>NC_050068.2:55856487-56161184 GCF_009764565.3 Dermochelys coriacea
GTTCAATTTGAATATGGATATTTTGACACCATTCTATTTTCATGAAAATGTTTAAAAGATTTTGTTTTCATTCCAGAACAAAAACAAATGTCAGAACCTTAGAAGTTGCTGTGAAACGGAATTGTCTTCCTCCAGCCAACTCGAATCATAACAGCCTGAGGTGACCCATCCTGAGGGCTCAGACAAACAGTTCTGAAGAGGAAATTTCTGCCTATATAATGAACCCGGCTTGCACCAATGGCACGTATCTTCAAAACATTTCCTGGGGGGAGAGGGGGGAGACTTCCCCGCAACCAGACCCTAAGTTTTATTTACGTATTTGGTAACCAGCTAGAACTTCCTGAGGAAAACACTACAGAGAGGCTAGATTCAGGCATCACTAAAAGAAGAGGAACAGGGCTCCTTTGCTGTTTGCCTGACTCTGATGTTAACGTTGGGTCTGGCCTTGGGCAACTTAAAGACCGGAATGCATAACTATAGGCTATATAAGTGATTGTCCTTTAGAGAAGCAATAAATACAAAATATATGCAGAATTTAGAATGAAAACACATATAATATTTGCATTTGCACACAGCTTCCTTATGCCATATTCATAGAAAAATTGACGTTGGTTGAAGCACAAGGCCAGGTCAGCACTTTACTGGAAATGTGTATGCAAATGAGGAACTGGTGTGCAGTAGTCATCTGCAAATGTGTGTATTGAATGTGCACATAACTTTGAAAAAGTGGCCCAGAGAACACAGAATATGGTAATATTAGGTTGTTACCTACAGGGAATAATTATAAGCAGGGGCAAAATAAAGCTACAATGCAAGCTACGGCCCAAACCTGCAAAGACTTCCACACATGCTTAACTTTAGACACCATGAGTAGTCTCATTGACCGTTGACTTCATTGGGACTACTCACAATTAGGGTGACCATCTTTTCAAAAGGCAAAAGTGGCACACATGCAGGACATTCTATTACCTTGGCAAACAAGATTTTTCTTTTGTTTCAGTGTTTCAAGAAAGAAACAAACATTCTCCTTGGATTGTGCAAGAAAAAAATTACAATAACTGTCAGCATATTGTCAAAATCAATTATCCTGGATTGATCCATTTGCCTTAGATCTTTATGGGCATTCCAAATACTTTATCAATCATTCGTTTAAATTCCTTAGGTAAATCCAATACCTCATTACATAAAGAAACAAGGAAAGTCTTGATATCCTTTCCCTTAAGTCTGTCACTCGGCCCAAAAATACACAGATTACTGCTTCTTAGGCTATTCTCAAGCGGTTCAGTTTTAAATTGCAAAAGCACTTTTATCCTCTCCTATAACACTAGCAGCATTCTCATCAGAGCTCACTTTCTTGCCAGTCCCATTATGATTATCTTCCCCTACCACATTTAGTATCAGGGCTACAGTAGGGCAAAATAGGAGAGGCACATTACAATTACTGGTGACTGTGTAAATGTCACATAGCAACAGAACACTACTTAGAATTGTAGTGATGGGACAATACAAGGAAGGGAAAGGAGAGGGGAAATTTATTTGGAAGGAGATGACGTACTAGAAGTTGTATATTTGGAAAGGCCTACAAAATTTATGAATATATTTTATCACCTAAGGATGAAGGCAGCTATTCAAGCTATCCAGATCTGGAAGAGAAGGACATAAAGACATGAAAATTTCATGTTGCCCAGGTGGTCTGGGCACTCCTGGCACAAAATTTAAATGGATCATTTTAACTCCTGTTCTGCCAAGCCATAAAATGCATTGAATAAAAACAATGGAAGACATAGGGATAGGGAAGAAGGCAAAACAATCTTTGGAGGTTTTCGCTAAATTCTGTCTCCTGTGGGTGCTATGTATCTTCTGCAGCTTCTTTTCTGAACTCTTTAGGCCTTTACACTGGGTTGAACTTGTCACATTTCTTTTTTGAACACATATCCGCCATTGATTCTGCAGTCTTTTCAGGCAGTTAATCTCCAGAAAGAACTAAATCTGCTCAGGAAAATTTCCATTTTTTTCCTTCCCTCCCTCCCTCAATTTCCTGCCCCTGCACCATTCCCTCTGTTTGTTAGTCCTTCCCTTCTCGGTTTCGTGGCACACCAAAAAATCTACCATCAACACTTTCAAAAATTCAGGTATTCAAAAATACCCTGCCTCCCCCACACCCCCCTGCCCCAAGCCCTCTCCAGTTTGTGGATATTTGGGTTGAAGGAACATTTCCCAGTGCCTACATTCTGCAGGGCACGCCAAAGAATAGGAGCTTCCCCACTTCTGAGCATCTTCATTTCTCTCTCCAGAAAGGAGGTGGGGAGCTGCAGAGGAGTTTCGCATGGTTTCAGGTTTCAAAACTAAAGGTTCATGTGGCTCTAATATAATGTTGGAAGCACCAAAGGAAAACAATGTTAAGTTTTAAAACCCCAGATTATGTTTTATGATAATATGTAAATCTGCCTTTTTGCCTTCAAAGCATCACTTACCCTCTACTGAGGGCTCCATGTTGGTTAGCTTGTAAGGTCATGGACCCTCTCAACAGCAGAGGTATTATTGGGATAGACACAAGTGACATTTCTCTATTTTTACAGTTCCTCTCCTCATTTTAATTTTCATATCCTGTTTTCCCTCTCCACATGTGACCCCTCCTCCCACCCAGAACTCTCCCACCTAGCCCCCTTGTATCAGGAGTCCCCTGCACCCATAACCCCCCAAACTCCCCTCCGCCAAGCCTCATCCCTGCATCAGGAGGCCCCCCCCCACCCCACTGAGCCCTAATCACCTTCACCTGGACTCCCCTGCAGAGTCCCATTCCCCCTGCACCCAGAACCCTGCACTGAGCACCTGTGCTGCAGATTTCCCCCCAGACCTCCCGTGGAGCTGCCCTCACCCAGATTACACCACATAGAAACCTGGTACTTTTGAGGGAATTCTTCGCCAAAAAAATTAAAAATTTTAAAATTCTGCAAAGTTCTGCATATTTTATTTTTCAAAATAACACAGAAATACAATAACAATATAATCACACCATTTAAAATAATTTAAAATGGTAGGATTTTCAAATATAATATGCAGAATTTTACAGAATTTTAAAATATTGTGCACAGAATTTTTAATTTTTTGGTGTGGAATTCCCTCAGGAGTATTGTGTGTATGTTTTATTTTGTGTAGCCAGTATATTAAATCTTTAATCCTGTGCATCTCTCAACTCCTGGGAAATAAATTAAAAGATTGTGGTATTTCATAAAGTTGTGCAGGGTTAGGCAGCAGCCAAGTTGGAGTTTTGTGGATCACAGTGAAGCCTAAAAAGGGGATTAAGGGGCCTAAGACGAAGGTCAGTGGGGCTACTCATGTGCTGACTACGTGCATAAGTCTTTGCGGGATTGAAATTTAAGGCCTTGTGTACACTGCAGAGTTTTGTTGGAAAAAAGGCAGCTTTTGGAGGCAAAACAGTGGAGGTGTACACACTGCAATGCCGCTTTTGGTGACAAAACTCTTCCGTTTTGGTGACAAAATAAAACCACCTCAACGAGAGACAAAAGGATTTTTGGGGAAAGGTTAAAATGACAAAGTGTCAGTGTAAATGATGCCGTTCATTATATCGCCAGAACTGACCTCCCACAATACCTGTGACTACCGGGCTCACTGTTTTCAACTGGGCTGCCCTGCAGGCATGGACCCCTCCCCTTTCAAAGCTCCATGAAGTTCTGCCAGTTCACTGTGCTGCTATGCTCTGGGAGCAAAGAGCAAATCATTAATGTGGAATGCTGTTGTCTCCCGCACTACAAATGCAGAGGCAGGCAGTGGCGCGCGTGCGTGTGTGTGTGAGAGAGAGAGAGAGAGAGACTGCTGTGCTATGCAGAGCCTGGGAAGGAGAGGGGGGCTGATGTTGGGGGTGTCCCCTTCCCCATGCCTCAGGACTAGTTACTCAGGCTGCTGTCTGAACTTAGAGACAGTATGCCAACACACTCACTCTCCCCCAACACACACTCTGCCTCTCTCACATCCCCCCAGATGCTCTCACACACTCCCCAACACACACGCTGTCTCTCTTTCCCACTCCCTGTCACATGCTCTCGCCCCCTCTCCCCCACACACACTTCAGTTGAAAATCTGGCAATCCAGTAGGATGCCCATGGAAGAATGGGATTGAGAAACCTGAATCATGGGATGCGGTGCTTGTCCCATGGGGCATTGCAAACCCTTCCCAAAGCACCCTCCGGCCAATTGCACTGAGGGATAGCTACCCACAGCACACTGCTCTCTGTGCTGATGCAAGAGCTGCTAGTGTGGATGTGCTCTGCCAACACAAGGAGCATAGTGAGGACATGCAACAACGCTTTAATTAAAGTGGCATAACTTTTGACGACAAAACTCTGCAGTGTAGATATAGCCTAACTAAAGAGAAGAAAAACCAAGAATGTGTAACAAACAATAAGAAGCAAATGGAGAGGGAGGATGAGAGTCACAGTTATGATATTGTGCGAGTAGCTTCATGCAGCTATTTAAGCTAACTGCGCACAGCTTCCTGGGTCCGAACAATTCAAATGTTATTTTTAAATTATGATTTGAAAAATTCCCTATCAAACCATTGCTCCCTGAGCTCCCTTACCACTTGCCCATTTCTAGATAAAGTGATCCTGATCATGATGCCTTCTTTGATTCTTTTGTCTTTGTTTCCCATCTGTCAGCTCAACAGCGACAATAGAACCAAATGAAGTTTTTCCACTTCTATCTTGCACTGGCTTTGTTCATCTTTAACGCTTTTTATTCTATGTCAGTCTTCACTGCATCTATCCAACGCATCCTTGGTCTTCCTCTATTTCTAGTTTCTTGCACTCTCATATGTATTGCCATATATGGTATCTGTAGGAGTATGCGAGATCATCCCTCCCTGTCAGTCTCGGAGGGAGACCATGCCTCCTCACTACTACACAGCTAGAACGGCCATCTGTAAAGGAGGGAAATTAGTAGTCTCTGGAGTTCAGGCCCTCAGGCAGGGCAGAGCAATAGAAGTGTAGGGGCCCATGCCCTCAGGGAAGGCAGGGCACCAACTAATCTAAGTGGGCTCTGGCCCTCAGGCAGGGCAAAGTAATAAATAGTCTAGAGTCTAATGTCCTAGCCCTGGCAGACAGTACACCAACACAGGCCTCCTGGTCTTTGGAGGGGAGGCTGCCACCTCCCCACCCCCCCGAGGGGGGGTTGGCAGCGGGGGGTAGGAGGACCTGGACCCACCCTATTCTACCTGGTCCCAGTCCAGGGTCCTAACAGTGGTGGACTGTTCCACTACTGGGTCAGCAGGGATTTGGCTGCAACACTTTGACCTGGCTTCAGGCAGCAATGCAGCCAGACTACAGTGTTTGGGATCTCTGGAAGATCTGACAAGTCCTTGAGGCAATGGAGGTCCTCTTCAACTTTCCGTTCCAGCAGCGGGTGGGAAGTGCCTGTCTCCCTCAGCGGCTACTGCCCAAGTGAGGGCAAGGCCCACCTTTTGTACTTCCTGTACCGCCCGTCTGCTGCCAGAGGGGCGGTGTGGCCTCCCTGTCAATCTTGGAGGGAGGCCATGCCTGCTCACTACAGTATCTTTCTGGGTCCATTCCTGACATGTGTCCAAGCCATCACAATCGTCTTTTTTGAATCTTCCATTACAGCATTATTTCTTGCCTTAGCCGTATTTTTATTTTTTTATTTTCTGCTGTCTTGACACCCTCAGCCAGTTTATTTCTGCAGTCAATATCTTATGTTTATCAGCTTTCCTTATCCTCCAACATTCCAACCCATACAGCAATATCAGCACAATTGTCTCATATACGGTGATTTTCATTTTTGTCTAGCTTTCCAGATGTTGCAGAGCTTTCCAAATGCAGTAGCACCTTGTCTGAGTCTTTTTTTTTATGTCATCCTCACAATTCCCATCTTCCACTGTACACACATTTTCCCACTTATTCTAGTTCTTTGTCTCTGTTTTTGAGCTTTACCTCTTCTTCTTGTCTTCCTTTTGACATAGTTTTTGTCTTCCCCATACTGATCTTCAGTCCAAATTTTCTGCTTTCCTGGTCTACCTTGTCAGTTATTCTCTGTACGTCCTCCTTGGTCAATTCTAAGAGGTCAATATTGTCTGCAAATCTAAACTTATTCACTGTCCTCCCACGTAACATGACTCCTCATTTCATCTCTCAGTGCTACAGCCGTCACTGCTTACAATGCCAAGTTAAACAAATCTGGCAATAGCATGCATCCTTGCCTCATGCCTGTGCCCATTCTGAACGTTCCGCCAGCTTCTTGTCTACTCTGACTGCACTCATCCATTTTGTGTGTTTATATGTTTTCTGTCAGCTTGATCATTTTGCCAGGAACGGCATACATTCTCAGGACTTACCATAACCCTTTCTGCCAAATGCTATCAAAAGCCTGTTTGAAGACTATAAAGTTGTTGCAACAGGCTTAGGGGTGGTCTACGTATTTCTCTGATAGCTGATCTATTACACTTTGTCCTAGCCTAAATCCAGCCTGTTCTTCTGCAAGCGCCACTTCCATGTACCTCTTCATTCTCCTCTGCAATGTCTTGGTGAATGCTTTTTCCAGCACACTCAATGAGCTGATTCCTCTATAGTTCTTACATTCACTTTTATCTCCTTTCTTATGAATTGGTACTATTATCATTTTACCCCATTCACTTAGCACTTGCTCTTGCTCATAAATCTTGTTGAATAGCTTGTGCACTGCCTTTACTGTGTGTTTCTCACTTGTTTGCAACAGCTCTGAGGTTTTGTTGTCACTTCCTGGTGCCTTTTCCTTTTCCAACTTCCTATTGAGATCTTTACTTCTTCTAAAAATTCTAGCATCTGCTCTCCCTCATTTGTACTGGGAAGCTTCTCTAGGACCATTTCATCTACTGTGTTCTGCACATCATAAAGCTCTTCAAAATATTCTTTACATCATTTATTCTTCGCTTTTTCATCATCAGTTATTTGCCCATGCTTCTTTCACTGCCAACGTTTTCAACTTCTATGTCCCACTCAGTTCTCAAATCTTGCAATACAGTGTTGCATTTCCCTTTGCACAGTCTTCTGCTTATTTACATCTAGCTCAGTGGTTTGAGCATTGGCCTGCTAAACCCAGGGTTTAATAATGTTAAACTGTTACTGTTGTAGATTATAGTTATGTATCTTTCCATTTGTTGTAAACCCAAGTTGGCCTTGCAAATCTTATCACTTTTTTCATTCTACTCTCAGTAGTGTAAAGACCAGACGGTAATCTGCTTTGGGATGTGAAGTATGTCCGTTGTGAAAACCATGGTTTAATGTCATCACAACTGCATCTCTGTAGCGACCTGATCCAAACCCACCAGAATCAATGGAACAATTCCCATTAACTTCAACAGACTTTAGAGCAGACCTTTTCCTCCATATTTGTACAATTTTGTACTAATAGTTCTTACACTGCAAGGTCTCAGTTCTGCAAACCCTCGAATACAGTCTGTAATCAGACTACCTGTGACAGTAAGGATTACTCTTGTGAGTAAAGCCATGCAGGATTAGATCCTGAAGCTGTAATTCCATCCAGATGTTCTAGTACCATAACAAACAGCAAGAAAGAGGGCTTCAATTGTTCGTGCTTATCACCAAAATTCCATGAAGGGTTACATTTAATGTATTTAGATGTGTTCAGATTTGTATTGATACATTAACAGGTAACTCGGTGAAAAATCTTCACTCCTGCACCAGTTCTTGTGCTCCCCTTTACATCACCCCCTTAAGCATCTCAGAGCTTCCTTCTCTCATTCTCAACTTTAGCACATTCCATTGGATTTTAAAAATTATTTACACTTCCAAATGTAAGGGGACTATTGTCCCCTTACTAAAACTCAGTGGGCGTGTTTTGGTTGGCTAACTCCTAGTACCAAAAGAAAGAGGAAGGGTCGATGGGAAATCAGAACCCTGAGACTGACAGTCTCCAGGAACTATGGGGAGAGGCCAATGCTCCACGTCAGCCTGAATGACAGGGCGGGCAGGCTAATCAGGGAGTCATGGAGGCTGGGACCCACCCTGGCTTCCTGTGAGCTGGAAATGCTTGGGTCAGACAGAGTGGAGCCAAGCTAAGGAGAAAGCAGGGGCCCAAGCTGAGGTGGGGAGCAGAGCCGTGCCAGATCCAGAGCGGCCAGAAAAGCAGCCCAGGAAGCAGGTCAGTGCTGGGAGCAAAGTCACAGAAGCGCCCACAGACCAGTCCTGGGAGCAGAGCTGTAGCAACCAGAGACCGAGGGGCCAGAGAAGCAGCCCAGGGAGCTGGAGGCAGAGCAGCAGCAGTGCTGCGATAGAGTGGTGGAGCTGAGGCTGGAGCAGTCCAGAGCAGGGTGTGGTGAGCAGCTGAGGAGCGCAAGGGGGACCCTGGGCAGTGGGCCCAGCTTAGGGAGATGCCCCCAGCCGAGAGGCCCTGCAGGCCAGACTTGGAGGGGGATCATAACCCTGATGGGGTGGTGGTGACGCTGGGAAGAAGGGTACTGCCACCTAAAGCCTGAGAGTGTGTGGCCACCACTAGAGTGAGTGTCCGACCTGCAGCATCCCTGCAGCACAGCCGGGGCCTGAGAAGGGGCCTGGGACTTGTGAGGAACAGACTGAACTTCCCTTGCATCCCATAGATCAGGGGTCGGCAACCTTTCAGAAGTGGTGTGCCGAGTCTTCATTTATTCACTCTAATTTAAGGTTTCGCGTGCCAGTAATACATTTTAACATTTTTAGAAGGTCTCTTTCTATAAGTCTATAATATATGACTAAACTATTGTTGTATTAAAGTAAATAAGGTTTTTAAAATGTTTAAGAAGCTTCATTTAAAATTAAATTAAAATGCAGATCTTATCAGTTTAGTGTGATTCTTGCCCTTGCTTTTCCTTGCTGAGTTTTCCAATGCTGGCACGTATTTAGATACTTTAAGCTGCACACAGGCTTTTGAGTGATCAGTTGTTAACCGGATCAAAGAGGGACAGAGAACAGCTTTCATGTGTGAAAATACCTGTTCACACAGGTATGTGGAGCCAAATGCTGAAAGCACTGCAAACGCAATTTTCTTCAAACAGTTAAATTTCACTGGCAGGGACGTCCAGCAGGTCAGAACAGAGGTCCCATGATCTCTCTCGGTAGCTTCAAGTGCTCTCCGCAGATCTCCAAACTTTGATGCCCACAATTCTGAGCTTTTTAACTGAATGAGCTGCATTTCGAAATCTTCAACACCCATCCACTGAAATACAGACAAATCCAAGTCACTTTCAATGAACTTTTCAGATTTCATTAGAAAAGAAAGCGTTGGGCCAAATTGCTGGAAATCTTGAAATCTGTCAGAAAACTCTGATTCCAGTTCTTGCATGTACATTCTAATCTCAATGTCAAACGCAGTGCGCTGTTCCATGTGGCGTGATAGTGATGTAAGCAGCAAATCATGACTTTAAAATATCCCAGTACAGTGGCGCTGGAACAATTTTTAAGGTGGGGGTGCTGACCTGTGCCCCCTCTTGCGCCTGTCTGTACCCCTCACTGCCCCAGGCTGGGGCCAGTGGGCCACAGCTGGGGGTGGCTGCAGAGTCCTGGGCCAGTGGCTGGGACCCCAGGCCGGCAGCAGAGTCCCCCGGACCGGTGCCTGGGACCCAGGGCTGGCAGCGGGGTGAGTGGGGCTGGCGGACAGAACCCCAGCTGGCAGAGGGCTGGTGGCTGGTACCTGAGGCCAGCAGCGGAGCCCCCAGGACCGGTGGCCAGGACCCAGGCAGTGTGAGTGCCACTGAAAATCAGCTCGTGTGCTGCCTTTGGCACGCGTGCCATAGGTTGCCTACCCCTGCCATAGATGCTAGTTGTAATGTCCCCATGCCACAGAGCAGGGTTACGTGTTTTCCTTTAACCTTTCCCATTTTTCTTTATTTTTTTAACTGATTGCTGTTTAATAAATTGTATTCGCTTTGAACTGTATGCAATGATCAGTGGGTCAGGGAAGCAACCAGTGCAGAGAGCACCCTGCAGTGGGGACACCCTAGCCCCTGCCCTAAGTGACCATGACAAGGTTGGGGGTCGAGCCCCCAAGGAATCCTGGGCCCAGCCTTGTTGGGGTTACGAGGACTCTCACACAGGAGAGTGGAAGGGGAACCCTTGAGGTCAGGCAGGCCTCTGAGTAAAGGAAGTGGAAGCAAGGACTCAGATCCTTTCGCTAGCCCACTTCACTGGGGTAGTATATAAGCCAGGAAAGTTCCCCACAATAGCGGGACCATTCCCCCACTTACACAAAGGTACATCTGTTGGTTATTATGTCCATTTCTGATGCCATTTGCTTTTCACTTCAAATAATAAATATGGATTCACACACCCTATCATAAATATAAAGGGAAGGGTAAACACCTTTAAAATCCCTCCTGGCCAGAGGAAAAACCATTTCACCTGTAAAGGGTTAAGAAGCTAGGATAACCTTGTTGGCACCTGACCACAATGACCAATGAGGAGACAAAATACTTTCAAAGCTGGAGGGGGGGAGAAACAAAGGGTCTGGGTCTGTCTGTGTGATGCTTTTGCCGGGGACAGAACAGGAATGGAGTCTTAGCACTTAGTAAGTAATCTAGCTAGATATGCATTAGATTCTGTTTATTTAAATAGCTGAGAAAATAACCTGTGCTGAATGGAATGAATATTCCTGTTTTTGTATCTTTTTGTAACTTAAGTTTTGCCTAGAGGGATTCTCTATGTTTTGAATCTAATTACCCTGTAAGGTATTTACCATCCTGATTTTACAGAGGTGATTCTTTTTTACTTTTTCTTCTATTAAAATTTTTCTTTTAAGAAACTGAATGCTTTTTTCATTGTTCTTAAGATCCAAGGATTTGGGTCTGTGGTCACCTATGCAAATTGGTAAGGATTTTTATCAAACCTTCCCCAGAAAAAAGGGGGTAAGATTTGGGAGGATTTTGGGGGGAAAGACGTTTCCAAACAAACTCTTTCCTAATAATAATAATAATACCGGTGTTAGATGTTTGGTGGTGGCAGCGAAAGTCCAAGAGCAAAGGGTAAAATAGTTTGTACCTTGGGGAAGTTTTAACCTAAACTGGTAAAAGTAAGCTTAGGAGGTTTTCATGCAGGTCCCCACATCTGTACCCTAGCATTCAGAGTGGGGAAGGAACCCTGACACACCCATTTCTGTGGGCCTCCTTATATAATATGATCAATTCCATTTTTTTCACCAAACGATGCTGCTGGACTTTCTGATAAACATACCTGCGGAGATGGCCTTGGGCAACAATCTGTCACAGTTCTGCCACACTATTCAGTTTTGTCAAGCTGAAGGCTAGCAGGCATTACAGAGTATATCTATGCTTCCTGTTTGCTATCCAGCAATGAGTTTGTAGTGTTCAGTCAGGCAATTGTCCTAGAAATAACACAGATGCACAGCAAAACAGAAGGTTTAAGTATCGTTTTCTAATTAATGGACAACAAACAATCAAGAAAGTCAATAGAGTAACACATGCGATGGGGAATTTTCAAAAGTGATGAGCTAGGATGTCACTGCGTGACACTTGTTAAAATGCAAAGTCTTGGGTATTGTACAGCATGTTAGATCTAAGTTATGTGGCAAGCTCCCTCATGTTTATTTTAGTGGTGCTTAGGGACTAACCAATGATGGGGCCTCATTGTGCTAGGTGCTCTACAAACACATAGTAAGAGACAGATCCTGCCCCAAAAGGCTTGCAATCTAAATAGACATTAGGCAGGAAAAGGGGCAGAACATGCAAATGGAGTGATCAGTGTGATGGTGGCAAATTGTATTTTGGGAAGGAGGGGCTAATTTTGGGGGGTTGTGTTTGTTGAAAGAGGATCAGCTAACTGGTAAGACATAGGAAGGGAGATGGGACATTAAAGGGAGGAGTGCAGGGGGACAGGAAAGGGGAGAAGAGAGAGGGGGGAAGGAAGAGGGTATGAAGGGCAGGTAGAGACTCTGAGGTGAAGATACTCTGAGGGAGGAGGCAGAAGTAGCGAACGGCCAATCAGGCCAGAGAATGTCCAGTCAAAACTGCAGAAGATGCTTTATGGACATCATCCATGTCCAGCAACCCTTGTTACAAATCCAGCATTAGTTCCTGTTGACTTCAGTTTCTTTGCCCCCTGGGCTAGTTCCTCCTTACATGGCTTGGGGGTAGAGGGCCCAGCCTGGGTCCTAGTGTGTCCAGAGGGGAAGGAGGGGTATCTCCCCTGCACAATTCTGGGTGCAGGAGTCTTGAGGTTGAGGGGGTGGTCCAGGCTGGACCCTGTCTCTGGACCTTATGGTACAAAATCTGCCTGCTCCTGCTGGCTTCAGATGATTTCAGTGTCAAAGCTGCACTGAATTACGTGTCATTAGGGGAGAAGGGGAGAGTTTAGGAGGCACCTCTTTCTGCAAGACTCCCCCATGCCCATAACAGCTATAGCACCTTCTGCTGTTGGCTATCCATTACAAAGCTGCAGGAGAAGAGTATCTTGCTGCGTGCTTCACACCTTCCCTGGCCTCAGGGATGACAAACCCCATCCTGCCACCCACGTGCCATTGGAGAGAAAATCTGGCTAAGCTCCTGAGCATACCTGTCCTTGTTGCTGCCTTTTCTGTGGAAGGATCTTCCTCTTGTTGACTTCCATTTTATAAGTAGAGCAGCTTGGGAGCTAGCACATGCAATTCATCCTCATCCCCCTTGTGGAAAAGCCACAGAACAACTACAATAAAAAGATGGGAAAGAGGCAGAGAGATAAAATGGCAGATAGAGAAGGATTTATGGGGCACCAGCAGGGAATTGTGGCAACTTGACAAAAACATAACGTAAGCAACCATTTGCTCAGCCACAAAATCATTAATTTAAGCTGGGCTTCGTCCTGTCAAAACAAAACCAGCCCTAGAAAAGTCACAATTATGGAGAACAATGGACTGAGGGGGGAAAACCCACCAAACCCTCCCCCAGAATTTTAGCAGAAAACACACCCAAGTCAGAGAGTCAGAGCAGATATTAGTTGCAAATATATTGTGCGGTTCTGATTTTATTTTTGAGACAAATTGAAACCAAATGAAATTCATCCAATTCACCTGTAAGACACAAAATAACAAATAAGTTCTTATAAAACGGGTACTAGAACTTGTTTTCTGTCCTAAATTACTTGTTTTTAGATTTCCTCTCATCTCAAAACACATCTTTATATAAAGTAAGGAACACCTTGTACAAGTACTGTTTGTTGGTAGGACATAGGAAGACAGCACTACATCAGTTACACTTGGGTCACATTTGGGAGATTTGTACAAGGAGGGCTAAAATTTCCATTAAAAATGACAGTTAAAGGTGTTCAGCAGAGGGTTATTGAGCTGCTGGGACTTTTATTTTTTAATTGCAAAAATTGTGGAATTTGTGACAACCTGCCAGCCTTATGCATTATATGCAAGGCTCTGTTAATAGCAGATGTGCAGTTAAATCCCAAGATATAGCTTTGAAAATTGACCTCACTTAACGTAATATTGTACACATATAATCATAATGTGGTACATTAGAAAGATAAATCATGTTTTAAGTTCTGTTGTAAAAACTATGATGCAGATGAGTTTGGTTTGAAAACCAATCTGGTTGCCCTGTCAATGTTTTGGTAGTTAAAGGGTGACCAATAAAACATAACAACAGCAAGTGCGCTTGTCTCCAATCTGCCAGCAAATGAAAGGCAGAACTAATACAGGGCAGACAGATCTGTTTTGTAAATCAGTGAAATGCTATCCATTGGTCTTTTGAGAGAATATCACCTCACCGCACTTATTTTGAATAGGTCAGCAATTTTTTGTGACACTTAATAGTAAGAGTGCTGGGCTTTCAAAGGATAAAACAATGATCATCAAATGAAGCTACTAAGGAAAGGTAGGACCTTGTCTTCATTCAGGAGCAGGTATATCAAAAGAACTACTAGTGGATAGTTTGGAGGGAGGTCACTATTTTTTTTTTCCTATTACAGCTTCACATTGTAGTGCCACTTGTTATATTTTTTAAAACCACCAGGAGATGGCACTAGCAGCTTTCACAGACCATATTCAGGTGCTTCCTGCACAAGTTTGGTAAGGCAGAGTAGCACAGTCTGCAGAAACCCTTATATCATCACAGAACAGTACTGAAACATTCTGCAGACTTTGAGATACCTGGACTCCCAGAGCTAGTTCCTAAGCTACAATAAGACTGGGAGTTTTCCTAGTTGTTACCACTGAGTGATCAGTCAATTCTAAAAGATTGTTTTGCTTTGGCAAACCTATTCCAATTCTAACTGCACTTAGTATTAATGGACAGTGATTTTCATTTATGACAACCACATTAGATTTTAAATGCCACCATTGGGCAAGATATTTCGTATTTCATGCATCAGGAGAAATTTTATTTAAATGGATAATTAACTCTAATTTAAGTCATATATAATTCAAGAGACTCAAAAGAAGAGAAGGAAGGAGCCAATATAATTTTGGAACTGTCTAGGACTCCAGCTGTCCTCTCTGTGGCCTGATCTGCAAACAACAAGTGCATGGGCAGCATGTAATGGAGGTGAGGGGAGAGGGGGAAAAGGGGATTTGGGTCTCCCAGAAAAATCTCCCCCCACCATGGCCCCGGGGCTGGAGGAGCTGTTGCTCCCTGCTGTGGCCTTGCGGGGGGAGGGGTAGGAGTGAGTGGGGGGTCAGGCCTCAGGGGAAGAGGCAGAGTTGGGGAGCGATGGGGGAAGGGGAGGAAAGGGGTAGGGCCATGGTTAGGGCTGTGGGTGGAAGGAAGCGGAATGGGGCAAGAGCTCCAGCCAGGGCAGAGAGCTCTACTGCTGACCCTGCCCAGACTGAGAGCTCGACCTCAGCTGGGGCCAAGCTCTCAACCTCCCCACCCCTCGTGCCCCAGTTGAGCTCTCCACTTTCCCCCCTGCCCTGGCTGGGGCCATGGGTGGGGGGAAGGCTAAGCTCTCAGTCCCTGCTGCCTGGCACGGGGGGCGACTGAGAGCAGCGAGCGGGGGCAGGGTCTCGGCCAGAAGAGGCCAGGCAGGGGGCTAGCCTCCCCAAGGGGAAGTTTCACCTGCTGCCCATGGACAAGTGCATATTTCAAATCATGAGGCTGACATTGTGTAAAAGCGGTAAAGTACCTCACCACCCTGTGCACATGAAGGATGCTGCTTTTTAGGTGTCTCCTGAGCCATTCTTTCCTGACAGAATGACAGAAATTTTACAAGAGCCAGAGATAATGCACTACAGCATATGATATTCATTGCAGAGGCGAATATTCATCTAGTGTTTAATTTATTATAGTAATTTCTGTCTCCAGCACACCTTGTTTTATCACAGCAGACATGCCATAATGCAGTAATTCTAATTAGGGCTGTCAAGTGATTAAAAAAAATAATAGTGATTAATCACGCTGTAAAACAATAATAGAATACCATTTATATAAATATTTTTTGATTGTTCCAGATTTTCAAATATATTGATTTCAATTAAAACACAAAATACAAAGTGTACAGTGCTCACTTTATATTTATTTTTATTATAAATATTTGTACTGTAAAAATAGTATTTTTCAATTCACTTAATGCAAGTACTGCAGTGCCATCTCTTTATCATGAAAGTGAACTTACAAATGTAGAATTATGTACAAAAAAACCTGCATTCAAAAATAAAACAATGTAAAACTTTAGACCCTTCAAGTCCACTCAGTCCTACTTCTTGTTCAGACAATCACTCAGACAAATAAGTTTATTTACATTTAGGGGAGACAATGCTGCCCATTTATTATTTATAATGCCACCTGAAAGTGAGAACAGGCATTCACATGGCAATGTTGTAGCCAGTGTTGCAAGATATTTACATGCCAGATGCGCTAAAGATTCATATGTCCCTTCATGTTTCAACCACCATTCCAGAGGACATGTGTTCATGCTGATGACAGGTTCTGCTCGATAACAATCCAAAGCAGTGCGGACTGACGCATGTTCATTTTCATTATCTGCGTCAGATGCCACCAGCAGAAAGTTGATTTTCTTTTTTGGTGGTTTGGGTTCTGTAGTTTCCGCATTGGAGTGTTGCTCTTTTAAGAGTTCTGAAAGCATGCTCCACACCCCATCCTGATCAGGTTTTGGAAGGCACTTCAGATTCTTAAACCTTGGGTCAAGTGCTGTAGCTATCTTTAGAACTCTCACATTGGTATTTTCTTTGCGTTTTGTCAAATCTCCAGTGAAAGAGCTTTTAAAACGAACAACATGCTGAGTTATCATCCGAGACTGCTATAACGTTAAATATATGGCAGAATGCGGGTAAAACAGAGCAGGAGACATACAATTCTCCCCCAAGGAGTTCAGTCACAAATTTAATGAACACCTTATTTTTTTAATAAGCATCATCAGCATGGAAGCATGTCCTCTGGAATGGTGGCCAAAGCATGAAGGGGCATACGAATGTTTAGCATATCTGCCATGTAAATACTTTGCAATGCCGACTACAAACATGCCATTTGTTCTTTCAGATGACATTGTAAATAAGAAGTGGGCAGCATTATCTCCCATAAATGTAAACACACTTGTTTCTCTTAGGGATTGGCTGAACAAGTAGTAGGACTGAGTGGACTTGTAGGCGCTAAAGTTTTACACTGTTTTGTTTTTGAGTGCAGTTATGAAACAAAAAAAAATCTACATTTTTAAGTTGCGCTTTCATGATAAAGAGATTGCACTACAGTACTTGTAAGAGGTGAATTGAAAAATACTATTTCTTTTATCACTTTTACAGTGCAAGTACTTGTAATAAAAATAATATACAGTGAATATTGTACACTTTGTATTCTGTGTTGTAATTGAAATCAATAAATGTAGAAAAACATCCAAAATATTTAATAAATTTTATTGGTATTCTATTGTTTAACAGTGCGATTAATCGCGATTAATTTTTTTAATTGTGGTTAATTTTTTTTTGAGTTAATCGCATGAGTTAACTGCAATTAGTTCACAGCCCTAATGCTAATCTAACAAAGTTACTAACATAGTGTATATAGTATTGTAAAAAGTGATAGTAACATACAATATTATACATATCTACATTTGCATGGAATGTTTTTGTATCATTATAAATCAGAGTGGCTAGTCCTATAGGAAAAGGGGAAGAGTCAATGGAGACTACACCAAATATGAGCCCCAGGAGGATACAGGATGGGTTGAAGAGGATGACAAGGGATTATAGGAATGGAAAGAATTTACAGCCAGAGGGAACAGGGCACTGACCGGAGAATCGCACCATCACCAGGAAAAAGCAGGTCTGCGTGATCGGGGACTCCTTACTGAGAAGGATGGACAGGCCTGTAGCCAGAGCTGATCCAGAGAATAGAAGGGTGTGCTCTCTTCCAGGTGCTAAGATATGGGATGTGGACCTGAGGTTGAAGAGAATCCTAAAGGGAGCGAGAAAGAATCCACTGATCGTCCTTCATGTGGGAACAAATGATACTGGTAGATTCTTGCTGAAACATATCAAGGGAGACTATGCCAGGCTGGGGAAGACACTTAAGGAAATCGAGGCTCAGGTGATCTTCAGTGGGATTCTGCCTGTTCCTAGAGAAGGGCAACAAAGGTGTGACAAGATTATGACTATCAACAGATGGTTCAGGCAGTGGTGCTATAAGGAGGGCTTTGGGATGTATGGCTATTGGGAGGCATTCATGGACAGAGGACAGTTCTCTCAGGATGGACTTCATCTGAGTAGAGAAGGATATAGACTTCTAGGATGGAGGCTGGCACAACTGATTAAGAGAACTTTAAACTAGGAATTTGGGGAAGATCGTTGGGAGATGTCCAGGTAATTTCCAAAGCATTGAGAGGGAAGAAAACAAAGTAAGAAAGGATACAGCTGTGAGTAGGAGAATGGACATAAGGAGGAAGGGCAGTGTGGATACCAGTCTAATAGGTCATACTGGCTGTAGAATGTCCATGCCTAATTGGGTAAAGAATGTGAGTGAGGCCAAACCGCAAAAATTAAGGTGTTTGTACACCAATGCAAGGAGCCTAGGTAACAAAATGGAGGAACTAGAGCTACTGGTGCGGGAAGTGAAACCAGATATTATAGGGATAACAGAAATATGGTGGAATAGTCGTCATGACTGGACTGCAGGTATTGAAGGGTATGTGCTGTTTAGGAAAGACAGAAATAAATGTAAAGGTGGTGGAGTAGCATTGTATATCAATGATGAGGTAGAATTTAAAGAAATAAGAAGCGATGGAATGGATAAGACAGAGTCTGTCTGGGCAAAAATCACATTGGGGAAGAAAACTACTAGAGCCTTCCCTGTGATAGTGCTTGGGGTGTGCTATAGACCGCCGGGATCTAATTTGGATATGGATAGAGCCCTCTTTAATGTTTTTAATGAAGTAAATACTAATGGAAACTGTGTGATTGTGGGAGACTTTAACTTCCCAGATATAGACAAGGAGGACCAGTGCTAGTAATAATAATAGGGCTCAGATTTTCCTAGATGCGATAGCTGATGGATTCCTTCATCAAGTAGTTGCTGAACCGACAAGAGGGGATGCCATTTTAGATTTGGTTTTGGTGAATAGTGAGGACCTCATAGAAGAAATGGTTGTAGGGGACAACCTTGGTTCAAGTGATCATGAGCTAATTCTGTTCAAACTGAATGGAAGGATAAATAAAAATAAATCTGCAACTAGGATTTTTGATTTCAAAGGGGCTGACTTTCAAAAATTAAGGAAATTAGTTAAGGAAGTGGATTGGACTGAAGAATTTATGGATCTAAAGGCAGAGGAGGCCTGGGATTACTTCAAGTCAAAGCTGCAGAAACTATCGGAAGCCTGCATCCTAAGAAAGGGGAAAAAATTCATAGGCAGGAGTTGTAGACCAAACTGGATGAGCAAGCGTCTCAGAGAGGTGATTAAGAAAAAGCAGAAAGCATACAGGGAGTGGAAGATGGGAGGGATCAGCAAGGAAAGCTACCTTATTGAGGTCAGAACATGTAGGGATAAAGTGAGAAAGGCTAAAAGTTAAGTAGAGTTGGATCTTGCAAAGGGAATTAAAACCAATAGTAAAAGGTTCTATAGCCATATAAATAAGAAGAAAACAAAGAAAGAAGAGTGGGATTGCTAAACACTGAGGATGGAGTGGAGGTTAAGGATAATCTAGGCATGGCCCAATATCTAAACAAATACTTTGCCTCAGTCCTTAATGAGGATCTTAGGGGTAGCATGACAAATGGGAATGAGGATATGGAGGTAGATATTACCATATCTGAGGTAGAAGTGAAACTCGAACGGCTTAATGGGACTAAATCGGGGGGCTCAGATAATCTTCATCCAAGAATATTAAAAGAATTGGCACCTGAAATTGCAAGCCCATTAGCAAGAATTTTTAATGAATCTGTAAACTCAGGGGTTGTACCTTACGACTGGAGAATTGCTAACATAGTTCCTATTTTTAAGAAAGGAAAAAAAAAGTGATCCGGATAACTACAGGCCTATTAGTTTGACATCTGTAGTATGCAAGGTCTTGGAAAAAATTTTGAAGGAGAAAGTAGTTAAGGATATTGAGGACAATGGTAAATGGGACAAAATACAACATAGTTTTACAAAAGGTAGATTGTGCCAAACCAACCTGATCTCCTTCTTTGAGAAACTAACAGATTTTTTAGACAAAGAAAACGCAGTGGATCTAATTTACCTAGATTTCAGTAAGGCGTTTGATATGGTGCCACATGGGGAATTATTAGTTAAATTGGAAAAGATGAGGATCAATATGAAAACTGAAAGGTGGATATAGAATTGGTTAAAGGGGAGACTACAGTGGGTCATATTGAAAGGTGAACTGTCAGGCTGGAGGGAGGTTACCAGTGGAGTTCCTCAGGGGTCGGTTTTGGGACCAATCTTATTTAATCTTTTTATTACTGACCTCGGCCCAAAAAGTGGGAGTGTGCTAATAAAGTTTGCCGAGGATACAAAGCTGGGAGTATAGCCAATTTAGAGAAGGACCGGGATATCATACAGGAGGATCTGAATGACCTTGTAAACTGGAGTAATAGTAATAGGATGAAATTTAATAGTGAGAAGTGTAAGGTTTTGCATTTAGGGATTAATAACAAGAATTTTAGTTATAAGCTGGGGACACATCAATTAGAAGTAATGGAGGAGGAGAAGGACCTTGGAGTATTGGTTGACCACAGGACGACTATGAGCGCCAATGGGATATGGCCGTGAAAAAAGCTAATGCGGTCTTGGGATGCATCAGGCGAGGTATTTCCAGTAGAGATAAGGAGGTGAGACCTCATCTGGAATACTTTGTGCAGTTCTGGTCTCCCATGTTTAAGAAGGATGAATTCATAGATACTAAGGTCAGAAGGGACCATTATGATCATCTAGTCTGACCTCCTGCACAACGCAGGCCACAGAATCTCACCCACCCACTCCTGCAAAAAACCTCTCACCTATGTCTGAGCTATTGAAGTCCTCAAATCGTGGTTTAAAGACTTCAAGGAGCAGAGAATTCTCCAGCAAGTGACCCATGCCCCATGCTACAGAGGAAGACAAAAAACCTCCAGGGCCTCTTCCAATCTGCCCTGGAGGAAAATTCCTTCCCGACCCCAAATATGGTGATCAGCTAAACCCTGAGCATATAGGCAAGATTCACCAGCCAGATACTACAGAAAATTATTTTCTGGGTAACTCAGATCCCACCCCATCTAACATCCCATCACAGGCCATTAGGCCTATTTACCATGAATATTTAAAGATCAATGAATTACCAAAATCATGTTATCCCATCATACCATCTCCTCCATAAACTTATCCAGTTTAATCTTAAAGCCAGATAGATCTTTTGCCCCCACTGCTTCCCGTGGAAGGCTATTCCAAAACTTCACTCCTCTGATGGTTAGAAACCTTTGTCTAATTTCAAGTCTAAACTTCCCGATGGCCAGTTTATATCCATTTGTTCTTGTGTCCATATTGGTACTGAGCTTAAATAATTCCTCTCCCTCCCCCGATTTATCCCTCTGATATATTTATAGAGAGCAATCATATCTCCCTTCAACCTTCTTTTAGTTAGGCTAAACAAGCCAAGCTCCTTGAGTCTCCTTTCATAAGACAAGTTTTCCATTCCTCAGATCATCCTAGTAAGGAATTCATCCTTCTTAAACATGGGAACTCAAATTGGAACAGGTACAGAGAAGAGCTACTAGGATGTATCATCCGCAAACTTTATTAGCACACACTCACTTTTTGTGCCGAGGTCAGTAATAAAGATTAAATAAGATTGGTCCCAAAACCAAAAGAAGGCTGAGGGGATGGTATGATGGGATAACATGATTTTGGCAATTAATTGATCTTTAACTATTCACGGTAAATAGGCCCAATGGCCTGTGATGGGACGTTAGATGGGGTGGGATCTGAGTTACTACAGAGAATTCTTTCCTGGGTATCTGGCTGGTGAATCTTGCCCACATGCTCAGGGTTCAGCTGATCACCATATTTGGGGTCGGGAAGGAATTTTCTTCCAGGACAGATTGGAAGAGGCCCTGGGGGTTTTTCACCTTCCTCTGTAGCATGGGGCAGGGGTCACCTGCTGGAGGATTCTCTGCACCTTGAAGTCTTGAAACCATGATTTGAGGATTTCAATAGCTCAGACATAGGTGAGAGATTTATCGCAGGAGTGGGTGGGTGAGATTCTGTGGCCTGCATTGTGCGGAGGTCAGACTAGATGATCATAATGGTCCCTTCTGATCTTAATATCTAGGAGTCTATGAGTGATTGCAATTATTTACAGTGCTACACACATCTTGTGAAACCCCCATAATTATGGCCCATCCCCAGAAACTCATGGACCTATTCAGATTACAAAATATCCGTGCAGGTAAATTTGCCCTACCAAAGGTCATGGAATAGAAAACCCAGTTAGAGTCTGATCCTGCTCCCACTGAGGTCAATGGCAAAACTCCCACTGGCTGCAATGGAGCTGGATGAAGCCCTTAGTCACCATATCCTCTCACTAACCACAGCCATCAGCACAGAAGCAAAGAAATCCTTTCTTTTCTCCACCATCGCAGCAGCCACTAATTATACCCCAGTGAACTATTCAAAACCATGAGTGCAGGGGACTGGACTAGATGACCTCTTGAGGTTCCTTCTAGTCCTATGATTCTATGACCACAACAGCTGCATTCCGCTGGACCAATGTCAGGTTCAAGAGCGCAGGATGCCGGATCTAAAAATCACTCCCAAGAGATCAGGATGACAATGAATCTCAGCACCTTCGAAGCAGAATGCAAAATGTACTTCTACAGTGGCACAATGTTAAACTATAAAATACAATAAAACTCCCTACATATCTTTTTGTATACTGTGGAATTCTGGGATGCACTCAGATCCCATGATGATGAGTGGCTATAGCCAGATAGAAAGAGACTGTCATAGTGTAAATGTGGGACAAAGACCAAAAAATGAAGGCCATATAAAAGAAAGTTATCACTCTGACCACCAGGGAGGAATTGGTTGCGAATCTGAAGGTTGAAGTGAGTTTAGGTGAAAGTGATCATGAAATGATAGATTTCATGATTCTAAGGAAAGGAAAGAGTGAGAGTAGCTGAATAAGAACAACAGACTTAAAAAAAGATTAGCTGAAATTACTGTAAAGTGGGTGCAAAACCAGCTGAAAGACTGTACTGAAAGAGTAGTTTTATGAATGGTTCATTATCAAACTGGAGATATGCATCTAGTGTGGGGCCTGCAGGGGGTCTATTCTAGGTCCAGTTAGGGTGACCAGATGTCCCAATTTTATAGGGACAGTCCCGATTTTTGAGTCTTTTTCTTATATAGGCTCCTATTACCCTTCCACTTCCATCCCGATTTTTCACATTTGCTGTCTGGTCATCCTAGGTCTAGTACTATTCAATATTTTCATTAATGAGCTAGACAATGGAGTAGAGATTAGGCTTATAAAATCTGCAGATAACACCAAGCTCAGAGGAGCTACAAGCACTCTTGCAGTCAGAATTAGAATTTACAATGACTTTGACAAATTTGAGAATTGGTCTGAAAACAATAAGATGAAATTCAATATAGACAAGTGCAAAATACTACACTTAGGAAGGTAAAATCGAACACGTAGCTACAAAGCGTGGAATAACTGCCTACGTGGTAGTACTGCTGGAAAGGATCTGGGAGTTATGGTGGCACACAAACTGAATATGAGTGAACAATGTGATGCAGCTGCAAAAAAAAGGCTAATATCACTCTGGTGTGCATTAACATGAGTGCCATATATAAGACATGGCAGGTAATTGTCCCGCTCTACTCAGCCATGGTGAGGCCTCAGCTAAAGTATTGTGTCCAATTCTGGACACCACACTTTAGGACAAACTGGTGAGCATTCAGAAGAGAGCAACAAAAATGAAAAAAAGATTTAGAAAACCTGACCTATGAGGAAAGGTTAAAAAACCTTTGGGTTGGACTAGATGACCTCCTGAGGTCCCTTCCACCCCTGATATTCTAGGATTCATTGTCTATGAACCTGGGCATGCTGTCTTGAGAAAAGAAACTGGTGCGGGCTGGGGGGGGAAGAACCACTCCAGTCTTCAAATATGTTAATGGCTGTTATAAAGGGGACAGTGATCAATTATTCTCCAAATCCACTGAAAGCAGGACAAGAAATAATGGGGTTAATTTACAGAAAGCGCGATTTAGTTTAGATAGGAAAAAATTCTAACTGTAAGGATAGGTAAGCACTGGAATAGGCTTGTAAGGGAGTTTGTGGAATCCCCATCATTGGGGGTTTTTCAGAACAGGTTAGACAAACACCTGTCAGGGATGGTCTAGGTTTACTTGGGCCTGTCTCAACATAGGAAGCTGGACAAGATGACCTCTCAAGGTCTCTTCCAGCCCTACATTTTATGATTCTACTACAGGAGACAAACTGAAGAGGGATTCATGTATGTAAAATTTTTCATAACCTCTGTCAGTCATTTAGCTTTACTGGGATAAATAATTTGCAATAAGAAAAGAGAAATAAGACCTGTTTGTAGAGGTAAATCTGAGTCTAAAATAAGAGACATCTCTTGTATTTAAGGCTGTGTTTATTTTATATTTGCTCTATTGATCAACATTGCCCAGAAGTGACGTGTTTATGTCTCAGAGTAGCAGCCATGTTAGTCTGTATTCACAAAAAAGAAAAGGAGTACTTGTGGCACCTTAGAGACTAACAAATTTATTTGAGCATAAGCTTTCGTGAGCTACAGCTCACTTCATCGGATGCAGTCATCTTTTGAAATCTGAGAAAGGCCTCGCTGAAGTGACCAATATGACTCCACTGTGTTTAATAAACGAACACACAGAAGTTTAAATACAATTAACTTTCTGACTATTTTATTTGATAAAAGCAACATGCTGGCATGGGAGAAGAGTAGTAGTTAAGGGCAAATCTGCAACGTTCATAATACAACAGTGATATGATACATAAGCAAAATGCCGTAACACGAACCTTGTGCATCTCCAGTCATCTGGATAAGTTCAACTCCCTTTTAAATTATAGAAAAGGGAACTAATAACACTTATTTTAATTGAAACACTCTTCAAAAGCTGACTTTTATTATTATAACATAAAAGGTTCCAGTACAATATTATTATTACATTTCCTCTCAGTGGAGCATTCTATGATTCCAAAATTTTGTTACACACCCCATGAATTATTCATATAGAACTTAAAAAAATAAAACATTATTTTCTAGTTAAATATCAGTAAACAGTGTAGAAATACTTGGAAGAACAGAACCATCTGAAAAATATAAATTCTCTCTTCTGAGTCTGTTGAATTTAATTTGGCTTCCTTCCCATATTGGTTTACGTGATACAGTCTGGAGTTTAGATGTTCCCATTCCTGTATATTTACACCATATTAGTTGCTACTTGGTAATTTGCTATCTCGTGCTAATTTCCAGCCTTTCAACATCATCAGTACTTCTGATAAAGCCAGGCTATTGCTTTCAACTACGCTGAAGTCCAGTCATAAGGCACACTATTGGTTGACAGATATTTCAAAGTCTTCTCTTCAGTAGCAGAACAAGACAGCTTCCTTCAGGAGTCTGAATACTGACATGGTTCCAGGAACAAATAGACATGTCAGCTGAAGTCAGTTCTCTGAAGATCTTTTGATTCCATGTTCTGACGACTTTTTATAAGTATTATAAATATTATAAATATGCTTTTTCCCCAACAATGAATGATAAAACACTTTTTTTGACAAGGTTTAGCCAATTCTTTCCTGTTTATTGTCATATCTGAAAGTGGCTATGAAGCCATTTTACCAACATTAATGTTATTTCATCATTTATCTTTGTGCCACCACAAATTTTAGAGAAGAATATTGTGCCATTAGTCTAAACCAGGGGTGGGAAAACTTTTTGGCCTGAGGGCCACATTGGGGAATAGAAGTCTTATGGCAGTCCATGAATGCTCACAAAATTGGGGTTGGGGTGCAGGAGGGAGTGCGGGCTCTGGTTGGGGGTGCAGGCTCTGGGGTGAGGTTGTGGATGAGGAGTTTGGGGTGTAGGAGGGTGCTCTGGGCTGGGACCGAGGGGTTTGGAGGACAGGAGGAGCATCAGGGCTGGGGCAGCGGGCTGGGGCATAGGGAGAAGCTCGGGGTGCAGGCTCTGAGTGGCCCTTCTCTGGCTCCAACATGGAGGCGCGGCCAGGCAGCTCTGCACGCTGCCCATCTGCAGGCACCACCCCTGAAGCTCCCATTGGAGCACTTAGGAGCTGGAGCGGGGCCATGCTGCAGCTTCTGGGAGCCGTGTGGAGTGGCCCCCAACCCAGTACCCCGGCTGGAGTGGGGCAAGTCCCAGTGGGAGCTCGCAGGTCAGCTTAAAATGGCTCGTGAGCCGGATCTGGACTGCGGGCCTTAGTTTGCCCACCCCTGGTCTAAACCTATTGGGCCTGATTCTTCACTGCCTTGCACCTTGCATAGTCATTTGCCAAAAGAGTGCAAAATGCTACCATTCTGACCTGGTGGTGTTCTACACATATTTTGCCCAGCTGTAAATAATTACTTATGGCCCATGACAGTGGAGAATCAGGCCTACTGTGCTCTAAGAGTTCTGAGACCCTAAAAAGGAGAAAGGTCTCAGAGCCTGGGCTCCAGCCGAAGTCTGAATGTTTACACTGTAATTTTTAGCTCCACAGCCCGAGCCCCATAAGCCCAAGTCAGCCGACCCAGCCTCTGAGACTTGATGCTGCAGGTTTTTTAGACATACCCTGAAGTCTCACCTAAACCCCCAGACTCCCATTGACTTTGATGGGCTTTGGAGCAGGCCGATAGTTGGTAAACATTCAACCACCATGTTAAATCCCTCATTCATGGTGTTTCTGCTTCCAAGCATCTCTGGACAGGGTCATTTATCAAAAGTTGGAGTGAAGCCAAACAACTCTGGGTGGTAGTGGTGGGGAAAGTGCTAATATTCAGCTGGGTGTCCAGATCTGAAATACAATCCAATTTTTATAGTTAATACAGAAGACAAGGTTTCCATGCAATTCATGTTGTCTCAGTAGCTGACAACAAGCAGGAAACTCATAGATGAGGCAGATGCACCATTCTCTATCACAGTGAGGGGGAAAAAAAAAGGGGGGCAAAAAATTCTGAACAGCATAAAGGAGGGCCAGTGAATTGACTGCCAATTCCTGCAAGCCTTTACTGTCAATTTCCTGCCTTTTGTGGATTTGGGTTACAACTTTAATGGTGTTTAAACAGAATGATTTTATATTTATTTCTTGCAGACTTCATGTTTTTTAAGGATGGTTTGTGGAATGGTATAAACTGTATATTTAGTTGGGGGTTAGAATGGAGATTTTTGGAGCTGTTCCACTCTCTTATGTAACTATTTATTTAGACTGTTTTAAAACGAATAGTATTGTTGTGAGTAAGGCTGCGAGTAATACATAAAAGATCCTTTTTCCTCCCTAGGCTTATTTACTGACTGATCAGAGTGGATCTTCTGCAGCTATACCTGTCTATTGATTCAATACAGATTTGTATACACTACTTTAAACCAGGTAATGTTCTTAGTGCCTAGACCAGAGCAGCAGTCAGCATCAGTACTGTTTAACACAGAGATATATTGTCAGAACAGTTTGAAATAGATGGTAAAAACCCGCATAAAGGTACTTAGTCATTTCTCAGACTAATGGCTTCTCCATTTAAATGTTTTTCCAAAATACCAAAAGTAATTACACCAGGATAGCTTGCCACTGTAACAACTTGCCAAAAATGTAACTTGATAAAAAGGCCAGTACAATTCTACATGTTTTTCCCTTCAGATAAATTAAAAATTCTGACAAAAGTTTGGCAAGAAATTTGTTTTACACAGAAATTGGGCTGCGACCACCAATATTAACTTTATGTATGAGGTGAATTTTTTACAACCAAAATAACAAACCCCTAATAATAGGGAGCCTGCAGTGCACTTCTAACAGTGGGTCACCCTGCTCCCTTCCCGTATGAGGTGGGGAAAAAAGCTGGTCCCCTCATGGCATTTTCCCCAAACCAGTCCCTCAGATTGGGGATGTGGTGCGGATTCCTTCTTCCACATGGAACAAACAGGACGTTTTCTCCCCAAATCTGCAGATTTTCAAAGATCAGCTGGAGGCCTGTGCCTCTACACTGGTCCTGGGGCCCTCAGCCTCCTTGTCTGGCTCCACTAGAGCCATGCTACTAGGGTCTGCCCTTTTGATAGCTGCCTCTGGAACCTCATAAAGGAGGTGGGGAAGGGTTTGCCAATGTGGAGAGAGCTTCTCAGGAAAGTTAGTGCAGCTTGAGGTTGTATTTTCCTTTCAGCATCTTTACAGCTACTTGTCAGGGGAAGGTGGGTTACCATGTGCACCCCTAGGCACTTCCTGCTCTACGTGCTAAGGGTCAGTCTCCCAAACCCCTTTCGCCAAAACTAAAGGACACGGAGCACAAATCCCCTATCCGCACAGCTATAGACAGATCTACACATCGAGGATCCCCGCGCATGAATCCAGTGGACATAATCTCACCTGATATTATAATACACATTTATGAGGCACCCATTACAATAATGTGGGGGAACCTTTTACAACATTTAGCACACAGTGGTGTAACACCTTCCCCTCAAGAAGGAGCAAGGAACTTGCCAGCCCAGATGGCTCAGATAGTGGAAATGCACTACTGTAATTCACATATGCACAAATTTACATTAAAAGGTTCAGCATGGAGAAAGCTCAGATGTAGAATTCCTCCTCGTTGGTTGAAGAGCCTGGCTGAATGCTGCCAGGTGTTTTCCTAGCATTCAGAGAACAAGGGGTTGCTCTTGGTGACTGTCTGAGTTGACAGTGAGATGCTAAGGGGGATGCTGAAGATGACAAGAAAGAACTGGAAGACCACTCTGAGAGAGACAGAAGTGAACTACTAGGGAGCTCAACAGTACTGCACATGGCTGACAACGGCCTTCTCCTGGAGACAGCCCGTTTAGATCTACTGACACACTGCCTTTGTGAGGGAAGAGAGGCTTCCAAATCACTGCAAAATCCATTAAAGGTAGAGTAGGCTGAGACCACGGACAGATCTGAGAAGGACAGCTTCATCCCTGTGTCAACATCAGTCTCCTGTGAACCCTCCAAGTCCTCAATGTTAAGCTTGGGGCTGCATCTCCATGTTTTTAACCTGTTCACAGGTGACCCAGTATTTAAAATCTGGAATGGTTCACTAAAGTGAAAGGAGTCAGAGCCTGGAAAGGAGCTTGTTGTGGGCAAGCAGAACAGAGACTTGCTTCGCTGAAATGACCATGAAATACTGGAGGCACTACTGGATCTTCGGGTGAAGTCTCCTCGGTCACCATTTCTCAAGTCCTGCTGGGAGACACCAAGGTACTGACCAAGGCCATTTGCCCGATGCAGCTTGATTTGACCAGCTGACTTCAGATGCTCACTAATTTGATCAGGGGCAGGTCTGTGACTGTGAGGAATATAGCTTGGTGAAGGCGTGAAACAGGAATCCCTTGAAGATGGAAAATGAAGCTCGTTCTGCTTAGCAGACTTCCTATACCAAATACGTGCCTGCTGCGAGGGGGAAGGGGGGGAGATAAAAGAGGAAAGACCACATTAACAGAGACTTGGCAAATTTTACAACTAAGTCTCCATTGTTGAACTGTTACTGCATGTAACTATAAAGCAGACTGTCACTCAGTACACCTCACAGTAAATATTTCACTTTAATAATAAAGAGAAAGCACTGTGCCAAAATCCAAATATTTATACAAGGGTCCTTGGAGGAAAACAAGAGTGAGGCTTGGAACCTTAAAACTGTCCTGCCTCACAGGGTGACCTCCATGAAACAACAGTGAGATCCTGAGAAAGACACACATCTCCTGGAAGACAGGTGACATTTTAAGACTCAAGGACTGTAGCAAAATTTTCAGAAGCGCTCTGAGAATACTCTATGTAAGATTTTTAAGAACTATAGTATTCTATATGAGATTTCAAAATGCTGAGCTCAGAAAGACCCTTTTGAAAGGCATCTAATTTTATTCCAATTTAAAACAACCTGGCTCTTTACTTGTTTTTTATGTCTCATCTGACATTCAGTAAATTCTGCATTGATTGATTACACACTTAGATAGTATATGAAAAAACAAAACTATAGGAAATTAACATAAAAAGTCTCTGGAGCTTGTGTGGTGAAGCTCAGGGCACAACTGGATGGGTGAGAAGAGCTAGTTACTCTAGCTCGCTAGGTTTTCCTTTTTAATCACAAAATCCCCATGTTTTTCTCATTCTGAATATATTGATTTATTTATTTAACCTTTTAAGTAAAACCCAAAGAGAAACTGTTTATTGGTATTCTACAAATTTAACAAGCATGGACTTTTTAACTAATATAGATTATTATATGATTTCATTCATACTCTACTTCCAGCATTTCTTCTTTTAGCAAAGGAAGTTGAAGATGAATAGTTCTTTCTCCATTCATTTCTTCACTAAGGATGGTGAGAAGTTTGCTACGTTCTTCCTTTTGATTTTGACCGCTGCCATAAACCCAGAAATCTCATTTTCCCTCTTTTTCTCTGAAACTCACCACCCCTTCCACTTCTCTCTGATCCAACTCATCCCCTACCTTATATTTTGTAGGAATGAAAAGGGCAGGTTACTTAGCTGTAACTGGAGGTTCTTTGAGATGCGTGATCCCTATCTGTATTCCACTGAGGGGATTCAAAATCTGTGCATCCTGCTTACTCTTATAAGCCTTGGAACGACTCGTTCCTCCATGGCCAGAACTTGTTGACAGGGCAACGTCCTTCTTGGACGTGGAAGACGACTTTCAGCCATGCTTAAGCGTATGCTTCCATGACTCATGGCTAGGTCCCTGCATTGGGTCCGTAGGACTGGTACTGGCAGAGCCAGATGGGGGTTCCATGGTAGGGGGAGCACTCTTGGGTTGCTCAGGCTGATAGACAGGGGGGATTCCCTGACCAGGATCCAATTTTGGCCCAGTGCAGCCTCCATGAGGTGATTTTTGAGGCAAAGAGCTCAGCTTTCCCATGCATGGACAGGGAAGGAGAGGAAGATACTGCACCCGGACATGATGTGGGATTTCCCCAAACAGTACAAACAGCACTGGTGCTCATCACTGATGGAAAACAAGCAAGAGCAGAAAGCACAGATTTTTGAATCCCCTCGGTGGAATACAATAGGGACCATCACTCCAAGAAGAACTTCAGGGCTATCAACAGCCCTTTCTCCCCAGCCTTCCAACCTCAATTCTTATGATAGAAGGGCACCAATGCCACCACTGTCACCTATACCCTTGCCCTTATATCATTACCCTGAAACACTCCAATTCTTAGTGTCAGTCAAAACAGCATCTCTCACTCTTTGAAAAACACTCACGTCATCCTTCTTCTCTTTTAACATTGCCCTATCTCCAAGATCTATCGTCTGAGCAAGGGACCCTTCCCCTCCCTCTCCCCCCTACTCCTAGCAAACCTTTTTTGAGTGGTTAATGACTTCCTGGATCCTTCTCCTCATATTAGTTATTTCAATGTGTCTTCAACAGTTTGTATTTAAATCACTTCTTTTGACAGTTTTACTGGAATTTCTCACATGATGCAAAATACCAATTTTTGCCCCCAGATATGCTTTCATGCAATTCTCACAGACTGCAGCAGGAGCTTCACACACATCCAAAGTTAGAATTAGGCCTAAATAAGCCAATACCTTATTTATTGTCCTCCACCTCATGACTTAACATGGCATGATTCAAATATTGTACCACAGAGACAGTGTATCAGAACTGAGAAAGTATCTCACCTCTCAAGCTTCCACATCCATTACTTGACAGCTTGCTGACTTATTCAGCAAATGACTTCATTATTTATATTTTAAATGATATTATTAGATACATTTTAAGAATTTTAAGATGGTAACAACTGGAATTTAGTGCAGATAGCGACCTACTGTTACTTTAATGCCTAGACAACGTCCAAGCATTGTTGTTGCTCATTTCTCACTAGTGCACTCCCCCATGGTCTTAGTGGAAAAGATGCGCTGTTTAAATCTTTCATTATACATTACATTGATTTTAGAGGTAACAAGGTACTTTCATATCTGCAAAAAATTGTTTGCTCATTTGTAACTGTCCATGCCAAGGGTACGCTATAGGACATAAACCCTGTTGAGTTCACTTATGTATTGTGGACGAATACACTAACACATGAAGCTATGGTAATTCATAATACATCTTTTCATAATGTAATAGGCTATTCTTCTTAATGCCATACAGAACTAACTGAATCTTTGAATAAAATTAACTACAGTATTATACCAGTTTAATAGATAAGGGATCATGATTTCAAAAGAGTCAAACAGAATGAGTCAAATTGAATGGTAGTCAATGAAGTTTTACCAGAGATGAATTTGGAGCTGTTTCCAAGCTATATTATTTTTACTTATGCAGAAGGCAAGATAAGTTATTTTTAGAAATTACGCAGAGGCTGTTAATAGGCATGTATTGATGAAAAAAGCATCAATTTGTATTTGAAGACATTTCTGGGTAGCCTACAGAATGCAGTATTTCATTTTCAAGGACACAAACAAATTATCCCATTACTTTGTGTGTTTGTGCAGGAAATTATTTAGTTATATTGTTGTCAAGTATATGAATACAGTTTACACTCACTAATGATTCTGATTTTTCTGAAGAATTGTTCTACTGTGAGATAATCCATCTGATTGCTATACAGTTTAAGTAATTAAAAATAAATAGTTGATAAATATTTAGACAAAACATGCACCAGTAGAAACTGAAGCTAGACTCAATGGGCTTCCCTATAGGTGTTAAGAGTTCTTATTTGTGGATTCCTGGACTAGGGCCTTTGAAACATTAGATCACAAATATAGTTATGAAGTCAAATGACTTGTACTAGAAAATCTAAAAAAGGCTTTGGGGGACAGATCTACCATTGACAAAGAGGCTGATCTTATGGATAATGCAAAGGACTGGAAATCCAAAGGAGATATGGATTCTACTCTTGAACTGTGATGTCTTTGGCAAGTTAGTATATCCCTGCACCAGTTTCTTTGTGTAAAAATATTTGTAATGAAATGACCTATAGTTTATGGGTCACATTTTCAAATACCATCTTAAATTATATGGGCAAGTGCAATATTTTCTGGAACACTTTCAGAAGCCCTTTATCCCACATCATGGGAAACTATCCTATCTGTGAGACGTATTAGACTGTATAATAATCTTCCAAGTAAAGTAGTGGAAATTCCATCTCTTGGCACATTTTATACCAGACCAGAGAAAACTCTAGCAAATACAGATTAGTGCAGAGGTGGGCAAACTATGGCCCATGGGCCACATCTGGCCCGCGGGACCGTCCTGCCTGGCTCCTGAGCTCCTGGCCCAGGAGGCTCGCCCCAGGCCCCTCCCCTGCTGTGCCCCCTCCCCCGCAGCCATGCCACCATGCGGGCAGCACCGCTTGCGCCCGGCCGCCTCCCAGGCTTTCCAATAAAAGCCTGTCGCTCTGAGCTGCATGGTAAGGGGCCGGGAGTGTGTAGATAAGGGGCAGGAGGTCCTGAGGGGCAGTCAGAAGGGGCAGAGGTTTGGGGTGGGGGGGCGGTCAGGAGACAGGGAGCAGGGGGGCTGGATTGGGGGTGGGGGGGTCAGGGAGCGGGGGGGTTGGATTGGGGGCAGTTAGGGATGGGGGTCCCAGGAGGGGGCAGTCAGAGCACAAGGAGTGGGGGGGGTTGGATGGGTCGGGGGTCCCAGGGGGCCTATCAGGGGGCAGGGGTGTGGATGGGGGCAGGGCAGTCAGGGGGCAGGAGGGTTGGATAGGGGGTGGGGTCCCAAGGGGGGGCAGTTAGTGACAGGGGTCCTGGGAGGGGGTGGTCAGGGGATGGGAAGTGGGAGGGGGAAGATATGGGGTGGGGACTTGGCTGTTTGCGGAGGCACAGCCTTCCCTACCCAGCCCTCCATACCGTTTTGCAACCCTGATGTGGCCCTCGGGCCAAAAAGTTTGCTCACCCCTGGATTAGTGGATACTCCTCTATTGGTAGAGAGTTGGAGTAGATAAAATGAATAGGACTTTTCCCTCTCTAAATTCTCTGATTTGCTGGATATCACAGAGGCCTGTGTTGAGGCCACTATGCCATGCCTTTACTTACTAGCCAACTACTGTATACAGAGAGCTAGGCAGTCTGCTGTTCCTCTTTGCTTTTACCAATTAAATGTATATAATATTTAAAAAAAATAAAAGAATTGGAACCCATTTTCAAAATGTGATGGACCATAATGAGCCATGAAACATGAGCGCGAGAGACTGATCTTCCTCTGCTACTCTGACCTTGGAGAGATGAAAAGAGAAACACTTGTTTTTAATCTGTTAAAGTAAATGACATGGACATCTTGGATGTTCTTTTTAGCATAATGCCTTTATATTCCCCATGTGGGGCAAATCTTTTGTCCGACTTCAGAAGCAAAATCTCATCAACTAACTTTTTTTTCCCCTTCAGCCTCCTTACAGTTTGCTTTTTGCAATGCCCATTACCTCACTGCAGACTGACAAAGCACTGTCTGGTATATCCGTGCTGCTTGTGTTAGAAACAAAAGCTCCAGCTACACTGGAAAAGGATCAGCCATCTGACAGAACAGAAACTCTGTGTACAAACTGACACGCCACTTGCATAGCCTCTAGAACACCAAAAAGGTTCATTTTGATTGAAATTCCAAATAGAGAGGGCGATATATCTGTCCACACCATCTAAGCCTTTGCATGAATACCCATCAGAAAACAACTTTTGATTGAACAGATTAGCTCTATAATTAAAAATAATATATTTTTAAAACCTAATGCTTGGTCTGTTACCATTGCTCACTATAGTTTTCACAAATTTTCATAAAGTCTATGGGAAATTACAATCTCTCCACATCTCAACAGAATTTTTGGAGGAAAACCAGTCAAACATTCAGAAATGAAGGAAACAAGTTCTGGTGAAAGCTACAGAGATCTACAGAGGCTATATTATTAGGGCCTCCTACATCTGATGAGAAGAATCCAGGACTACTAGTTAACGTTTTGCATGTTGACAGAAGAAAGGAAATTTCCACCATTAAAAAAAAAAATTCTCTTATTAGTCATTATTTTTATTTCAGTAGTTCCTAGAGGCCTCAACTGAGACCAGGACCCTGTATAAACACAGAGTAAGGGACAGTCCTGACTACAAAGATTTAAGGGTCAGATTTTGACACCCTTCCTTACACCAATTAGTATCTTACTCTGTTAGATGGGCTGTTGTATTAATTTCAATGGAATATATGGACCCAAAGAGTCAAAGGTATTAAAATGACCTTGTCAGAGATCATAGAATCATAGAATCATAGAATATCAGGGTTGGAAGGGACCCCAGAAGGTCATCTAGTCCAACCCCCTGCTCAAAGCAGGACCAAGTCCCAGTTAAATCATCCTAGCCAGGGCTTTGTCAAGCCTGACCTTAAAAACCTCTAAGGAAGGAGATTCTACCACCTCCCTAGGTAACGCATTCCAGTGTTTCACCACCCTCTTAGTGAAAAAGTTTTTCCTAATATCCAATCTAAAGATCTCCGCCTGCTTAGTACAATGGCAAACACATTATTACAAATCTGTTAAATCCTTGATTAAAGATACAGAGAAGAAGGTAACAGTTCAGCATTTGACATGTAAAGTAAGGCTTTTATTTTGATAACATCCCCTGTTCTCTTTCCCTTTAGCTGGAGAGAGTCTTTAGAAGGAAACCCCCCCCGTTTGGCAGTTTCTTAGATGGCATTAAAGATAGTAATAACTGTCCTTTTTTGGGGGGTGGGGGGAAGGGAAAGAAATTAGCTGAGATGAACTTGAGCTGTGATTACTATTGTTGTTGAAGTCTGATCCAATTTCCTAGAAGACAAAACAAGACAAATACACACAAAAGAGGAGAAAAAAGAATAGCAAATATAGAAATGCTGCTTCTGTCTCTGGGTTGACTTTCACTTGCAACCTCACTGATGGCAAAACACAGGTATGGTACTTAGTCTTATTAGCTTCTCTAAGACCTGACTAACTTGTATCAGCACCAAGCTACTTAGAACATTGCTTTTAGTTTCCTCTCTTGGCACAGGGTTTCATCAATGTTGCAAAACATCCAGTCTTGGATGCCTAAGGCAGACTCTTATTAGACAAGAAGAAAACAAGAGAGGGATACGAAGGAGAACAAAGTGAAGGAAAAAGACACACATGAGGCAGGGATGACAAAATGTCACATCCCAGTTGATGGTTGGGATTTAGCCAGAGCCAGTGGAGGAGGTGATATCATCAGGATCCCCCTCTTTCTCTCTCTCTGACCCAGTCTGGTCAGGACATCTCTCAGGACCAGGGCAACTAAGACTGAACAGTGTCATCATAGATCCTGGGGTTCCAGGAGATGGCAGGGGTGGCAGCCATGATGGTGAAGCTCGCTCCTTCCTCGTCTTTCAGTCAGCCAACAACCACATCGGTCCGCAATCCCCCCCCGAAGTCTTTTATTTTTAAGAACCCAAAAAGGTAAGGTAAGGTAGGGTAGGAGTGTGTGTGTGTGTGTGTGTGTGTGTGTGTGTGTGTGTGTGAGAGAGAGAGAGATGGAATAGCCCATCCCCTCATTATTTTGTTTACTAATTAGGCCCAATTCCCAACACACCAATATTGATCCTCTGATTTTTGATCCTACACTTTTCTTATTTGCCAGGCATGATCCTTGAGTTATACTAGTAGGCCTCTTTGTTTGGACTAATTCAATCTGTCTGTCTTTCTTTTGCACCTTTCCCTATCAACATTTGTTGTTATAGCTTTGACATTATATAAACTTCCACTCACTTTTTACAGCTGAGCTCTACAATTACAGTAAATTTGTAGTCCCAGCCGTCACAACAGGTATTGTAACATTATAGGTCTACACTGGCTTTTTTTGACTGTATGTTATGTTTAAAATGGCATTCAATATCTTGATATGCTATTAAAGGTAATTTTTTAAATAAAAAGATATAAAAAAGATTGTCTCTCTCGCACTCATGGTGAAGGACAGAACGGCTGAAAGATCACTTCCTGTTTTACTTAGCTTCCAAGAGCTCAATTTAGGATTGTGTGTTTCTATTAAAACCATCACTGATACTAGAGAACCCACAAACATCTAAGGCAGAAAAGGCAGAGCACATCTTGCAGGAGAAACACTGAGAGGACAAGATTTTTAAAAATAGGAAGCAAAAGTTAGGTTCTTATATCTGTAACTAGACACAGGTCTTATCGAGTCCACTGTTATACAAACGGTCCGCCATTTTCAGCAACATGTCCAACACATGCCTATCACAAGATGTGGTGTACCTCATCCAGTGCACTAAATTCCCCAATAAAAACTATGTGGGTGAAACCAGACAGACAATCACTACGCTCTCAAATTAACTCACACAGAAAAACGATAAAAAATAAAAATACCACAGCACCCATGGGGGAACACTTTTCACAAAACGATCACTCCATATATGACCTCTCAGTCCTTGTCCTCAAAGAAAACCTACACAAAAGATGAGGCTAGAAGCTTAAATTCGTAACTTTACTAGATACTAAAAATCTAAAGACACTGGATTTATGGCTTAGTACAACAATCTATAAGCCACCAATCCCCTTTTTGTCTTATAAGTGCTGGAGTGTTAACAGGACACTTCATTTGTCATTTTGATGAGAGGTGAAAATTAATACGGCTACTGTGGCAATAGCCATGGAATGTTTAGACCCCTATACAGTACCCTACACACAGACATTACAATTTTTTTCATTCAGTGTCATTGTGCTGTAAATTATTGTAGTTGGAAGATTCACTATTAAAAACTGGAAATCACAGAGAATTTCACTGTTCAAGAGATTACTAATGGGATATGGTCCCTTTAATCTATAGAAAAAAAGCAGTAAGTGAAGGTGATCCCAAGTGGTTACCACATCAAGGTGGTTTGTGGCCATTTTGAAATAAACTGGTTATCCCAACCTAGTGCCTATCCAGTCCATGTCACAAAAACCAGTCCAACAACTAAAAAATTAGTGGCAGTCTCAGCAGAGAGGCCAAGGACTGGATGGTCAGGAAGAGTGAATTGCCTTCTCAGCTGCAGTCAGACTTGAGGCACCTATGTGGGGCAGTGCCATTGCTGCCAGTGGGGTAGAATTTCTACATAGGTGGGATCTGCAAGAGAGGTCTGGTGATCTTGCCAGTGAGAAGAGCTACGGGCACACAGCTGCCACATTGCAGAGATGGTCTGCACACTCCCAACTCTGCAGAAGTGTACAGAGGACAGAAGGAGATATGGGTGCTCAGCAAGTTCAAGCAGAACTTCCCACAATTGTCAGCATCCTGAGCTCCACGAAGCAAAAGGATCAAACCTGGGGTGCCTGTTCTGTAGATAGAAGACTTCAGTAGCAAGGGCAACTTTCACAAAGAAAATTCACTGTAAACCTCCCCCCTTTAAAATCGGAATGATTACATTCTTCTAAATGTAAGGGTATAACTTTCCTTGACACACATACTTAGCCCTATTAGCATTAAGAGCATGTGTATTTAGGCGATGATCTGTCCTGTGGATTTTTAAAAATAAAGTGAACATTAATAGTGGGGTGGGCTATTTTTATTAAGCAGAAATATAAATCACAAAATATTTAAGAATAAAAGGTTAAGCCTCAGGAAACCTCTTTAGTGAAGCAGTGGCTTTGAGCACATGGTTAAGCAAAAAGCCGCAATGTGTAACTGTGAAGCAACTGTTCAAACTGTTGTATGTATCTTGATGAAGAGTGCAGTTTTGGAAAGCTTGCTATTTGTTATTCTATTTAACTCACTTGCATATGTTGAAGTGACTCCGAGCTGCCTTAGATACAGTATGGGCACTGTGCCTTTCACAACCTCTCCCCTCCTATAGACCAAACTCTCCATAGAATCTGTCTATGAGTACATGCAGCTTGAGATAAGATGAGTACATGCAGCTTGAGATAAGACTGAGAGGACAGATTGCAGGGAGCATGTCTCCTGAACAGCTCAGGTTGCTTCTCTCTCCTTTTTTCTGGGTCTGATAGCTATTTTGCAGAACAAGATTATTCCTGGGCCATCTATTGAGGTTCAGTTGCTCACGCAGTGTTTTAATACATATGTAAGAAAATAATTTGTACCATCAAAAATTCTGTTTACCGCTAATCAAAAGCTAATAACTAATAGCTATTTTATAAATATGTGTGATCTGTGTACTCATGTTTCTTATAAAAACTGCAAAAACGTGCACCTTTAGCTATCATTTCACAATCTTTCCCGTTTCTATACTTGGCTAATTTCAGTCTCTTCTTTGCTGAACATGGGGCTAAGGGATATCTGAACATCACAGTATCACCTACAGCTGTATTGATTTTTTATATTTTTCCATGCATACAGCATTTTATAAGCTTTCTTTTTAGCAGTATTTTCTTGGGTCTGCCTACCAGGATATTGTTATGGAAGCCCCGCTCTTTATTTGCTGTTCTGGGACAAATTAGCATTCTTATACAAATTAACAAATAGGTTTCTGTTTCATCACATACAAAATTAGAGATATTAGAGAATACCTGCAAAAGGATCTTATTCCCATCATGGTCTTCTGTTTGCCACCTGCCTTCACTGATTGGGCTACAAGGACTGGGCAAGAGAGGAACAAGCTGTCCAACATCTTCTACTCGGAATTCCAGCACCGCTGACTCTGTAGGGGTTGGAATCTGGCCCTTAGGGAGTCTTTTTAAAGAGAACTGAATGTCTATATCCATGTTAGAATAGACAGGAAAGACACAAAAATCTGCCTTTTTCTGATACGCCGGTCTTTTCAGGATTAACTGGTACAGTTTCATAATGTCAACAAAGTTTTCATTCCTGCAGTATATGGCAAAGCGGATAATTTCTCTTCCATAATGCACTGGTCGGATGGCCCACAAAGGGGTCCCATGGGCCAAAGTGAAGAAGTCCTGACTGCATGGCATGTAAGGGAGGAACTTGCTATGCACTCGTTCTGTATGGTGGTAATGCCAAGGTGGTCTCTGAAAGGTTTCATGGAGCTGTAAGATTGGTTCTTCTCTATATTCCTCCTGCAGAAACAGAATGACTGCAAGGGCTGGCTGAGAAACAGCAGCCTTACCAGACTTCCTGTGCTTCCTCGAGACCCGTCTTTCTGAGACTCGGAACAACTGGAGGTCTGGATGGATCCATGCTAACAGTTTATAGATGGCTTGCTGGAGAACTTTGGATTCACCAGGGTCTGTGATTATATGTATACTAACAAGGAAAGGGTCCTGATTGTCTTCCACAGAAAGTTCACCTGATAGTATAAAAAAAAAAACAAAAACAAAATCTGTATTAGGTTTTAAAAATTATTTAGTAATTTCTCATATTGTGACGTGATTTATGTAGGTTTTGAAGGAGAAATACATGAAGTGAGCTGTAGCTCACGAAAGCTTATATTCTAATAAATTTGTTAGTCTCTAAGGTGCCACAAGTACTCCTTTTCTTTTTGCGAATACAGACTAACACGGCTGCTACTCTGAAACCTGTCATTATTCAGTCAGTTACAGTGATTTTTCTATATCAAGCTCGCTTACAATAGTCAGTAATATCTAGAGGTAAATATAGCCATAAATAAAAGAACCTAACAGAAAACAAACTAGTATTTATCAAAACAACATACTGCAATAATTATTAATTTATACTACTCAAAATGGGCTAGGCACTGTACATTCCTGTGTAGAAAGAGACAGCCCCCTGCCAAAGAGTTTACAGTCTGAAAGGCAAAAAAAAAAAAAAAAAAAAAACCCAAAGAATTGGGAGAAAGCAATACAACAAACAAAATGGTCAGGATCAAAATGGATATCTAGCTTGTTCATTCCATGTTTTTTTTTTAATTTGTGCCCCCTGGCTTTGTGCATGGAATTTACACAATGGAATTCTATTCTATCACCTTGCCATTAGTATTTCCCACCAAGTTAGAGTATTCAAAGGGCCTGAAGGCAAGTATCAGAAGATTGTATATGCATAGTGAAGATATCTGCTTAGTAATAGCAAGTAGCACAAACATCATGGTATTCAAAAGCTGAACATCATTCAGGCAAAAATTACTTGTTACCCCTCAAATGCATGAGGGAATCTCTATGATGTAGTCCCTGAAATCTCCCTGACTACAAAGAAGTAGGTTGGGCTAATACCAAATGACAGCTGATTGGAGGTCAGTGGAGATATTGCCAATTTCGCTCTGTTGAAGCTGTGTGTGAAGAGACGTGTATATAAGCAGAGACCCCAGACAGCTCAATAAATCACTTGGCTAATTTAGCTATTTAGTTGAACTTAGGGCTGTAAAGCAATTTAAAAAATTAATCACAATTAATCATGATTAAAAAATTAAACGCTATTAATCGCTCTGTTAAACAATAGAATACCATCTATTGAAATTATTTTTAGATGTTTTCTACATTTTCAAATATATTGATTTCAATTGCAACACAGAATACAAAGTGTACAGTGCTCACTTTATATTTATTTTTTAACAAATATTTGCAGTGTAGAAAACAAAAGAAATAGTATTTTTCAATTCACCTAATACAAGTACTGTAGTGCAATCTCTTTATCATGAAAGTCAAACTTACAGATGTAGCAATATGTACAAAAAACAGCATTCAAATCCAAAACAATATAAAATTTTAGAGCCTACAAGTCCAATCAGTCTTACTTCTTGTTCAGCCAATTGCTCAGAAAACAAATTTGTTTACATTTACAGGGGATAATGCTGCCCATTTCTTGTTTACAATGTCACCTGAAAGCGAGAACAGGTGTTCGCATAGCACTGTTGTAGCCAGCATCACAAAATGTTTAAGAGGCAGATGCACTAAAGATTCATATGTCCCTTCATGCTTCAACCACCCTTCCACAGGACATGCCTCCCTGCTGATGACTAGTTCTGCTCAATAACTATCTAAAGCAGTGCGGACCGACGCATGTTTATTTTCATTATCTAAGTCAGATGGCAACAGCAGAAGGTGGTTTGGGTCTGTAGTGTCTGCATCAAAGTGTTGCTCCTTTAAGACTTCTGAAAGCATGCTCCACACCTCATAACTCTCAGATTTTGGAAGGCGCTTCTTGGTCAAGTGCGGTAGCTATCTTTAGAAATTTCACATTGGTACCTTCTTTGCATTTTGTCAAATTTGCAGTGAAAGCGTTCTTAAAAAGAACATGTGTTGGGTCATCATCCTAGATTGGTATAAACACAAAATATATGGCAGAATGCGGGTAAAACAAAGCAGGAGACATACAATTCTCCCCCAAAGAGTTCAATCACAAACTTAATTAAACACATTTTTTTTTTAACAAGCGTCAGCAGCATGGAGGCATGTCCTCTGGAATGGTGGCCAAAGCACGAGGAGGCATATGAATCTTTAGCACATCTGGCACGTAAATATATTGTGACGCTGGCTACAACAGTGCCATGCAAACACCAGTTCTCACTTTCAGGTGATGCTGTAATTAAGAAGTGGACAGCATTATCTTCTGTAAATGTAAACACACTTGTTTGTCTTAGCCAGGGGTGGGCAAACTACGGCCTGGATCCGGCCCGTAAGGGCTTTGGATCCAGCCCGCGGGATTTCCCCCCCGTGGTGCTGCAGGCCCCACTCCACTCTCAGAAGCGGGGCTGGCACCATGTCCCTGTGGGGTAGAGGGCTCCATGCATTGCCCTTGCCTCCATGCACGGCCCCCCGCAGCTCACATTGGCCGGGAACAGGGAATCGCGGCCAATGGGAGCTTTGGGGGAGGTACCTGGAGGCATGGCAAGGGCAGTGCATGGAGCCCTGTCCCCCCTGCTCTTCCAGAGGCTGAGCAGGGACGTGGCTCTGGCCGCTTCCAGATTGGCACAGTGTGGGGCCAGGCCAGGCGTGCAGGGAGACTGCCCAATCTCCAGCGCACGCCACTGCCACCCCGGAGCCGCTTTAGGTAAGCGGCGTCGGGCCGGAGCCTGCACCCTGAACCCCTCCTGTACCCCACCCCCAACTTCCTGCCCTGAGCCCCCTGTTGCACCCCAAACTCTCCTGCACCCTTGCCCTGAGCCCCATGCACTCCCCACCCCTCCTGCACCCAACCCCCTTTCCTGAGCCCCCTCATACACCCCGCACCCCTCCTCTGCCCCAATCCCTTGCCTTGAGCCCATTCCTGCACACTGCACCCTCTCTCACACCCTGCACTCCCTCCCGCACACCAACCCCCTGCCCCAGCCCTGCATATAATTTCCCCACCCAGCTGTGGCCCTCGACCCAAAAAGTTTGCCCATCGCTGGTCTTAGCGATTGCCTGAACAAGAATTAGGACTGAATGGACTTGTAGGCTCTAAAGTTTTACATTGTTTTGTTTTTTAGTGCAGTTTTTTTTGTACATAATTCTACATTTGTAAGTTTGACTTTCATGACAAAGAGATCACACTACAGTACTTGTATGAACTGAAAAATACTATTTCTTTTGTTTATCATTTTTACAGTGCAAATATTTATAATAAAAACTATATAAAGTGAGCACTGTCCACTTTGTATTCTGTGTTGTAACTGAAATTGATATATTTGAAAATATAGGAAAACGTCCAAAAATATTTAATAAATTTCAATTGGTATTCTATTAACAGTGCAATTTAAACTATGATTAATAATGATTAATTTTTAATTGCAATTAATTTTTTTGAGTTTATCATATGAGCTAACTGCAATTACTTGACAGCTCTAGTTGATATGGTTCTCTTTATTTAGTACTCTGATATTGCCTATATGCATGAGACTGAAGTGGAGACATAATGCCTAAATATGGTAGATTGACCAAGCGTTCCTAAGCTTTTAATTGTGTGGACCACATTTTAATAGCAAGATTATCTTATGGACTGTCTCCCCTTCTATTGGCAACTGTGTGAACTCCTCCTCTCCAGACTGGCAACTGGTAAGTACAGCATATACCAAACATGCATTAACCTACAGGAGATTTGGGCAAATCAAACTGATGATGAGAAATATAGAGGCAGCAAAGTTCTCATGTCTCTGTCATGAAATGGGTGATGAGAAGTGACTGTGCCAAGTGGTTAATGGAAGAGAATAACCACCTGGAGCAAATCAATCACTGGTCATAATAATGTCGAAGGGCTCTCCTGCAGAGAATACTGCACGTGCTATTGCTCCAAGGTATCTATTGCTGATGTCCCTCTACAGGCTAGGAACAGTGGCTCTGAAACAAGAAATGGGAATGGGGACAGAGGGGGAAGGAAATCTAATAAAACCAAAAAGAAAATCATGTGGATTAGTTATACAATATCACTTTTTCTAAGAGTGGAATGCAAGATGTTCAAATCTGTTCTCCCTCCATTTCCTTTGATAGCATCTATGTAACAAAGACTGTAACAAGGGACAGGCCTGATATTTATGCAAATAGATGGCTACAGCTTTGTAAGAAGCCTGGGCAGAAGGATGTGAAGCAAAGAGCTGCCATTCCTGTGGGCTGCTTACTTTGCATTAAAAAAAAAAAAAAAAATTCACTGAGCATGGCCTTTCTCCCCTCTTGTCGCTCAGCATGGTAGAGGGGTGCCGAACGATCTAAAGCATTTTTCAAAAGCCAGGCTTTGTGAGAACCAGCATTGGCATTAGTATTCCAGAGCTATCACCAAATGTACCCGTCAGCACAAGATGCTAAAACAAACAGAAACCATGAACTAAGCCAAAGCGGGAATGAGTAACAAGTAAAAGCTGAAAGAGCTTCCGTATCAACTTTACATTAGCAGGGACACTTCTACTGCAGTACTGGTCCTACCTTTTTCCTGCAAAAGACAGCCTTTTCATTAAGGTGTGGAAAATGTAAACAGGAATATGAGGAGAGTTTGATGGAAACTCTCCTAAGCTGATTACATGGTGTGAACTGCTTCTGTGCTATTAGCAAGGCTTTCTACTTCACCTTGCACTTATCAAGAAAGGGGCAGGGAAAGCACCACCGCTTCTCAAGTTAGTGCAATTCAATTTGCCCTCTGGCAAATTGTCATAGAAGCAAATTGAAGTTCTGCATATATATTAGGCACTCTGTGCAACTGATTAAACCCACCAACAACAAAATGTTGAAACATTTATTTGAACCTAAACTGTACAGTTCTCACAACTGTTCTATTTTTGCCCCAGCAGACGGGAATTGTTTCCTTTTAGGGTAGCAGAAACATTAAAATTGCTAAAAGTGAAATATCAAGATTTAAATAATATTTATATATATTTTAACTTATCTGTTAACTTGTGTTACTACCATCAGCTGGAAGACTTAAAACTGAGATATGTTAGCAAACCGAGAGCCTGATCCCACAAGGGCTGAGTGCCTTCAATGCCCATTAGCTTCAATGGGAGTTCAGGGTGCTCAGCATATTGCAGAACTGGATTCAGAATTTTTCTTTTTCCGCGTCTACAGCTTGATATTCTGTTGCTGTTTGCTTTGTTTAAACTACAGACGTTTATTTATTTCCTGGGCAGAGAAACTGGAGGTCTCATAATGGCAAGGCAGCAGTCCAATTTTCCCTATATTCTCTCATCAGATATTACAAGTATATCTGGTGAGGAATTTTCAACTGGAATAATTTTCTGACAGAAAATGCAGATTCCACAAAAATCAAAACTTTCTATAGAAAATTCTTGATTTTTCCCAAAATTGTTGATTTTTCCATCAGGAAAATTGAAATGAAATATTTTATTTGGGGTCAGTTCAACATGAATATGCATACTGTGTTGTTTGAACTGTCCGATTTTTTCATTGAGACACAGGTCAATAAAACATTAAATTGCATTTTCCTATTAGTTTAGTTCTGGACCCCATTCTTTCCCATGGGCTGGGCTCCCTGGAGAAGTATGAGTCCCATAAGGTGAAGTGTTCATTTCACTCATGCGAGTCAGGTGATTCTGGGTGCATTATGGGAGCCAACCTGGTATATAGCAGGGGAATGGGAGAGGGGGATCATGCTCCTGAATTACAAATCCCATAAGGCAACGTGCCACCATAAGGAAATGGAGTTTAATGTTGAATTACTTGAAACTGTGTTTTGGGAATGTTGACATGTTTCACTTGGATCAAAAATATTTCCAAAACAAAATATTTTGGAATTTCATTCCACAGGAAATTTTGTCTTTTCATCCCATTTTGGGACACAAACAAATCCTGACATGTTAAAATTTCCCCTCGGATGAAAATTCCAAGTTTTGCTCAACTCTAATTACAATGTTGACACTTTATTGGAGTGTTTCTTGAAAGATGTACAGTGAGGCACAGGAAGAAAAGTTATTTTATCAACAAATTGCATCATGTCTTGGATCGCTGTGAGAAAAGAAGTAGTTAATGGTCATCTCTGGCCGTGGCACTACGTTGTCCTTTGATAAGTCACACACTACTAATAAAACAAGCAAGAGGGGAATCACAGCAATAGATTCACCAGCTCCTTCTTCTCCAGGTCAGTGGCATCTGACAAATGAAGTGAGAGCAGTGAGCAGTAATCTATTCCTCAACATACCCTACTTTGCATACTGCCTCCGTTTATTCCAAAGGATGCTTGGGAGCAATGAGAAGTGCCTGGGATGCTCACTACAGCCTGTATGATATGCAGTCTTTTCTGTCAGTCCTCCTCACCACATCTCCTCTAGTAGCAGCAGGTGATGATGCCAAGGTGGAATTTCATCTGTATGTGGCTGTATAGGCAATTCATAGTAATACAAGAGTTTTACATGCAGTTCAGGATGGACAGTCCACATCTGCAGAGCCTCCTATGACAGAGAATTGGTGTGCCTTCCTATGGTCATTTCAGGATAAAAATAAGGATGGTGAGTCAAAATGACACTGATATCTAACAAATCATGCCACTCATCTGCTGCTGGAGATAAAAAATTTCTTCATGGCCCATTAATATGAGCTGGCAGATGACAAGCTGTCATAGTCCTTGGTGCACAGGTTTCAGTTAACACAGCAAAGTCAGTATTGTTACAAATCACACCTAATACCCACCTACGTATTGCATGTGCACATGATTGTCACTCAGATAACTCATTCTCAATCCTGTTGTACTTCTGATGTTGACAGGGGTGGAGTAATTGCAACTCCTGGGGTAAGCCACAACCTCAGATTCTGCTCACCAGGAGGTCCCTACTGCAGCCACATCTTCATGCTTCCAAGTTCTGGCCTTTTCCCTCAGTCTACACTGCTAAAGCTCTCAACTACGCTGTGACAAACTCTGCACTGTTAAGAAAGGGGTTAAAAAGCTGCTCTGGGCCCTCATGGTCCCACTTCAATACATCTGCAAAGCATGCATGGCTTTGCTGAGGTGCTCAAAAGGAGAACAGACCAGCTCAGTAAGGCGGCAGAAGGGGAGCTAACTAAATGATGGCTAAGGTATTTAATGGCACAGCGTTTTTATTCTGTGTTCTACAAAAGCGTACAGCAATCAATTCACTCTTGGGAACAGGCTTCTAAAGCATTGTGTTGCATGGATCTTGGGCCCCAAAATTGTACATGGATGCACCAGGAAAGCAACTCCATAGCATGCGTTACTGCCCCTCATTGTCAAAGTGGTTCCTCAAAGCCTTTCTGATGTTAATAGCAGCCATCTGGGCTCCTCTGACAGCCCTACCATCTGGCTATTCAAACTGTGGAGCCAAGCACTCTGCCTCAGTGCTCTACACCTGAGCAAATATTTCACCCTTAGATTCACACAGATTATGCAAAGTGCAGCACGCGGCTATGACCACAGGAATATTATCCTTAGTAAGGTCTAGCCTGCCATTGAAACACCTCCGGTGAGCTTTCAAATGGCCAAAGGCACATTCGACTACCATGGGGTACCCGCTCAGCCTGTTGTTAAAACGCTCCTTGCTGCTGTCCAGGTGACTTGTGTAAGATTTCATGAGCCAGGGCTGTAAGGGGTAAGCTGGGTCTCCCAGGATTACTATGGGCATTTCCACATCCCCCACTGTGAACTTGTGGTCTGGAAAGAAAGTCCCCGCCTGCAGCTTTCTGTACAGGCCACTTTCCAGACCAGCTTGCATTGATGTCCGTGAAACATCATCGGTGATCCATAAGCACCTGAAACACCATGGAGAGCTATCCCTTCCTATTGATGCATTCAGAGGCAAGGTGGTCTGGTGCTAAAATTGGAATGTGTGTGCCATTAATTGCCCCGCCACAGTTAGGGAAACCCATCTCTGCAAAGCCATCCACTATTTCATGCACATTTCCCAGAGTCACGGTCCTATGCAGCAGGATGTGATTTATTGCCCTGCACACTTGGAGTAATACGGTCCCAACAGTGGACTTTCCTACTCCAAACTGATTTGCAACTGACCGATAGCAGTCTGGATTTGCCAGCTTCCACACAGCGATTGCAACACGCTTTTCTACCGAAAGGGCAGCTCTCAATCTGGTGTCCTTGCATCGCGGGTCGGGGGACAGCTCACCACATAGCTCCCTGAAGGTTGCTTTACGCATCCTAAAGTTCTGTACCCACTGGTCGTCATCCCACAACTGCACGACAATGTGATCCCTCTGCGAATGCGCAAAGCACTGATAAGTTGCTGCCGTTCATATCACACTCAGGTGCCTGTGATTCATCCTCTGCTAACTTTGCGAGTAACTCTGCAAGTAGCTGTGTTGCCATGCGCGATGTCCTCATGACGGCTAACAGCGCATAGGAGAGAAGTGCGGGAATCCATCCTCTCTCACTGCAGATGCTGGCAAACACGACAAAAGAATGACAGTTGGAAAAACGGAGCAAAAGGAAGCCAGAGACATTTGGAGGGGTGGGACACAAAGCGGTGCATGATGGTACATTTTGCACATCCCAGGATGCACCGCGCTCCGTTTCCGCATTCCCACAACACCTAGTGACGGATGGTGTTGCTAGGCACTGTGGGACAGATACCCACAGTCCATTGCTCTCGCCATCAACAAAGGTGCCCTGAACTGTGATCTGTTGACAGATGGAGCAAATACAGACACGCTTTGGAGACTTGGCTTTTGTCGATTTTTCCTTGTCGACAATAGTTTCATCAAAAAAACTTGCCAGTGTAGACAAGCCCTTAGATTCATAGATTCCAAGGCCAGAAGGGATCACTGTGATCATCTAGTCTGACCTCTGGTGTGACATAGGCCATAGAACTTCCCCAAAATAATACCTGACCCTAGAGCACTCTCAGCTCCTGGGAAAAAAGACTCACAACACTCAGAATGTCTCAGACTTTACCTTTGATTTCAGTTTTTAATGTCTTTACTTCGTGCACTGAAAAAAGAGAGAACGTGTAGGAAGTGAAACAGGAAAGCACCGGTAGCACTTTTGGTTGCAGTACTTTGCTGCCTGCTGCTGGGCCCTGGTTGGAACCTGATGGAGTGGGTGGGCCTGGGCTCCCCTCCAGCCCCTAGGGACTGCAGAAGGCAGAAAGCCAACCCTGATAGGGCGAAGTCTGGAAGAGAGAAGGACCTAAAGCCAGAAGAGTCAAAACCCTGAGACTTTGACCAGAGGATGCCTGAAACCCCTAACCTGACCATAGGGCTATCCTGTGCCTGACTTTTTATGTACCCTGAAAGGGGTATATATAAATATGTGACCTGACCTGGCCTGGCCACAAGGCTGAGTCACAAGAAAGGGGCAGACCATTGCAGGAAAGCCTGTTAGCAGGCATGCCAGGAAAGAAGAGGTAAGCCCGCTCACCTACGTTTCAGCCACCAAGGGCACCTGTGGTGAGTGAATGTCACGCAGGCCTTTATCATTTCTGCCTTGACTGCAACATCCTGCTCTGGTTTTTCTGACACTAATCTCAGCCCACTCAAATCCCTTCAATAGGCTACTGCTAAGATCATCTTCTTGGCTTGTCATCCTAACCACATCACCCCTTTTCCAAATCCCTGCCCCTTCTCCATCACTTCAAATACAAGCTTTATGGCCTTACCTTCAAGGCCATTCACAACTTAACTCCTCCCTACATATCCATTTTTGTATCGCATCTTGTCATGTTCGCTCCCTTCCTCTTCCGTTCTGCCAACAATGCCAGCCTTGACTGCCCAATCGATTGCTTCACCAGCTAACACCATCACACTTCCTTTCATGCCATGCATTCTGTGAGGAACACTCTTCCTGAGCTAAGAGCTACCCACCTTCCTTCAAATCCCTCCAGTTCCACTTCTCCTGTCATTCCTTTGATAAATTGCTGACAATTGCAAGCCAGGGAGCCAGTAGGGATTGTCCAGATCATTATATCTATTAAAAAAAAACAAAAAAAACCCAACGACCCAAATTCAATCTTCAAATTGTGTGCATAGATCTCCTATTATTATCCAGGGTTCAAAAAAGAACTAGATAAATTCATGGAGGATAGGTCCAACAATAGCTATTAGCCAGGATGGTGTCCCTAGCCTCTGTTTGCCAGAAGCTGGGAATGGGCGACAGGGGCTGGATCACTTGATGATTGCCTATTCTGTTCACTGGGGCACCTGACATTGGCCACTGTAGCACCTTAAAAAAAAAAAAATCACTCACAAAAGTCCAACATCCTTGCCTTTAGCATGTTGGTAACTGGGCAAATATATTACAAAGCTCTTAGAAATTACACATGAAAAAAAGACTTATTCAAGTCCATTCACCTGCAAGGGCAAACTATGCTCCCAACACAAAATGTATCAGGTATTAAACTTCTACTACATTGTGTATTCTAACTGTGTGTCATTTTATATAGCTTGTACATACCCACATGAACACAATTTATTGGAGCAAATAGGATTTGACACACACCTACCTAGTGTTCACTTGGAAAAAAAGGTGTATTCTTAACTCAAGTTAGCAAACTTGAGGTAAAATCCTAGTGATAACAAGGCAGTTTGTAGTTTTCACACATTAGCAGGCCAAATTAAATCCTAGGCTCCCAACAGCCTTTCACTAGATTTGCTAGTTCGCGTGGAAACTACAAGCTGTCTTGTCTTCACTAGGATTTTACCTTGAATTATTTAACTCAAGTTAAGAACATACTGTTTATTCCTAATGAATACACTACCATATAGCTCAACCCACAGAATACAGCAGGAGAGAGGAAGAATGGCACTACAGTGATGAGTGCAACTGAAAAGCTTGTATGTAATGAGATCATCAGATTAGAATAAGAATTTATACTACCTATGTAACTCAAGCCAGTCCCACACCCCTCATCCTCCTCAGCTCATATCTTCTTCTAAATAAGAAATTACTAAAGAGAAATTAATGTAAGACCTGCAGAATACTGATTTCTATTGGTGTATAGGTGCTCAGGTCAGTGGAATACTTCAGAACATTTACTCCAATCAAGCACAGTGTAAAAAGTAATACTGATCTACTTGAAGAACATGCATTTACATGCGAGTTCTGCTCTCTTGATGCACAGAGTGTGATGTGTGTACATCACATACATAACACTGGACTAATGGAAACTGTCTTAAGAACCTCTATTTTCAGATTTCAGAGTAGCAGCCGTGTTAATCTATATTCGCAAAAAGAAAAGGAGTACTTGTGGCACCTTAGAGACTAACAAATTTATTTGAGCATAAGCTTTCATGAGCTCCGTGATGCATCCGATGAAGTGAGCTGTAGCTCACGAAAGCTTATGCTCAAATAAATTTATTAGTCTCTAAGGTGCCACAAGTACTCCTTTTCTATGCAATGGTGTGGATTGCACTCTCAGCAAATTTGCGGATGATACTAAACTGGGAGGAGTGGTAGATACGCTGGAGGGGAGGGATAGGATACAGAAGGACCTAGACAAATTGGAGGATTGGGCCAAAAGAAATCTAATGAGGTTCAATAAGGATAAGTGCAGGGTCCTGCACTTAGGATGGAAGAATCCAATGCACCGCTACAGACTAGGGACCGAATGGCTCGGCAGCAGTTCTGCGGAAAAGGACCTAGGGGTGACAGTGGACGAGAAGCTGGATATGAGTCAGCAGTGTGCCCTTGTTGCCAAGAAGGCCAATGGCATTTTGGGATGTATAAGTAGGGGCATAGCGAGCAGATCAAGGGACGTGATCGTTCCCCTCTATTCGACACTGGTGAGGCCTCATCTGGAGTACTGTGTCCAGTTTTGGGCCCCACACTACAGGAAGGATGTGGATAAATTGGAAAGAGTACAACGAAGGGCAACGAAAATGATTAGGGGTCTAGAGCACATGACTTATGAGGAGAGGCTGAGGGAGCTGGGATTGTTTAGTCTGCAGAAGAGAAGAATGAGGGGGGATTTGATAGCTGCTTTCAACTACCTGAAAGGGGGTTTCAAAGAGGATGGCTCTAGACTGTTCTCAATGGTAGCAGATGACAGAACGAGGAGTAATGGTCTCAAGTTGCAATGGGGGAGGTTTAGATTGGATATTAGGAAAAACTTTTTCACTAAGAGGGTGGTGAAACACTGGAATGCGTTACCTAGGGAGGTGGTAGAATCTCCTTCCTTAGAGGTTTTTAAGGTCAGGCTTGACAAAGCCCTGGCTGGGATGATTTAACTGGGACTTGGTCCTGCTTTGAGCAGGGGGTTGGACTAGATGACCTTCTGGGGTCCCTTCCAACCCTGATATTCTATGATTCTATGATTCTATTTTCAGAGGTCTTCTGTCATTGGCACAAAATAGCAAGCAGTTCTGCCCACTTTAGTGCTTGTGGGTCAGCAGTTAGCATGGGACCAGATTACCCTTCCTTGCTTCATTCCATGGCTTTAACCATTTGGACAGATGTCACACGCTTTTAAAATCATTTTTAGCATCATTTCAGCTGAGCTTGGATTTTCAAGGAAGACCTTTTTTGTAACCCTTAATTCAATGACAAATCTTTCTACCTACTTATTCACAGTATTTTGGAAGCTGCAGCAATGATACTGCCATATAAGAAAACATAAACCAGGAGACTTAAATATATAATTTTCTTCTGCAAGACATTTTTAGCATCTTTCTTACTATAACATTAGAGTGCCATTCAGTACCTTTACTGTACTTAGGGATTTATTCAGGTTTCTTACAAGCCAAATTTTGATTGTTGGCAAGGAAGAGGAGCAATTTGCTTACTTGTTTTTGGATTTACAGCATGGGTCCTCAATGCGGTTGCTGCAAAAAAAATACAGGAGGTGGGTCACAGTCAGCCTTCCATTCTTTATGGTTAGATGGGAGGGGAGCCTCACCAGCATTTTGTCTGTTATAACATGACATTAGGGTATGGAAAACCCTCATTGAGGACCACTCATTTAGAGATCAGATATACAACTTGTGATGCTCTCTCTGGGTGCCCAGGGCTCATTACTCCCCTATCTACAGTGAGAGGAACACTTGCTGATACTTAACTGGGTGTCAACTCCCTGACACCTCTAGTCTGTTAGCCACCCAAACAATCTCCTCTGGGTTCTGCCAACCTTTACTTTGCCCTGCAGGATAACAACGGGTGTACCACAGCTCCCATTCCCCTCTGAAAGCATCCCCTACCATGTCCAGCCCTTACCCACGGGACAGTCATAGAAATTACAAGAGAAGCTGTCCCCACAAGAACAGTGCACACACACCTTGTTTGGTTCAACTGAAGCTCATCTCAAATATAACATCATAGCACTGAGATACATTTATAGTGAAAACAAATGATAAATGTATTATCAAGAGCTAAGTTTTAAGAGACAGTGAATAAGGATAATGGAAACAGAAATGAAAACATATAGAACAAAATCATAAAACACAAAGCTGGGTCTACACTAATCGATGGTTACCTTTCCTATATAATAAAGGAGTTTTCTCCCAAGGATTCAGTCTTTTGCAGAGCTCGCTGGTTTTCTGGCAAACCACGATCCAAGCATTCATGAACACCCCTGCTGCTCAGGCCTCCTTGCATTCTATTTATATTCTTCGAAGTTCACACCCACCCCACAACCAGAGTATAGTCTCCAGTGTTTTTGCATCCCCCTGTTTACTTTGTATGCAGATTTGGCTTCCATTTGGCTCAGAACTAAGGCTGTTGATTAATCGTAATTAACTTATGCGATTAATTAAAAAAAATAATCACGAGTAATCACGCTGTTAAACAATAGAATACCAATTGACATTTATTAGATATTTTTGGATGTTTTTCTACATTTTCAAATATATTAATTTCTAATACAACACAATTCAAAGTGTACAGTGCTCACTTTATATTATTTTTATTACAAATATTTGCACTATAAAATGATAAACAAAAGAAATAGTATTTTTCAATTCACCTCGTACAAGCACTGTACTGCAATCTCTTTATCGTGAAAGTGAAACATACAAATGTAGATTTTTTTTTGTTACAGAACTGGCCTCAAAAACAAAACAATGTAAAACTTTAGAACCTACAAGTCCACTCAGTCCTACTTCTTGTTCAGCCAATTGCTAAGACAAACAAGTTTGTTTTACATATACGGGAAATACTACTGCCTGCTTCTTTTTTATGTCACCTGAAAGCGAGAACAGGTGTTTGCATGACACTTTTGTAGCCGCATTACAAGATATTTATGTGCCAGATATGCTAAAACATTCATATGCCCTTTCATTCTTTGGTCACCATTCCAGAGGACATGCTTCCATGCTGATGATGCTCGTTAAAAAATAATGCGTTAATTAAATTTGTTACTGAACTCCTTGGGGGAGAATTGTATGCCTCTTGTTCTGTTTTATCTACATTCTGCCATATATTTCATGTTAAAGCAGTCTTGGATGATGACCCAGCACATGTTCATTTTAAGAACACTTTCACAGCAGATTTGACAAAACACAAAGAAGGTACCAATGAGAGAGTTCTAAAGATAGCTATAGCACTCAACCCAAGGTTTAAGAATCTGAAGTGCCATCCAAAATCTGAGAGGGATGAGGTGTGGAGCATGATTTCAAAAGTCTTAAAAGAGCAACACTCAGATGCGGAAACCACAGAACCCGAACCACCAAAAAAGAAAATCAACCTTCTGCTGGTGGCATCTGACACAGATGATGAAAATGAACATGTGTGGGTTCTCTCTGCTTTGGAGCATTATCAAGCAGAACCCATCATCAGCATGGACACATGTCCTCTGGAATAGTGGTTGAAGCATTAATGGACATATGGATCTTTAGCACATCTGGCATGTAAATATCTTGCAACGCTGGCTACAACAGTGCCATGTGAACACCTGTTCTCATTTTCAGGTGAGATTGTAAACAAGAAGCGGGCTGTATTATCTCCTGCAAATTTTAACCAAACTTATTTGTCTGAGCGATTGATTGAAGGAGGACTGAGTGGACTTGTAGGCTCTAAAGTTTTACATTGTTTCATTTTTGAATGCAGGGTTCTTTTGTACATAATTCTACATTTGTAAGTTCAACTGTCAAGATAAAGAGATTGCACTAAAGTACTTGTGAATTGAAAAATACTATTTCTTTTTGTATTTTAAAGTGCAAATATTTATAATCAAAATAAATATAAATATAAATGGAGCACTGTACACTTTGTATTCTGTGTTGTAATTTAAATCAATATATTTGAAAATGTAGAAAGCATCCAAAAATATTTAAATAAATGGTATTCTATTATTAACAGTGTGATGAATTGCAATTATTTTTTTTATTGCGCGATTAATCGCGATTAATTTTTTTAATCACTTGACAGACCTACTCACTAGGCTTAATTAACATAGCCAACAGCAAGACAGGTGAATCAATTTTCTTTGTCTGGCAAAACCTGTTTGACAACCCTACCTGGGACACTCTCTCTAAAACTTATTTTCAATACATATACACAACTCCTTAAATATCATTCAGACATACATCTCACAATAATTATGAGCTTTGGTATGACATAAGCTTTTATTAGATACCTCACTTGACCCTCTCTGGATAAATTATTATGAAGGAAATGTATTTGGTGTAGTGAGTTTGTCATCACTGTCAAGAGTTACTGTTACAGAACAGTGATCCCTTTTGCCTTTTGGCACTGAGGGGTTCTTACGGTCACACAATTATTAAGGTATGAGACATTTAAACAAAACATTGGTGTTTTTCATAGCCACGTGCATAACTTTAAGCAAGTGAATACAGCATGTACTTAAACTCTTTGCTCAAGCAGGGACTTTGTTGTTATCTTAGAAAGGTCAGAGATAGAGCTTTGAATTGAACATAGACTGCCTATATCCCAGGCTACAGCCTTAACTACAACGCCATCATTCCTCTATGACCTGGGGTCAGTCACCTCATGTGTCCATGCCTCAATTCTTTCCTCTCACCCATTGTATGTCTTATCTAGTTAGATCATAAGTTCTTTGGGACATGTCTGTCTTTAATTGTTTTTGTACGTGCAGATATTTCATCTCTAATTCCCAGGAGTCTATATTACCACACACAATGACATATCTCAGGGTCCCTAGCACAATGGGAACTCATCTTGGTTGGGGACTCTAGAGGCTTGTAATACAAATAATCAACAACACCACCACGATAGCTTAGGAGATGTTTCCAGGCATTCTATGCCCAGCAACGGTGACATATAAAGATTTCCATGCTGTATATGACAGACAGGGCTCCACTCACATCCTCTGATGATTGGGAAGGGTCAACAGGAAGGATGCTGGAGCCAGTGGGTGAGATCTGCTGCTGCTGGGAGTAGAAGAGGTAGAGAGCTTGCAAGCTGCGAATGGTCAGAAACCACAGTCAAACATGGAGGAAGTTGGGACGGCAATTCAAGAGATGGCAGCTAGGACAGCAAATCAAGGGCTGAGTTGAAACGAGTGACACTGACATTTCTTGGGGCAGTGGAGCCAAAACTAGACACTTTCTTCCTGTATTCAACCATCAGTTCTTCTACTTCAAGCCTGGTGGAATTTGATGAACAGGAACATGGTTTTAGCATAGCTGCATATTGCTAGTGTGTGACTAGCAACGACACTTCTGTTCGTCACACAGCCTGTGAGAGTTTACAGTGCCCTTTACCCCTAGCAGTATGTCACAAGCCAGGATAGAGGTGAAGAAGATACCCTCCTCACATTTTCCCCACAGAGTTGAACCTTCACTCTCAGTCTTTTACTGCAACTTTTTAAACATATTGTCTGAGTTCTTAATGTTGACAGAGGCTGCAGACTGACTTCCAGATTACTTGGTTCCAATTTCCTCTCCCCACATTTTAATTAGTCTTCTTTTTATAGTAATAACTTCCGGAAATGCATCATGCTAATATAAAGCCCACCATGAAATTATTTTTACAATGGTATTTAGCAGAGCCTCTTACTAGCAATTCTTAAAAGATCTGTGGAAAAATGAAAAACAATATGGAAAGATTTCTGCTTATTGTAGAAAAAGGAGGGTGAAATCTGCAGAGATTTCTTCATTTGCAGCAGGAAAGAAAATCCATAACAAAGTTATTCCTTTACATGTCTGCTGAGATATCAGAGGAAGGTAAATGCATATTTAATACAGAATTTAATGCATCTGACAGCTGGTTTGAACCAACTGAACTTGCAGTGGGCAGCTATCTTAGGAAGATTATTTTTGTGACATGGGTCTTTAAAGGCTAAGTCAAAACCATGCCCCACTGTCCCAGCTTGGTTTTCATCACTGTTAGCAGTTACATGAAGGCAGCCAGGCTTTGAAGTGACACGAGAGGAGGAAGGCCATCTCTCTTTGTATGCTATCATTTCTGTCTGCCTATAAATACATGCACTACTGCAGCTCCTCGAGCCTGTCACCACACTGTAGGTTATCTCTGCAACCAGAAGGGCTAAAGCTTTGTCTTTTAGTGAAAAGATCTAATTCTGGAGAATACATAGAAATCTACAGAGATTTTGCTGTGCTGTATATTTATACACTCTTTGCCTCAATGTAATGCAAACTCGAAGGAATTAGAGGTGAAGGAACTTGAGGACAGTGACTCCATCCTCCAATAAGTAAAGGGCATAGTTCTCAGATACTAAACTGATCCTACACTTTCCTTTCCAAAAGGCCTCCTTTTCTCTCCACTTTTTCTTTTGGCAATGGATGCAGAACAGAATAGAATTTCTGTCAGCTGGCAATATAAAAACCATCTGGTCTCGCCTATCAAAGTGAAGGGGAGAAAGGGGAAGCAGAGAAAGAGACAAAATTGGAGGGCAGAAAAGAGAAACTGCATTTGCAAGTGAATCATTAAAAAAATAAATATGACAAGCTCTCTTTTCTAACTACTGGTGTGGGCGTGTCCTACCTGGAAGACTGGAGCCACAAGGAGGCCTGGTCTACACTACAAACTTAGATCGATATAAGTCATGTTAAGTTGATCTAATAATGTATGTGTCTACACTACCAAGTTCCTTCTGCTGACCTAAGTGGCCTGTAAAGTGGACTTCTGTACTCCACTTCCGTGAGAGGCGTAGCGCTTGATTCAACATCCAGGGGTTGACATGGGGATAGTGTAGACACTGCATTGTGTAATTTGAATGAATTGGCCTCCAGGACGGGTCCCACAGTGCTGCCCGGTGACCGCGCTGGAGAGTGCTTTCAACTCCACTGCACGTCAGCCAGGTACACAGGAAACAGCCGCACCCCTGTTAAAGCCCCAAGAACTTTTGAATTTTCGTTTCCTGTTTGATCAGCATGGAGAGCTTGCCAGCACAGTTGATCATGGAGACTCAAGACCGCAGACGCGCTTCAGCATGGAGTACACAGGAGGTGGTGGACCTTATTGCTGGGTGGAGAGAAGTGTGTTTGTGCAGGCAGAGCTCCAATCCAGCAGAAGAAACGCTGACATATATGCCAAGATTGCACAGGGCATGGGGGAAAAAGGCTACACCAGGGACACACAGCAGTGCCGCATGAAAATAAAAGAGTTTCAGCAAGCATACCAGAAGACAAGGGCAGCGAACTGTCATTCTGGTTCTGCCCCCCAGACATGCCATTTTTATGAGGAGCTGCATGGGATTCTTGGCAGCGAGCCCACCACTGACCCAAAACACTCCATGGATACCTCCCAGGACCCCCGGATGACCTCGAGCAACAATGAGGAGAACATTGTTGATAACGATGAGGAGAATGCGTGGCAGGCAAGCGGAAGATCCATTCTTCCTGACAGCCAAGAATGTGATGCCAGGGAAGGTACCTCTGGTGAGTACACATTTCCAATCAAACTGTAGGGGTTACATGCTATTATTTTTTATGTTTAATCTGAACAAAAAAGTAGGTGTAGTGGGTATCAGTGGCCGCTGCAGCTACACAGAGGGTGCGCTCCGAAAAAGACTGTTTATGTGCATGGCGATGGCTCGTGAATCCTCCAGGGAGATCTCTAGGAAGCTTTCATGGAAGTATTCTGCAATCCTTTGCAGATGGTTTCTGCAGTAGGACGCTTTTCCACATTACTCCACTATTAACTCTGCAGGCATCATTGCAGCACACAGCATTGCAGCATAAGACCAGGTCTGTTCCCAGATGCTTGCAGCATCTACTCCCTTGCCGCCTCTTTTACCCTCAAGAGAATGATATCGCATAGGGAAATGGGGGAAGTTTTCAATGCTAGCCGTTGAACCGCAAATAATTCACCCTTTGGTGAAATCTGAGTCACACCACCACGCTTTCCCAAACATGCCATGGTTGTGATTGGAAGGGATCATCTTTTAATGCTGCTTGCAATACACAAGGTGGGGAGGGGTGTCGGTTGCCTGTTTGTCTCCCTTCCCACATAACCCAGTGCCGCTTTTGTAAAAAACAAACTATCTCGGGGGTCTTTACACTGGTGCCTGTCCTCAAGCACCATCCAGGTTGCTAGGGGAAAAAGGGGCTTTTCTCAAGTTCCAACCTGTGATCCCAAGGACGTCTTGTGCTGCTGCTTTTGTGAAGACATCTCGTCCATGCCTCGTGGCCTTACTCACCATGGCTGGAGCAGCAAACCACCTCTTGCAATAGCCAGCGCTTGTGATTACATTGTGGCTTGCAGGGAAGTGTATTGAGGGGTGTTTTTTTATAAAAAAAAAATTAACCTTGCACCAGAAACAATGTATGCAGTCAGTGCTACCTTTGTGCTTTGCATTCCTAGCAGCTGAAACCTTGTCTGTAGGTGCATCCTCCAAACCGGGACAGAGACTTTCCCAGATTAGAAGGCAGAAAAAGAAGACTTGCAAGAACATGTTCAATGAGTTAATACGCGCCTCTGAGAGAGACAAGACAGAGCTCAAAGCATGGAGGATTACACTGTCTGATAATCGGGACAGGGAAGACAAGAGAGCATGCAGGGAACAAGAGCATGCCACACAGGAAAAGATGCTGTGGATTATGAAGGGGCAATCAGACATGTTGAGGTGTCTGGTTGAGGTTCAAGAAAGGAAGTTGGATGCTAGAGTCCCTCTGCAGCCTATGCTGAACCTGCTGCCATCACCACCCAGTTCTACATCCTTCTTCCACAAACATCCCATGGGGCGCGGGCCAGGGGGAGGTCAATATCCCTTGCAAACAATATCAGGGGAGGGTACAAGGACCAGAAGGTGCCCATTCCCACACCTTTGATTGTTATTGCAGTGCATCTGTAAGAAAGCTTTTCTAGTTTCCCCCTCCTCCCCAGTGTTATCAGCCTTTTGCCCCAGGTTATCTACTTTCCTTTGCCGTCTCTGTGTGTTTGTGTGCATAATAAAACTTTACAGATTGAGGAGAAAAGGCTCCGTCTTCACTCAACACATGGAGGTTGGTGGGGTTGGAGTTTACAGGGGATAAAATGCAATGGAGGGGACAGTTTGGTAAGGAACAACACAGACAAGTGTCACATTACTCTGGCTCATTGCTGAAATTGTTTGTCAAAACCTCATGGAGACGCAGAGCCCTTTGATGTGCTCTTCTTATTGCCCTGGTGTCTGTCTGACAGACAATTTTGAGCAGCCAATCTGCCTCAACAGCCCACCCTGGTGGAAGCTTTTCTCCCTTTGTTTCACAGATATTATGGAGCACACAGCAGGCAGCAGTAATAATGGGGACATTACTACATTAGACCTCAGTGAAAACAAACAAACAAACGATGCCAGCAACCTTTTAAATGTCCAAAGGAACATTCCACCACCATTCTGCACTTGCTCAGTCTATGATCCTTACTGGTCCTTACTGCTGTCCAGGCTGCCAGTGTATGGCTTCATGAGCCATGGGAGCAAGGGATAGACTGGGTCTCACAGGATCACGAGTGGCATTTCAACATCACCAATGGTTATTTTGTAGTCTGGAAAGAAAGTCCCTGCTTACACCTTTCTGAACAGACATGTGTTCCAAAAGATGCGTGCGTCATGCTCCTTTCCCAACCATCCCATGCTAATGTTGGTGAAATGGCCCCTGTGATCCACCAGCGCTTGCAACACCATTGAAGTACCCCTTTCAGTTTATGTACTCTTTGGCAAGGTGGTCTGGTGCCAAGATCGGGATATGTGTTCCATTGATTGCCCCACCGCAGTTGGGGAACCCCATCATGGCAAAACCATCCACTAGGTTCTGCACATTGCCCATAGTTACTACCCTTCTTAGCAGAAGTCAGTTAATGGCCCTAGAAACTTGGATCAAAACAGATCTCACGGTAGATTTACCCACTCCAAATTGATGCCCCACTAACCGGTAGTAGTGTGGAGTTGCAAGTTTCCACAGAGCTATTGCCACTCACTTCTCCACTGTCAGAGCAGCTCTCATTTTAGTACTGCTGCACTTCAGGGCTGGGGAAAGCTCTTCACACAGTTCCTGGAAAGTGGCTTTACACATTCAAAAGTTCTACAGCCACTGATTGTCATCCCATAGCTGCATAATGATGCAGTCCCACCAGTCAGTGCTTGTTTCCTGGGCCCAGAAACGGCGCTTAACTGTGTCAAGGTGATGCGTGATTGTTGCCAGCAACTACGAATTGCTCCGTTCTATGTCTTCCAGCAGGGCTGCTTGTGTGACATCACATTGTTCCAAGTAGCGGCTCTTGTATCAGCTGTGTAAAAACTTCAGGATAAGGCGCAAGGTGTTTGTAATGTTCACAACAACAGTGTACAGCTGAGTGGGGTCCATACTTACCATGCTATGGCATCTGTGTAGGTAACCCAGGCTTACGAAAAAGGCTTGGTTTGTTTGCCATTGATTTCAGGGAGAGAGGGAGGTAAGCGTATCATGGGAGGCTAATGCCATATTCCCATAACCAGCTGTGCCAATGTTTTGATCCCATAAGGCATTGCAAGTCCAACCCAAAATTCCACTCAGCTATGTGCACTGTGGGGTAAATACCCACATTGCAGTGCTCTGTGCGTCGATGCAAGCCCTGCTAGTGAGGATGCACTCCACTGACACAATGAGTGTAGTGTGGACACGCAAGATTAACTTGCTTAAATCGGAGGCTTGATGTCGATTTACATAAAGTCGACTTAACTTTATAGTGTAAACATGGCCGAAGATACAAACACAACATGATTAAGTATTCTCAATATATTGAGACTTTTACTGTTCCTTTGAGAATGGATGTTGTAAACTACTGCAATGAAGTGCTGAGATAGTGGTATCAACTATGACTAATGAGGAACCTTTAAACAAACACAAAAGGTCCCTCTACCACACATTGGTAACCTAAAAATTTATTTTAATTAGTTAACTGACTGCAAGGATTTATGGGGCTTGAACTTTGGGCCACAGGTCACACTTCCACGCTACTCCCGGACAGCCTCGGTAGAGCCACTATAAACACACCATAAGTCCCGGGAGACCAGTCACTGCAGAAGTGCCACCCACAGTAGAGCTGATTAGAAGCTCCTCCAATGACCTCTGATTGGCCCAGGCCTGGTTCTGAGTCTCAGTTTGGATTCATGGCTCTGACTCTGGTTTGACCCTCGGCTCTGGCATCCAGCTTCTGACTCTGGTTCTGACACTTGTTTCCGTTTCCCAATTCCTGACTCCTGCTCCAACCACAGGATCTGACTACCCTGTTCATGACACTGACAATTTAGATCATGTTTCATGGGTGTTAACTGTGATGCTGGCAAACTAGGTGCCAGCTCATGCCAAGGCTCTCATGTTTCAACTGTGCACTGACAAATATATAGATATTGTTAAAATAAGCTGAGTTATAAAAATGTGCTTAATGTTTAGACTTTATGAAATGCTTGTAAGATGTTGTATGCATTAATCTCACTTCTACTATCTGTATCCCATGTTATAAGGTAATATTTAAGTGTTTGCATTGTAATCCTCTGCAACTGTGTAAATCACCAGACAGGAGAGACACATGAATTAGTGTGAAATGTTGGCTTCTAACAGAAGGTGTTTGGGCCTTCTCTGTTGGGCAAGGCCTTCATCACCAGACAAAAGAGACTTTCTTGATTGCTCCCGGCCCCCCAACTCTCCATGAAGAGGAGATATGCAAGTGAATTCCTTCCATCAGCTAAGTTTGCAATTAGAAGCAGAAGGGACGAAGGAATAAAGTGCCCTAATGAGGCAGAACTGTATCTCTATGCTGCTTGGACTCTGGGAGGCAACGTTTTCTAGGCATAAGCAAGAGATCCCCAGTGTTTAGCCTCAGTTAGCCATAAGGGACAGAGAGCGCTTGCTTATTATTGAAGCTTCTAGTACCTTCTGAAACTTAAGATTCTAACTCAATTGTGAATGTATGTTTACCTGCTTTAACCTCACAAATAACTCATTTTCTTTTTCTAGTTAGTAAATCTTTACATAGTTTATTACAGAATTGGCTATAGGTAAGGCTAAGATTTTGTCATGGTTATTTTTAGTAAAAGCCATGGACAGGTCACAGGCAATAAACAAAAATTCATGGAAGCTGTGACCTGTCTGTGATTTTTGCTGCTGAGGCGCCATGTTGGCTAGGTGGCTAGGATAGGGAGCTGCAGGGTTCTCTCACCCCACTCCCTGCAAGACTGTCCCCAGTTGCTGGAACACTAAGGAGGGCCCCCTGAGAAGGCTGTGACCTGTTGCTGGAAACCTGCCAGGGCCCTACTGGCTGCCAGCTCCAGTCCCACAGACCCAGGGGCTGAAGCAGAAAATGTCACGGAAGTCTCGGCTTCAGTGACCTCCGTGACATAAACGTAGCCTTAGCTATAAACATTGTCTTTGGTGTGAGATCTGAGGTGCAACTGACCTGGGGTCAGTGACTGGTCTTTTGCAACTGGAAGTAACCTGAATATTGTTGTGATTTTTGGTGTAAGAGACCATTTATCACAAAGACAATCTTACCTGGCTGACAAGATAGATCAGTGTACCTAAGGAGACTGTCTGTGACTCCATGTTAAGGCTGCTATAGAGCTTGAGGAGTTTGCACTTGATACTTGATACTTTTGGTTGGTGAAATCTAAGTATAGAATTCACAACCAATTTGGGATTTGTGCCCTGCTTCTTAACAGTCTGCTCTGAAGTTGGTACTCATGTTCTTGCGCCACTGCCAGACAGCTTACACTAGACAACTGGAGGTTTGGGGGGTGGAAGCAGGTCTTACCCCACCTTTCAAGGATCTGTCCCCATCAGAGCACTCTCTTTGGATGTTACTTGGAAAGTGCACTTGCACAATACAGTCCGTATAGCAGGAGCTCTGAACCCTCTGGCCAAGGCCTTCTGGCCCTCCTTTTTGACTCTCAGGTGAAACAAACAAACAATCCAAAGTCAGCAAAAGAAGTTAAACGAAGGGGCAAAGAAAACCACTAGCTTCCTTCCTCAGAGTCCACTGGGACTCCAGCACAAGTTATAGGGTACAGTCTCTTCCCACGCTTAGCAGAGGAGATCTGTTTTCCTTTTTATGAGGGCAGAGGTTCTGTTGGCTATCAGACCTCTTCCGGGGAGCTGGGAAACTTAACAACCAGCTCCCTTCCAGGGCTGCCCACTGATGAGTGGTGTTCCCTTCTTCTAAACTCCCCCTTTATGCCTGGCATGACTCGTAGGTACAGCAGGACATGGCTACTCAAGCCTACAGCAGCTCCTTACCCCCTTCCATGTTGGCGCAGGATTTATACAGCCTGTTTTCCATCCCCCCCCCCCAAAAAAAATTAGAGATTGCATTAACAAGGGAAACACTGAGTTTGGAACAGAAGCTAGTTTATCTCACTTGATTAAAAGTGAACAAATTTAGTCATGGTATAAAACAACTCATTAAAAAGAGATTCAACAGCTAGTATTTTTTCACTTTATCACATGAATGCGTGCCCCCTCCCCATCCAAAAACATTGTCTATACCCCTGTTTTTATTTCCCCAAACCTTGATTCTAATTCCTGATTAAAAGAAGGGTTTGGGGTCACCCTGCTGCTGCTATCTGGGCCACAACAGAGCAGGCTGCATGCAGGCAATATTCCAGCTTCAATGCTGTCACATTGCGTCAGGTAAGAGTAAATTCCACTCTGTCTCCTGTAGTACAGCTCCAGCTAAGAAGATATTGGGGGTCGGTGGGTGGGGGAAAATCTCAGACTTACCAGTGAGATCTAGGGGCAGATTTTCAAAGGTATCTGGGCAACTAAATATGCTGCTAGGCACCTGGTAGTATTTTCAAAAGTGCCTAAGCAAATTAGGCACCTAATTCCCAGGGACTTCAATGGGAGTTAAGCAGGTTAGATACTTAACTCCCATTGAAGTCAATGGGAATTAGGTGCCTAACCTGCTTAGACACTTTTATAAATCCTACTAGGCACCTATCCTCATCTTTAAGCACCTAAATACCTTTGTAAATCTGGCCCTTGGAGGACAGTGCACTCTATGGGATTTGGGATACTTGTTTTCTGTTCCTGACACACACCTACTGCATGACCTTGGGCAAAGCAGATCACTTATCTGTGCCTCTGTTCCCCCCCCCCCACACCATTCGTTTTTTCTACTGAGATTGTAAGCTCTTTGAGTCAGGGGCTGTCCCTCTCTATGTGTTTGTACAGCGCCTAGCACAATAGGGACCAGATCTCTATTGATTCCTCGAGGTGCTACTGTAATACAAAAAATAATAATTAAAACAACCCTGCTTACAGAAGGGGACAAGCCTCTTTGCTTTCTGGTGGTGGTGAACACAAACAAGACTGAAAGCAGAAGGGAGAGGGTCACTGACAAGTAGGCAGGCAGGGGAGCCATTTGCCATGATGGAAAGATTTGAAAATTGGAGGATAATTGCACCACAAACAACTCAAGGCCACCTGTCTCATCAGTGCATAAAGCTGACTCATCATAATCTCTGACTGACTATCAACATCTAGCTTATGTCTGTTCTTTAGAATGCAAGTATGCATGTAAAAATACTGAATTTCTGTTTCAAATTTTGAAACTGGAAGCCACAGAGCCTCAAACCAACAGCTGGGCTGGAAAGTGAAAACAGTGATTCAGTAGAAAAGCTAGCCAGTTTCAGAACTAATCAGCAAAGAAATGCAACTCTGCTCCAAGAAACCACAAGCTTTACCTCAAATTCAATCCATGCACATGTTCTACAGTAGAATTAGAGGATATCATTACATTTTTGAAAGAATTATTTCCTATTTGAATAGTGTTACTTTGCATAAACACCATTAATTTATTCTGACTGCACTTAATGAGAACTGCCAGCTGTCAAAATAAGATTAGGCCTTAAAGAGAAAGAACACCGATTTACAAACACAGACCGTATGTTCAAACCTTTTTTTTTTTTTTTTTTTAAATATATACACCTGGTACTGTAGTGCTGGTTTTCATCTCTGGGCCATACTGTTCTTTGCAATGGAACAGGCTATGGAGAAGAGAGCCAGCAGAGGGAAGCCATTAGAAGAGAAGATAGCTGGAAGGAGGAATTGCAATGGGAATTTTGCTCAATCCTTGCACCCTTGTTTATCAGTGACATTTGAGACTGATTATATAAAATAATTAGAAAAAAAAAAGTCTTGTGGACCCTCCCTGACAAAGAAACCACTGGAGAAATAAAATTCACCACCCATACCAACATTAAAATAGCAGAATTCAACCCATCTCACCAGGTGGCTCCAGCTTTAAGAGCTCCACGATACTACCTGGAACCAAAAATCAATAAAACCTCTACACTTACAGTTCTGCAAACAAACATTACACCGGCATAGACAAGCCCAACAATGGCTGCAGAACAGCATTGGGATGGTTCTCTCCAAATGAACAGACAAAAAAACCCCCGAACATTCCATTTTGGGTGCCATCCAGACCAAAGCAACATATACTCTTGCCTCTACAAAAGATCTATCCCCTGTGCTATGTATATATGTACAATGGCAGCTAGCTGTATATGAATGCAGCCACAGATCACTGCATTTGGATTGCCAACTCTCCCAAATTAAAAGGTAAAAAAGGAAGGTTTATGCTTTACAAAATACAAGTTTTAGAATATGACAAATTTTAAAATTTCCTCAACTGTAGTTACACCTTAGGTGTTTCAAGTCAGATATAGAAAACATGAGATTTTTTGGTGCACAAAGGAATTCTTGAATAGCCATTCTTTCACTAGGAATAAACACACAAAGTGCACCTTTCAATTTTATTGAGGCTAAAGTCATAATGACTTGAGTTTGGATCCTGTTCTTCCAATGAAGCTCATACAGAGCGTCATTATTTTAGAGACTGTAAGACCAGAAGGGACCATTGTGATCATCTAGTCTGATCTCTTGTATAACACAGGCCATAGGACTTCCCTGAATTAGTTCCTCTTTAACCTAGAGCGTATCTTTAAGAAAAACATCTAATCTTGACTTAAAAATTTCCAGAGAAGAAAATATCCACCACAACCCTTGGTGATTTAATATATGTATCAATTTCAAACTACTTTGTTTTCTGAGCACCATTTTGGTTGTAAGACAGTACTGTCCCTTTCCTGTTGCCTTTTTACCTCCATCTTGGACTGAAATTCCAAGAGAAGTTGCGAGGACTAACAGTGCAAAGCAATCAAGGGTCATAAACCTAGACGGTCTTATTCAAAACACAAGCTCTCTTGAGCAGTGAGTCAGCTACCACTCAGAGAAACCCATCCTTCCATGTGAACCAGTAACCAAGCAACTGATTATCTAATGGTGACTCCAGTCACCTGAGGAAGGCACTGATACTGATCAGGAGAGTCACCTTACAGAGGGGACTGAAAGTTTATAAAAGGAAGACTCTCTCACCAGCCATTTGAGTGAGGGAGGGATCAGAAGCATGCTAGAAGGAGCAGGAGGGTCTTGGGACCCTGAAAGGGCACTGACCAAATCCCAAGTGGTGAGGACACTGGAGGGAAGGTTGTGTGTGTGCAGGTTTTGTTCTTTCTGCATGGATCTGTAAGTCTCTATGCTTTGTCTAGGAATAAAGTGTATGTGAATGTTTCCAAGGTTCCCTTGCAAAGCCTCTGGGTTCCTTGCTGTAACTATTACGTGTCCCTAGTGGGTTAAACTGTAAACCGTAGTACCCACAAGGGTGGCGCTCTGGCAAAGGGTGTGCTTAACTTACTGAAAAGACTTGGGGCGGGGGGGGGGGTCAGCACTGCTCCATCGGGGGTCCAGGGCAGCTGGACTGTGGGGTCCGCACAGCTGAGGGGGGAGTATCAGATGGAGCCTGCACCCAGGAGTGAGCCTGAGAGGCCAGAGCCAATACCAGGATACTGCTCAGACTCAGTTGGTTTAGCATGCAAGATCAAGTGTTTGAGTCCAAACCTAGCAACCAGGTGATGCTCAGCAACCAGGTGAGTTGGACAGTGAAGAACTTTTCAAGCAACATATGTGAATGTTAATTTTTTTAAACAAAGCATAAAACAGTTTAATACATCCAAACAAACACTTCAGTCCCTTCATCCTTGACCCTCAATAGAAATAAGACTTCCAGCGATGCCTGGCCTGATTTTTGACAAAATGGAAAATTGGATAAACTGAGCACTATGAAATTTTACTGTGGTCTTTGTAGGAGAACCTCACAAAATAAGGTTCTCCTATCTGCTCTGTGCAGACCTTAAAGTTTCCATTACACTTTCCACAAGATTTGGTGTTTGCCTTGGTGTCGCATCAAAATATCCTCTTTCCTCTTGTTCACGGACATCTGCCAAGTTGTGAATTGGTTAACTGTCCCTCTCTATCCCAGATGTGGCTGTATTTCAATGGTGTTGTATGTACATTATTTGTGAAGCTCACTTGGATTCTCCTAGATAAAAGGATCTATATATAAATGTAAAATTATTACTCCTACTACAGTAAATTTCTATAAAAAATTGCAGTGACTTGGCTTGAAATGGAACCATATCCTTTAAGAGATTTTAAAAGAAATATTCAGTTAATCAAAGATTACTGCTGACTATGATGAGCATTGTACTACTAGTATTATTATTTTTTTAAATAAAAAGAACATTGAGGCATTATCTAATAAGTACACCTGGAGAATTACTGGAACTTTGCAAATGAATATGAAAACAGAAGGTTGGTTTCTCAGCATACTGATCTTGACAGTGGACATGTGTCCTTTTGTATCTTTTATTAGGCCTACATTTTCTCAAAAAAAATTATGCATGTTTTTCAAAGGGCGTTCTGAGAGTGAAAAATTAGCACCTCTGCACTAGATTCATGCCATTTGGACACAGAGTAAGAAGCAGGCAGAGCCACAGGGAGCTAGTCTATGTTACAGAGGCAGACTGCCTCCCTGAATTCTCTTACGCCCAGGGGAAGTACACTACACTAAGTGCTACATCCCTTATGGGGTGAAGACTATTCCACTCTGCATGCCAGATTGGTGTAAGGAGGGGGAGGAACAGCCCAGCTTCCTCCCCATCCTCTTGCGGGGGAAAATAGGGAGGGAGAAGTTTTACATTCCCTGGAGCTCAGTGCATCTGTCAGCACAATTTACAGTAAGTGCCTAGGAAAAGCAACTCAGTCAGTCTGCAGTCTGACCAGTAGCACTGAATGTTAGCAGACTTTTGTTTATTTAGATAATCTTCTGTGGGGCTCTGTAACTTCAGAGCACAGAGGGTTTGTGTGTATGTGTCTGGGAGAAGAGATCACCAGGGTATATATTTAGAGTGGTTCTTCTAAAGCAACATTTTTACTGGTTAAAAGTAAAAGTTTTAAAAGTACCTACATCCAATTTTAATGAGATGTTAGGTGCTTATGTCACTTGGGCAGTTTTGAAAATTCTACACCAAAATTATATGCATGTTTTAAAGCAAAGTGAAATAATTAACACTGAGCACTGATGATAACAGTGAACTCCAAGCAGTAGGCTAGAACACTCAACACTTAGGCTCCTTGCTATCCACTTAGGCTCCTTGTCACTGGTGACACCAACAACTTTGGATCTGACCATAAGAAGTGGTGCTTTAAATAGATTTATATTCATGTCACAACCACTCCATTTTCTTAAAACTTTTTCAGAGTATAGTTCCCCAAATATTCCTTCTGTGCCTCTGTTTAAGAAGTGGTGTCTTTGAAAGGCAGCACTAAATATAGACTATTTATCGTCTTAATTTACAATCAATGTCAACTAGTTAACTAAACAAAATGAATGTATTTACACTAACAAAGGAACAGATTATAAACAGAAAGCAATATGCACACTTTACAATAATATTAGCTCATTACAGAAGAAATATGGGACCAGATTCTGCTCTCAGCAACTTACACTAGTATAAATCTGCCTTGGAGAAATTACATTGATTTTTTTTTTTTTTTTTTTGTGTGCAGGGCATGGATGAAACTTCTAGGCTTCAATGACATATACAACATGAGTATAATTCTTACATCCTAACCATGAAGGCCACAGTCAAGGAATACATACAGCCTAAAAATACCCCAAAAGTATTACTTCATTTTCCAGTTAGAGTACGGTGACCAGACAGCAAGTGTGAAAAATCAGGGAGTGGTAGGTAATAGGAGCCTATATAAGACAAAACCCCAAATATTGGGTCTGTCCCTATAAAATCAGGACATCTGGTCACCCTAAGTTAGAGTCAGTAAATGAAAGGTAGGTAAGTCATCAGCTATTAACTGCAAAGCAGGTGGGTGACGTGCCTTTCACTTAATTGAGAACCACAGCACAAATCACAGTATGCTATTCCTCCTCTCACAGTCTTTATTTAAGCTATTTCTATCCAAGAATGACCTCTCACCCACTGAGTTTTAAATTGAAGAGTATTAGTGTTATATTGGTTTCTGGTTAAAACAGATTGTTGTTTTCTGTAGCTCAAGTTCCCCACACACTATCACAAATACACATCCTATCCAATAGGGGTAGATATGCATTTTGCTCACTGATTTAGCTGAAAATCGAGTAAATACATATATCCAGACAGTTCCTATTGGTTGCATACCTGAAAAATGCCAAGAGCAAAAGTTATTCCTTAAAAAGCCATTGGTAACTGGCTCCAGATCTAAGTACTATATGAGAGGTTTTTTGCAGGAGTGGGTGGTTGAGATTCTGTGGCCTGTGTTATGCAGGAGGTTGGACTAGATGATCATAATGATCCCTTCTGACCTTAGTATCTATGAATCTATTTCAAATGCTACAAGGCAAATCAAGGCTTTGCTTAAAAATGCCCAGTTTTGGAGAAAGCCATTGGGAAAATGGATATCCAGAGCTATGCAAATGACCCATTTTTCAGTTTGCTGGCAATTCTTAAACATTTAAAGAAAGTTCAGTTTAGGTCAAACCAAAACCAATTTTTTGGCAAATCAAAAAAAGTCAGAAAAATTCTCTCTTTCTGGTTGAATAAAACATTTTTTTCTTTGGCATTTTTAACCCTTTAAATGAAAGCAAAGGAAATAAAGGACTACATTCACAAAATGATGGGAGTGTCCTCTCTTATGCCCAATCACCAGGGCACTCACCCAGGATATGAGACACCAAGGTTCAACTATCTGCTCCACAGCAGAGACTATGAATCCACAACTCCCCCACACCAAGATACATTTCTAATCACCAGGCTATAGAGTCAGGCTCATGCTCTCTTTGAGCCAATAACTAATCAAGTGTTTTATACAAAGTGAAACAATTTCACGGGAGAGACTGAGAAAGGCCCACACCAGATTAGCCAATAGCCTGGTGATTAGGGCACTCCCCTGAGTGGGGAAAAACCTGGGTTCAAGTCCATATGCCTGAGGAAGATTCCAGCCTGGGTCTCCTGTAGCTCAGATGAGTGCCCTAACCACACTTCCTCAATGCTGTGAATAGTGGTGAAATCCCCTTGTGAATCAAGACTGAAAAATCAAAAAGAAAAGGAGTACCCGTGGCACCTTAGAGACTAACAAATTTATTAGAGCATAAGCTTTCGTGAGCTACAGCTCACTTCATCGGATCTGATGAAGTAGGCTGTAGCCCATGAAAACTTGTGCTCAAATAAATTTTAGTCTCTAGGGTGCCACAAGTACTCCTGTTCTTTTTGCAAATAATAAATTGTAATTTGTTTTAAAACTCTTTAGAAAAAAGAGCAGAGGTTAGCTCTTGGCTTTATAAGTCCACATGAAAACTCATTGCTCCACATCCCAATATTAAATCACTTGACAGAAATGATTTCCATGTCCCCAGTAAAGAGTATGATCTGTTTTGACATTTCTGAAATTTTTTCTCTTTTTGTTTTGATCAACAAAATTTACTTAAATTGACACAAATTAACAAAATGTTTTGGTTGACCCAAATCTACATTTTCTCGGGAAAAAAAAATATTCAGGTGAAAAATGTCACCCAGCTCTGTTATCACAAATGTGAAGAACATGCAGAACTGGAGATTTGGAGAAGATTCTCCAAAACTCTATTGAATCAAAAGGTAGACAGAGAGGCTGCTGGCAGCCTCTCAAAATCATAACTTGACAAAAACTTCACAATGGCTAGTAGACTAAGAACACTGCCTACCATATTGACCAACATTGTCTCACTGTTTCCTAGTGTTCCCCTGTCAGCAGCTATCTTTTGTCTCTGTGCGTTGTGTGAAAAAAACAACACTTCCTTTTGTTTTAAACCTGTTGCCCATTAATTTCATTTGGTAACCCCTAGTTCTTGTGTTATGAGAAGGAGTAAACACCACTTCCTTATCTACTTTCTCTACACCAGTCATGATTTTATAGACCTCTATCATATCCCCTCCTTAGTCGTCTCTTTTCCAAGCTGAAAAGTCCCAGTCTTATTAATCTGTCCTCATGTGGAAGCTGTTCCATACCCCTAATCATTTTTTTTTGCCTCTTTTCTGAACCTTTTCCAATTCCAATGCATCTTTTTTGAGATGGGGCGGTCACATCTGCATGCAGCATTCAAGAAGTGGGCATACCAGGGATTTATATAGAAGCAATGAGATATTTTCTGTCTTATTATCTATCCCGTTTTTAATGATTCCCAACATTCTGTTCACCTTTTTGACCACCGTTGTACACTGAGCGGATGTTTTTAGAGAACTATTCACAAAGATCTTTCTTGAATGGTAACAGCTAATTTAGACCCTATTATTTTATATGTATAGTTGGGATTATGTTTTCTAGTGTGTATTAATCAAATTGAATTTCATCTGCCATTTTGTTGCCCAGTCACCTAGTTTTGTGAGATCCTTTTGTAGTTCTTTGCTCTCTGCATGGGACTTAACTATCTTGAGTAGTTTTGATTCACCTGCAAATTTTGCCATCTCACTGTTTGCCCCTTTTTCCAGATCATTTATGAATATTCTGAACAGGACTGATCCCCATACAGACCCCTGGGGGACTCCACTATTTACCTCTGTCCATTCTGAAAACTGACCATTTATTCTTACCCTTTGTTTCCTATCTTTTAACCAGTTACCGATCCATGAGAGGACCTTCCCTCTTATCCCATGACAGCTTGCTTTCCTTAAGAGCTTTTGGTGAGGGACCTTGTCAAAAGGCTTTCTGAAAATGTAAGTACACTATATCCACTGGATTCCCCTTATTCACATGCTTGTTGACCCCCTCAAAGAATTTGAATACATTAGTGAGGCATCATTTCACAAAAACCATGTTGACTCTTCCCCAACAAATTATGCAAAAAGAAAAGCAGTACTTGTGGCACCTTAGAGACTAACAAATTTATTAGAGCATAAGCTTTCGTGAGCTACAGCTCACTTCATCGGATGCATCCGATGAAGTGAGCTGTAGCTCACGAAAGCTTATGCTCTAATAAATTTGTTAGTCTCTAAGGTGCCACAAGTACTGCTTTTCTTTTTGCGAATACAGACTAACACGGCTGCTACTCTGAAACCAACAAATTATGTTAATCTGTGTGTCTAACAATTTTGTTCTTTACTATAGTTTCAACTAGTCTGCACAGTTCTGAAGTCAGGCTTACCCGTCTGTAATTCCGGGATCACCTCTGGAACCTGTTTTAAAAATTGACATCACATTAGCTATCCTCCAGTCATTCGGTAAAGAACCTGATTTAAAGGATAGCTTACAGACTAGGCATCTGATTAAGTGAGCTGTAGCTCACGAAAGCTTATGCTCAAATAAATTTGTTAGTCTCTAAGATGCCATAAGTACTCCTTTTCTTTTTGCAGATACAGACTAACACGGCTGCTACTGAAACCAGACTAAAGTTAGTAGTTCTGCAATTTCACATTTGAGTTCCTTCAGAACTCTTCGGTGAATATCATCTATTCCTGGTGACTTATTACTGTTTAGTTTATCAATTTGTTCCCTCCTCTAATGACACCTCAATCTGGGACAGTTCCTCAGATCTGTCACCTAAAAAGAATGGCTCAGGTTTGGGAATCTCCTTCCCATCCTCAGCCGTGAAGACAGATTAAAAGAATTCATTCAGTTTCTCCACAATGGCCTTATTGTCCTTGAGTGCTCCTTTAGCATCTTGAACATCCAGTGGCCCCACTGGCTGTTGAGCAGGCTTCCTGCTTCTGATGTTCTTAATTTTTTTGCTATTATTTTTTGAGTCTTTGGCTAGCTGTTCTTCAAATTATTTCTTGGCCTTCCCTATCATATTTATGTTTCCCCTCAAGTCCATGGCTCTCATGATTTTGTATTGGCAGAGTAGCCTACAAAACTTCTGCAGTCTTCTCTGCAGCAGAGTTTAATAGTCTTCACAATGAGCAACTGAACTGAGTGCAATGAAGTCACCTGACAAGTCACCTTTCCTAGTTTCCTCTTTGGCATCTCTGTAGTAAACCTTTGCCCAGCTGACTTGATTCAGAAATCTGCCAGAAAGAATGGCTTACTAGTTTAAGATTCAAATTTGAAACCCAACACTCCACAGAACTATAGATTACAATCCTGGCAGGACCATAAAGCTCTTTAACCTTCTACGTTAGAAAACTGCCATTCACCAGAAAGGGGTCTTTCAGAAGAGTCATTTGCAAATCAGACAAAAATGAAAATTGCCAGAGAATCTTTAGTAAGAATAGGGGTTTGCCCTACTATCTCTGCCCCAAATTTCTTCTCTTCCCTTCTCCAAATTGTTTTGCTGTCTACTATGTGTTGGTTAGTTACTATCCTCAACCTTGGCAGTTCATTTTAGTGGATCCCTATACTGCGCATATAATTTGTGAAGTCCTTTGGGATGAAAGCAGCAATATAAAAGTAAACATTACTCCATTGTTTTTACTCTTTACTGGGGACATGGAAATCATTTCTGTCAAGTGATTTAATATTGGGATGTGGAGCAATGAGTTTTCATGTGGACTTATAAAGCCAAGAGCTAACCTCTGCTCTTTTTTCTAAAGAGTTTTAAAACAAATTACAATTTATTATTTGCAAAAAGAACAGGAGTACTTGTGGCACCCTAGAGACTAAAATTTATTTGAGCACAAGTTTTCATGGGCTACAGCCTACTTCATCAGATGCATCCATGCATCTGATGAATAGGCTGTAGCCCACGAAAACTTATGCTCAGATAAATTTGTTAGTCTCTAAGGTGCCACAAGTACTCCTGTTCTTTTTGCGAATACAAACTAACACAGCTGCTACTCTAAAATTTATTATATGTAATTCAGTGGCAACTAGAGGCCCGAATCAGATTTGGTGCATGGTTATAGTAGGTGCTCTATAGAGAGTAGAAAGGTAGTCCCTGCCCTGAAGAGTTCACAGTCTGATCTACTCAAATATTACTGTTCCTCTAGTGCTGTCTGAACAGACTGACCACACAATGTCTATGAAATAAAAAACTAAATCCCATAGTTTGCGGTGCTACACCAGCCTCACTTGTCTTGGAAGCAGAAGAGAGACACATCACATTTTTAAGTTTGTATGTAAAAAGGCTGTCCTGTCTCCTGAACTCTTCTGTCTCTGCCAGAATGATAATACTTCCCAGTACTGACAAAGGACTGGTGTTAAAATACTATTGTAATCCCCACCACATCCTGGACTGCCTTGGTCAGCACAACATCTAGGTCACCACATTTAATGTGACAAACTGCAGCTGGCATGTAACTGAAATCACTTGCATGTACAAATCTGTTACAAGAAAGAATTACCAAGATGAGTTTGCTCCTATTGTTTTTACTCAACACAGCAGTAATATAAATAAATAATTGATTACAAGTCAATGTCTAGACGAGAAATACTTTGCTTTAAGCCTCATCAGTGAGTTCATTTGTCAAATACTAATTATTATTGGGCCCATAATCTGCCAACCATATAGAGAATGATCTCTGCCAGTGGGAAACCAGGAATACATTCAAATAATAAGAACATTCTTAGGCTAAAGGCCTGAACTGCTCACTGGAGACATACATACAGCAGACAGACAGCTAGCCCTTTGTCAGTCACATCAGCTCAGGATTCAGACATGTAGATAACTTTATTCGTTAAGGGCCTGATACAACTCTCAGTGAATTGGAATTAAACTGAAAGCAATTAAAATATTCCCACTGACTTCAATAAGAGATAGATAAAACCTCAAATTATTCCTTCTGGCAGGTGATACCTTGGGGAATTAGTCTGAGAGCTGGACACCTGTGTGGAACTGGCTAGAGAAACTCCATTTCACCCAAAATCATGTGCATGGAGGACATTTGACAGCTCTCTTCTGATTATAAGAGAATTAGGGTTGCAGGATGGGAAAGTCATCTTTGTGAATTTCTGTAGTGTTCACTGAGTAACAGCTTGCACCTATGAGGAGAAATCAGGAGGGAATTAGGGGGAAGAGATGCCATTTTACATTGGTAAGAGGGCTTTATTTGCAGTTTTGCTTGAACAACCATTTCTGGGATTCAGAGAGTAGTAGATATAGTTCTTCCAGTAAATGACAGAATATTTTTGGGAAGATAAAGTCATTATTGTAGAAGACTGAAAAGTACCACGTGAAATTCCTTTTGTTGAAAGCAGAAAAATTTGCCATATCACATCACTGGAAAAAAGAAACCAGATTCTGTGTTTCATCTTTTATCACTTAGTTAACCTGAAATCTAATCTGTTCATAAGAAATATTTGGGAAGACTGGAAACTTTCAGTTCACTTTCTCCCTTCTTTAAGCTCAAACGAAGAAATGCCTTACAGAATTCTCTTCCCTTATGTTTTCTTGGCATCAGTTTATAATAGGCACTCACTCATTTCTAATTCCTGTGGCCTTTGCTGAAACGACATTAATCATTAAAAACTCTGAGGCCCTATTCACATTGACTAGCCAAACCATGTTTCCGAGTTGTGCTCTCACTCTACCCCAGGCGCAGGCAAACTTTTTGGCCTGAGAGCCACATTGGGTTTTGGAAATTGTATGGAGGGCTGATTAGCGGAAGCTGTGCCAGGCTGTGCCCCCGCCCCCTATCCACTCCCCCTTGCTTCTCGCTCCCTGACAGCCCTCTTCCCCGGGATTCCTGCCCTGTCCACCACCCCCCATTCCCCGACAGTCCCCCCAGGACCTCTGCCCCATCCACCACCACCACCCCCGCTCCCTGTCCCGACTGCCCCTGGAACCCCTGCCCCTGACTGCCCCCTACCACCCCATCCAACCTGACTTCCCCCACGGGACCCCTGCCCCCATCCTGTTCCCCGCCCTCTGACTGCCCTGATCCCATCCACATCCACACCCCCTGACCACCACCCCGAAGTCCCCTGCCCTCTATCCAACCCCCCCACCACGCAGCACAGAGCACCAGTGGCTGGCGGCGCTACAGCCGCGCCACCCAGACCGTTGCGCCGGTGTAGTGTAGTAAATTGCTCTCCGTAACTGCTACCAGTAGCACATTCCTACGTGGAGCAGTTTAATACACTACACAGGCAGCATGGCGTGCTGAGTCTGTGGGGGAGGGGGAATAGCGGGAGGGGCTGGGGGCAAGCCTCCCGGGCCAGGAGCTCAGGGGCCAGGCAGGAGGGTCCCATGGGCCGGATGTGGCCTGCAGGCTGTAGTTTGCCCACCTCTGCTCTACCCTATCTTCTTATGATTTTACTCTTTATATCTTTGAGCATGGTTGTAACTTAGTTTGGCCCTATCCACACTGGCCAACCAATCCATCCATTGAACCACTGTTTCCAAACTGAGTTCCAAGCAGAGCATGGATGGGGTCCTTAGCATGTAGGTGGCATATGTAATTCCCTGGGAACTCAGCTATCTCCCTGATAACAGCTTTGAAATAGAGCTGTCACTTGGCAGTGGAATACAGGACCAATCTAGGATACCACCCACACAGTGGTCAGGGCTACTCCCTCCCGTGATTTTTGATGACTACTTTTTCCTCTTCTGACTGTACTTTAGGGACTCATCTCAGTCCCCCTTTTTCACTTGCAACAGCTCTGCATGGGTTACTGAAGCCCCAGAGCCTACTGCAGTGAACTTCACAGGACCAGTGAGAGGCTAGGGATGAAGATCTGCTTGGTGGTGGAAACAGATGGTGAGAGGAAATATTTAAATGATCATTTGCATGAGCCCTCTCTACACCCGGCCAGGTCACACAAGATCAGAGCAAACTGGGCATATAAGTGGTAAAGTAAGTGTGTTCGGTGCTGTTGTGTAAAGCAGAACCAAGATTTAGGGAGTTTTACTATTGATCTTAATGGGAGCAGAGTTATTCTAGTGCCAAGTGTTTTTGCAAATCCCACCCATACATTGAAGAACTGATTTCAGTAAACATAATAGCCAAGAGGCTTTTTAAATTGTATACAGGATTTTTGTAAAAGGTCTGTCAATCAAAACTTTTTTGTCTTTTTATTTCTCCTTTTATTATTATTACTTTAATCTTTAAAACACATTGCTGCTAGTGATGGAGAATAGTTTAGATAGATCCAAGACATATCACTGTAACATAATTTGAAAACCTGGAGATTTCTTTATTGCATTAAGCAGACATTAACAGAAAGCAAATGAAAAAGAAAAGGGTGAGATTTTATTTTTAAAAGGTCTTAAAATTATACTCACTGCTTGTAGAGGACATGCAGCTGTACTCAGATCTGCAAGACAAAAATCTTAGTTCAGCAGGGCTGTACTATATTTAAATCTTTAAAAGATCATACACAAATTTGGCAAAGGAAACTATTGACTTTATTTAATTTGCTTTAAACTGTCAAACTACTTAAAATCTACATACAGTTATTTTTATAGTAAAATAACTCACTATGGAAAATATTTTGAATGTGCCCTCAAGATAGCTGACATTCTGCAGGAATGTTAAAAATATCTATAGAGACTACACAACTAGAGAAGAAACTCTTTTAGGCTGTAACTAATTTTCCAATACTGCTGGATTTTGACCCTTCTCCCCTTCCGAATTTCTCCAAAAATGCTTTGCACCTGAAATTTCTAATGTGCATTCTGTAGACAGAAGAGAAATTGAATTGTCCTTTGCACAATGTTTGAAGGAAACCATAAAACTGATCTTAGAAATACGATTAATTGAAGAACGAGGTTTTTACCCTTTGGAGAAGTCTTTTTGGTCTCTTTTTTCTTCTTTATAATGTCATATCTCAACAGAGCCCCAGTCTAGAAGTTCCACATTAGCTTTATTCAATTTATTGTCCACAAGAACTAGTGCTGTTCAGTATTTTGAAGATGGCTAGGTAGTTAATTTTGCAGCTGTTCACTATATAACTGAATCTTTGAAATTTTTATTCATTCCTGAAGGAGCAAATAAACTTTTATGATCACCAATTAATCTGTGATTTCATTTTACAAATCAAAATATAAGCCCTTTTTATTGTGAGCTGGGGCTGAAAGTTTGTCGAAGAGATTTTTAATAGAAATCACAGGTTATTTACTATGTGTTGACAACTCTCAATTTTGTGATATTTTATGCTTTTCTTAAAGCTGCAGATCTTGGAAGTGAATACGAGACTCTCAGCTTTTTATTTTTCAAAAAAAGTAAATTCCTAGCCCTCATGTTTGCACAGAAAAACTTAAAAAGTTACTCAAAAGACTAAGAAATGAGAAGACATCTGATAACTTGCTCAGGGAACAAAACAAACAAAACCCAAAACAGTATGTTGCTCTCTTTTTCTAATAATGATAGCTAGCTGGAGTACTTGAGTTCTGGAGCTCTTGCAAATATTTTAAGCATTCTAGGTACTATGCAAAATGAACAATCACTTTGACAGGTCATAAATTTAAACAAGTAAAAATCTCCTAAGTCATTTAGCCCCAGCTTCCTGGAATGTCGTTTTGTTCCTGCTAGTTCATGTACTGATGTTGTTCTCATCCCCATTTTAAATGTTCCAAGTGATGGGGCTTCTACCAATTCCCTCGGGAAAGCATTCTGTGGACTGTGTTCTGAACATAGACTGGGGAAGGGATGCAAGAAGTGACTAGTGGAGCAGTAGCAGCTGTTATAGGGCTTGATCCTATGTTCATTGAAGTCAATGGCAAAGCTATCATTGACCTTAATGGTGAAGTATAAGAGCCACAGTCTTGGGCAGTACTGGGGACAGAGGCAGGGATTTGTACCAGCCATTACTTCTGCATGTTTTAAAATGAAGGATGTTACCCTTTAAAGGCGAAACGGAAGGGGAAGTTCAGGCAAGAATGGGTAAGGAGGATGCATCTCCTATACAGGATCATTTTCAGACCTTCCAGTTATCTTAGGGGGAGGTAGTGGAGTAACAAAGGCTCTGAAGCAAGGGGTGTGTGTGTTTATATATATATAATAAATAAATAAAAAAAAATAAAAAGTGAGAGCGTGTGTGAAGGGTTGTTTTACTCACTGTCCAGTCATTGTTTCTATTTCTAGGTTTAACAGCCTCTCCTCCCTCCCATGTCTAAAAGTCTCCTTCTCCAGGCCTTCTTTATACCAGGAAAAAGAAATTATGTAAGAGTTGACAGCCCTCCTGCTGCTTGCTCCCTTTGCTTGCCCCATCACTGTCATGAGGACACCTATTGTACTGAGATTTTTCCCTATCCCCTTTTACCTAGGAACTATTCTTTCACATCACAGTTTTGCCTAAGAGGCTTCTTTTCATCCTTAAATAAACAATTATTAAATAGGCACATGGGGAAGAGCATGGTATAGTGATTTAACTACAGGCTTATGAGTCAGGAGAACTAGGTTCTATTGCTGACTCTGACACCAGCTTGCTGTGTGACCTTGAGCAAGTCACTCAATTCCTATGGATCAGATTATGATTTCACTTACATTGGTATAAATCCAAAGCAACTCTACTAACTTCACTGGATTTCCACCAGAGTAACCAAGATCACTGCATTAGTGTAAGTGATAACATTGTATTTTAATGGAGTTGCTTTAGATTTCTACCAGACAGAGAAAGTTCAGAATATGACCATCTGTCTCTCAATTTAACTAGTACAAAGGGATGTTTACTAACATTTTAATGGTTTTGGAGAGCCTCTGGTAGCAGTGTAATTCCTGTGCTTTAAACTGCCATTTATAATATTTTAAATATAGTGGAATAGCAATAACCACACCAGTATGTGCCATGCAGCTTCTGGTGTATTTCTCAGGTGGCTGAAAGCATGATGCTTACCTGCCTAGGATTTTGTACCTTGTTCTTTAAATAGTAGTACAGAGTACACCAAAGGAATGAACCACTAACCAATAATGCATACACTGTTCTGGCTCAATTATAGTAGATGTCAGTACAGATCTCCCTGCTAGAAAAATTCAGTTATTAAAGTCTAGGTAAAAGTTGCTTTCAAGGACCATATCTATAATAATATATTAGCAGGTTTCTCTACTGAGATATGAAAGAGCATATTGAAACTTTTGCATTACATTGGTGATGCCTGGTGGCAGAAATCATTTCAATACCAATCTGTGACAAAAGCTCCATTAAATATATTTGAATATATTTGAATATATCGGATGCAGCATCCGATGAAGTGAGCTGTAGCTCACAAAAGCTTATGCTCAAATAAATGTGTTAGTCTCTAAGGTGCCACAAGTCCTCCTTTTCTTCTCCTGAGAGTTACACATAAATGGACACAATATATGATGCAAGACTGACATCTGAGGGATGAACCAAATCAGCTAGAAGGAAGAATTTAATCAGAAAAATGTGAATGATAATTGGGAATCGTTTATGGACACCGTACAGATGCCAAAAATGCCACAATCAAGGAAGAAGGCCATACTGGTTTAAAAAATGACCTGGTTAAGAAGGGAGGTGAAGGCAGCTATAAATATATAACAAATGGAAGAAGGTGGAAGTTGATAATAATGAATACAAATCAAGTAGGAATTGTAGAAAATTGATAAATGAAGCAAAGGGACACAAGGAGAAATCTATGGCTAGCACAGTTAAGGACAATAAGAAAGTTTTTTAAATATATTAGGAACAAAAAAAATCCTGCCAATGGTATCGGTCCACGATTAGATGAAAATGGTAGACTTAATAATAATGCAGAAAAGGAAGACATATGCAATGAATATTTCTGTTCTGTATTTGGGGAAAACAAATGATATACGCTCATCACATGGTGATAAGAATACTCTTTCCATTCTACTAGTATTTATGGAGAATGTTAAAAAGGGGCTACTAAAGTTAGACATTTTTAAATCAGCAACTCCAGAACACTTGCATTCAAGAGTTTTAAAAGAGCTGCCTGAGGAGCTCGCTGGACCATTAATGTTGATATAATATACTTAGATTCCTGTAACATGTTTAACATAGTATCACATGACATTGTGATTAAAAAACTAGAATAATATACAATATGCCACTCATTAAATGGATTAAAAACTGGTTAACTGGTAGGTCTCAAAATGTAATTGTGAATGGGGAACCATCATTGACTGGGTGACCTGGGTTTCAGAGCCTGGGCTCCAGCCCAAATGTTTACAATGCTATATATAGTCCTGTAACACGAACTTAACGAGCTCAACTCAGTTGACCCAGGCTCCGAGACACTCTGCTATGGACACTCCCCCCCCCGTGTAGATGTATCTTAACATACAAATTCATAAGTGAGTGTCTGTAAGCTGAGCTATGTGGCACCAAAAAATAAATAAAATCAACTCATGAGACTATTTATTTTATTTTAAGCATCATGGCCCATTTGTTTGAAGATTAACATTAAATAGATTATTTTAATTCTGTTTCGACATGCAAGTATTTTACACCCATTTTACAGCTAGGTAAACCAAGGCACAGAGGGATTAAATGACTTATTCATGGTTACGTAGGGAGCCAGTGACAGAGCCCCGAGTAGCACCACTACATAACGGCAGCATGGTCAAGAAGCTCACATATACCATGTAGTGATCAACTTTGAGAATACAATGATGAAAAGGGATGTTTAAGGAAACATTTAATGCACAAAAAAGTAACAATGCAGGTAGGTGCAAAAAGTGTTCATAATTTGTCAAATATACTTTTAAAAATATCTGATATAGGATGCATGTTCATACAAGATAAAAAAAAGACACCAGCTTGGGTTTCTCCATGTTGACACAAGCAATGCACAAACACCACTGTTTTCCTGCCTCCCAAAATTAGGCAAGAGCTTTACAATTTAATAAGCAATGGATTCAATTTGAAACGTAACCATGAAGACATAAGTGGAACATTTATATTTTGTCCATACAATAAGTTATAACTGCCTTTCTTATGTTCTATATGGGTGTTTTTTCCTGACTTTCACTAAAAAGATTAATAATTAATTATTTGAAATGTAAGTGGAAAAGATTCTTAAAGTCGCAGTTTCAAATAACTTCTAATTAAAGAAGGGGAAAATTAGAGCTTTGAATATATTAGAAAATTAATATTGCAAGTTGTTAACTCTTTAAAGCTTTTCACATGCATTAAAAACCTTACTACAGACCTCAATCCTGCCCTCACTGAATTCAACTGAAGTTTTATTATTGACTTCAAAAGACAGCAAGAATAGGTCCTGGGCATTAAAAAGTATATGCACAACAAATTCTAAAATTATTTTTAAAGATACTTTGTTTTGGTATTTTTAAAGAAAAATATAGCATTGCACAGAAAACTGTGCCTTATGGTTCATATAAAAAAGTCATGAATCATAAAAGCCATATGGATTAACTTTAGTAAAACTAAGACAAAGAAAACATATTATTGCAAGTCACTCTTTCAGACAGTTTAGTATTAATTTTTCATTTGCATACATATGTCATCCTCCTCCTCATTTGTTGCTTCCCCCACCCTTCCTTCCAATTAAAGGAGAGGGTATATATAAGAAAAAAATAAGGCTATGTATATTTTTCTCTCTCTCTAAACATGCAGCCTTCCTCAATATCAATGGGTGTTCTGTCACAGATTGCAGCTGTATATGGTGGCACTTGGTTTTGGGGACAGAGAAGGGTGTTCAGTAACAACTGAAAAAAGGCAGTGATTTTGAAAACCCAGAATTACATTGTTCTGAGAAACAGATACATTTAGTTTAGCCAAAGGTGATGATGGAACTCTTTCAAATCTCATTAAGAAACAGCCAATACAAACTAATTGGTTTATATGTTCTAGTCTCTTTATTTAGGTACTTGGCAACTAAGCCCAATTCAGTCTTATTGGATTCAGTAACTTAAAATATACTGACAGGTTTCAGAGTAGCAGCCGTGTTTGTTTTTGATCTGCTTTCCAACTTGATCAACTGAAGAACATACAGTCGCACAAAGATACATTCAAGTGGATTTGTAAAACGATGGTTTAAAACTGGAATCAAACTCTGCTGTACAATAGGGGTTTGCCTACTATTATGGCTAACAGCAGCATCAGCTCAAGAAGAAAAATACATTTTATGGAACTATTTCATGAATTATAGTAAAAAGAAAAGGAGGACTCGTGGCACCTTAGAGACTAACATTTATTTGAACATAAGCTTTCGTGAGCTACAGCTCACTTCATTGGATGCATTCAGTGGAAAATACAGTGGGGAGATTTTTATACACAGAGAACATGAAACAATGGGTGTTATCATACACACTGTAAGAAGAGTGATCGCTTAAGATGACCGGTTTGTTCTCAGATGTTCTTGTCAACTGCTGGAAATGGCTCACCTTGCTTATCACTACTAAAGGTTTTCTTCCTCCCCCCTCCCCTCCTGCTGGTAATAGCTCATCTTAGGTGATCACTCTCCTTACAGTGTGTATGATAACACCCATTGTTTCATGTTCTCTGTATATATAAATCTCCCCACTGTATTTTCCACTGAATGCATCTGATGAAGTGAGCTGTAGCTCACGAAAGCTTATGCTCACATAAATTTGTTAGTCTCTAATGTGCCACAAGTCCTCCTTTTATTTTTGCGAATACAGACTAACACAGCTGCTACTCTGAAACATGAATTATAGTGGTAGTTAGTTGCTATATAACAGTTTTAGCAATACATATATATAAAGCTCATGCTTGAATAGAGATGAAAATGGTTCACAAAGCCTGGATTTGCTAGAGTGTCAACACACTATTATTCACTGAATGATAAAAAGAGACCAATTGATGTACAATAATAAAACTGCTACTGAATTATTTTGACAGTTGTTCTAAGAATACTTTGATAGTATGATTGTTGAACTTAAAAATAGGTGTCAATTGATTCTCTCATCACTGAAATAGCTACATAACAAGGAAATCAGCTGAGTTTTTGCAATACTATTATGAAGATACAGAAAACCCTATTTCTGCTTTAAGAGTAATAAGCAAACAATATGAGTAGCCTTGATAGAATTCAATTTATATAATTTTGACACACAATATTGATATTATTTTTAAACGTTTTTTATCCATTTAAATTTTCACAGTTGAGGGAAATCACGGGTGAAGTCAGCCAAAATTATTTAATGACAGCCGTTGAGATTAAAAAAAGTTAAACTTTATAACCATTAAAACACAAATTGTCAACAACATGTCACAATATACAAAGTAAATAGCCTTCAATCAAACTCTAATTGGCTAAGTAGGAACTGCTTGAGAACTTATCTGTAAATTTCTATTATTGGTAGACATATTTTCTCATCTGTTTGTGTATATATGGTGAAATCAACGTTTATCAACATTTACCAATAAAAATCTCATCCTTCCAAGCCTAAATATGAGCAGTTGATTTGTTGAGTAAACAAAAATAAAAATATAGTTACATGTGCCTCTTTCACATGTTTATCACCGACTAACATCTGCTAAACATAGTAAAATAATGAAAATGCAATGACCTATTTCTTTTCAAGACATATTTCAGTGTAAAGCATTCTAGTTGATAATTACCATATGTCATGGTTAAAATTCTGAAAAACAGTGCATTCTGCTAAAGCTACATGTTCCAGTGTCAAAAGTGTGACAGGGATGTGACACAAAATCATCAATATTAATAGCTCATCAACACCAGACAAGTAGCTGCCACGCTGATCACTAAGGTCTAAAGGCTAATGTCACCATCTGGGGCAAATCCTTCTAAGTGCCCCTTCCAACAAAAGACAGGTTTTTCTGTTTTGGAAGAGCATGGTAAATTAAAAGTGACTTGACAAGTCAAGGATTTTCTGAACTTTGACCCAGCTATGAATTAGCTGATTATGTTGTTTTCCCTTTATTCACATTCCAGATTCCCAGAGGGTGAAATGAAAAGCCTGTTGCCCAACAAATAGAAAAAAAAGTGTGGATTTTTTCCTTTATGCTGAAGCCAGATAAAAAACATTAACCTGCAGGGATTAGTCATGTCCATAATATTGTAGCTATTTCAGGTGAAAGGGAAAAATAGCCCACAATCTTTCATGATTACAGAAATGTGCAGAAAAACGTGTAATTTATAACAAAGGTATTTAATTTTGCTCATTTGATTATGATGAATATAAAAGGAAATCATAAACCTAATCCCATATGCAGCTGAATCTTTTTTTTTTTAAACCAGTAATAATATTATTTTGAAATTGTTTACTCAGCATCTGACAGCAGGTGGCAGAATCAGTTTCATTGTTTGTCACACTTCCTATCTTATACACTAGCATAATGACATGGATCTCGTACATTACAGAGGGTATAATCCACCAGCACCGGTTGAGGTCAAGGTGCCTCCTCTTTTCCTGAATCTCATCATGGGACTCAGAAGCAATTTGAATCCATGACTGGTGTGGGAGAGAGAAAGCCCCCTTCTTTACTCCCCAGACTCCTGTATGCGGCCAGGGACCAAGGTGAGAAACAGGAATGCTCTTGACTCCTCCGACTCCTTCATAGCTGGAAAGGAAGCATCTGTTGTACACATGCACAACACTATGTCTCTCTGCATGACCCAAGCTAGAAGAAAAAATCCAGGCAAGAAGTCAGGAGGTACTGACCTGGGAGGGAAGGATGGCAGGAGAAGACCTTCAAGCCCCTTTGTAGAGCCCAGAAAAGATCTAGAGTAGCTGGGACAAGATGGAGAGGTGGCAGCCTTCTCTAAGCAGAGCCAAGAGGCAGCCAAGGGCTAAAGGCACCCCTCCATGCTCTCCCTCCCTCCCCCTAAAGACAGGAGAAGAGAGGGAGATGAGACCAAGAGGTAAGGAGGGCTGCAAATCCCTTGTCCATGCCCCCTCCACAGAAGTCCTACTTGAGGACTCAGCCTCCCTTTCCACAGGAAGCCAGGTGACAGGAGAAGGCAGCAGCATCTGAGATAGGGCTGCAGGGGAAATACCCTGTCTCTGCCATAGAGAGGGGCAGAAGGTTGCAACAACAGTAGATGGGAGTGAGAACAGAAGGGGATTTGGAAAAAAATAAAAGGAGGACTTGTGGCACCTTAGAGACTAACAAATTTATTTGAGCATAAGCTTTCGTGAGCTACAGCTCACTTCATCGGATGCATCCGAAGCAATGTAATGCATCCAACGAAGTGAGCTGTAGCTCACGAAAGCTTATGCTCTAATAAATTTGTTAGTCTCTAAGGTGCCACAAGTCCTCCTTTTCTTTTTGCGAATACAGACTAACACGGCTGCTACTCTGAAACCTATGAGATAGAATATTTCCCGTTTCCCCAGGGCACTATAACAGGAGGATCAACAGGTGGGAGCTGGCTAAGAGACCCCCCGCCCCAGTCCTTTGTGGAGCTGGGCAGGAGGAGACAAGAGCTGGAAGGAGATAGCCTCTTGGCTGCAGCTGTCCCAGTCTTGCGCGCAGCAGTACATTTCAGCTCCTGTGCATGTCCCCTGAGAGCCCCTGCGGTGGGCTTGCACACTGCCTTGTTTGTATGGGCCTTTCTGGAATACAGTACAACGAACAGCCAGGAAAACGGAGTGGAAATCAAAGGGGCACTCCGGCTGCACCAACATGTAACGATTATTTGTGACTGACATTATAGACACATCGTTTGTGTGCCCTGACCTAAGGAGCAAACACCCTGAGTGTTTATGACCCAGCCCAGATGCAGCTCAGCGGTTTCCCAATCAGCAACGTAACGCTGACAGCGCAAAGCTTGAACTTCACTCACCAGGCAAGACAAACAGAACCGGGGAGCGAGCTGCGGCCCCGCGGCTGCCTCCCGGAGCAGGAGCAAAACGAAAGAGGGAGCAGAGAAAAGCAACAAGTGCAGCGGCCTCTCTGTCCGGGGGGGGATCAAACCAGCAAGACGCAGGAGCTGAGCCAGCCCAACCCCCCCCCCCCCTCGTGCTGCCGCCAGCCGGGCAAGCGAACTGGGGGAAGCCGTCCCGGGCTGGACAAGCTGCCTCCGCTTCTGGGTCGCTGCGGCCGTCACCGCGCTCTCCCGGGGGAGACGAGCTGCCCAGCCGCTTCCAGGTGTCCCTAGGGCGGGGGGCGCCTGGCTGCCCAGGGGGCGGGGGGGGGAGAGTACCGCACCCCCCCCCCGCCAGCGAGCCAAGCGGGCTCATTTCTGGGGACCGCCCCCGGCCAGGCTCAGCGAGCCTGCCCCGCTGCCCCGGACCCTGCGGAGCAGGGGGCCCCTCCACCCGGATCCGGGCCCCAGCGCCCGCCTTTTGCCTCCTCTCCCGCCCCCAGCCCCTGCGCCGCCTGCTCCCCTGCCCGGGGCTCACCCTCCCGTCTCGGCTCCCGAGTCCACGCAGTCATCCTCGCCGCCCGGCTTCCTCTCCATGGCAGGCGTCAGGGCTCCATCGCCTCGCCTGGCTGCGGCCGCCTCCCGCCGCGCGCTCCCCCCGCGCTGGGGGTGAGGAGCCCGCGCAGGCCGCCGGCAGCGAGAGCGCGTGCGGCCGCCTCCCCGCCCCCCGCCGCGGGGCTCCGCGTGTCAGCGCCGCTCCTCCGGCCCGGCCCCCCGCCCCCGCCTGCGCGCGCGGCCCCGCCACCTCCCCGGGGGCCTGCCGGCTCCACAGCGGCGACTCTCCCGCCGAGAAGGGGCCGCTGTGCAAAGGGGTCTGTCCCACAGGTAGAAAAGGCGGACTCGTGGCACCTCAGAGGCGAACCCATTTAGGTGAGCGTGAGCTACAGCCCGCTTCACCAAATGCATCCGACGAAGCGGGCTGCAGCTCACGCTCACCTAAATGGGTTCGTCTCTGAGGTGCCACAAGCCCGCCTTTTCTTTTTGCGGACACAGACTAACACGGCTGCTGCTCTGAAACCTGTCCCACAGGTGACATCTTCGTTGAGAAAAGCTCCCCAGCCGGGCCCTATTAGTTGTGACAAACACATCTGGGAGTCACACTCGCACACACGTGCTTGGGAGCCCATGACACAAACTCCAAGGAGCCAACCCTGCTTGGTGCCAGTGGCTCTGGCTGAAGTCTGCCTTCGCCCCCCTTCCCTGTGCTGGTTACAAGGGGCTGCCTTTCAGGGGACTCGGTAGTATATCGGCTGAGATGTACTTTGAGATCTGCTGGCGTGAAATGGGAAGGATTATTGCCTCGGCTTCTCAAAGGGGCTTGTCGACACTAGGAAGCGTTGCCAGTTTAACCATACTTGTAGTTAAAGTGGTAACCCACTCCCCTGTCCTGGGCGCAGTAAGGGAGCTATAAAGGTGCTTTCTTTGACTGGTTGAGCTGATTCTGGTTCAGGAAATGAAATAAATTATGTGGGCATAAGGCCCTTTATGCCCCTTTATAATTGCATGCAGACTACAGTTTCAGGTGCATAGCAGTATAATGATTTTGGTTTAAAAAAAAAATCAACCTTTAACCAACATATAACTTTTCTAGTAGACCAAGCTGAAGAGAGTTGCATGCCCGATGCCCATTGAAAGTCACACTCTGATTTCCTTCCCCAGACCTGAAGAGATCTGTGTAGCTCAAAAACATGAATCTTCTACCAACAGAAGTAGGTCTAATAAAAGATATTACCTCACTCTCTCATTGAAGATGTATGGAGTTTTCTCCCTTCTCACCTGGTTTCAACTTGTGCTTGATACTCCAACAAAGTTAAATACAATTGCTTTTTAAATTATATCATCCCATTGTGCAGTCAATCAGCACACAATTCCTACTGACTCAAAAGAACCATACAAATAATTCTCATTTCCTACAATCTGTATTATTACTCACTATGACCAAAGAAAGTGATGAAAGTCTCAGCATTTGTGACATTTAAAACTACATTGGACAAGACATTAAATAATATACCATGGGAAACAAGCCTATATTGGCAAAAGGTGGACTAGATGCTTTAGTATCATATGTATTTTCCGTCTCTAATTTCCATAGCTGTGTCTACTTTGCCATAGATTTTGGAAAATGTCCCTTTATTGCACCATAACCAGTTCATTTCATTGGTGGGAGCAGTGTTGGCAGCACTACTGTAGAGTAAGCACAGGCAAGGCATAGGTTAATGTCCTGTTGTCTAGATCTGTTCTAAGCAAGTCTGTTGTAGACATAGATAGGTGACACCATATTAAAAAATTCCTTGTAGTCTGTTTGTACCATCTCTATTCCTGGAAGTGGAACTTGTTTAGAAATAGTGCAACAGTGGATGATTCCTAAAACACGCTAAAGATCCTAAACCAAAGGTCCCCAAATTCTGGAGCTTGGCCCCCTAGGGTTTTGTTTAAAAAAAGGCCCCAGAGAGTGTGCGGATAACAAGGGGGGCATGGAGGAACGTCCGTGGGGGCATGGCAGGGCCCAGGCCAGCCTCCACAGGGGGTGGGGAGGGAGTGCCACCCAGCCCCTCTACGTCCCCAGCTCTGCTCTGGTCCCGTCCCCAACCTTTGTGTGGCTCCGCTCCTGGCCCCAACCCACCCCAACTGGGGCCCCAGCCTCGGCTCCCTTATCCTGTCTTTGTTCCCCCCTCCTGAGCCGCATCCCCACTCCCATCCCCAGCTCCAGGAAGACAGGGGGACATTGACAAGGGTTAGGGGGACACAACCCTCAAAAGTTTGGGGATCATTGCCCTAAAAACAATAAGACTACTTCAGTTTCACTGTATGAAGTACATCAGTGTGCGGGGGGGGGGGCATGGGAGTGGTGGAGACTCCTCAGGCCCTGGGCACTATTCCCCTATGGTTCTGTATGGTAGTGCAGAGATGGTCTAGGCATGTGGCCAATGTGTCCATAAATCATACAGATCCATTACCCCCAAATACCATTGGTATGTAAGGATTGTAGGCTGTAGCAGTTTTGAATATTTTAATAAATTTTAATATATGTTAACATTGGTTCAAAATAGCCTTTTCCCCCCGGTATACAGGATTTCTCCTACTATTCAAATAAAAAAAAGGCTTATATATTGTATAAGCTCTGTTCACTGAAGTCCCATCCCCCTCACCCCCATTGAGTTAGTAAAAACTAGTTTGGCTAAAGTGCTAGAAAATGTCCTATAAGGAACAATCCTGCACTATCAGGGGATGTCACATATATAGCCCTTTATACATTAAAATATTAAGGGGCAGATTCTTCCCCCCTCCCCCTGACTCCTGTAGAATAACACAATTGAAATCAATAGGGTTAGTTACATGTGCAAAGTTATGTTTGAAGGACTGGAGACAGAGTACTGTACTAGGCAGTGTGAACAATGGTGGCAGAATCTGGTCCTAAACTAATTAATCCTCAAAACACCCTGTGAGGTAAGAGGTATTTATGATGTTCCCCCCTGGTGTTATCTGGACCTGTGATTTGCTAGGTCACTCCAATCCTTGACTCTACCTGAAGCAGTGCATTTGGTTTGAAGCATGTCAGAGACTCCCCTCGGGATAAAAAGCCTGGTACATATCAATTTCTTTGTCTGGACACTGCAAGACAGAGGTTCCTAGGGTTGTGTCTGGGACCAGAGATACTGGCTAGTGTCATTGGTTGCACAATCCAAGGAGCACCCCATGCTGTGAGAACCCCCACTCCTGGGCTGTTCACGCACAGCGTCTGGCATGTAAGCTGCTCCTTGGATTGTGCAACCAAATGACACTAGTCAGTATCTCTGGTCCCAGACACAACCCTAGGAACCTCTGTCTTGCAGTGTCCAGGTATGGATGCTGCAAACTTATATGAGTTCGTCAATTTAACAAAGAAATTGATATGTACCAGGCTTTTTATCCCGAGGGGAGTCTCTGACACGCTTCAAACCAAATGCACAGCTTCAGGTAAAATAAATAAACAGATTTATTAACTATAAAGATAGATTTTAAATGATTATAAGTCAAACCATAATAAGTCAGATTTGGTCAAATGAAATAAAAGCAAAATGCATTCTAAGCTGATGTTAACACTTTCAATGCCCTTACAAACTTTGATCAGCACTTCATTTGCTTGGTGTGGTGTCTGTAGATGTAGGTGGAAGAGAGAGGAAGAGCATGTCAAATGTCTCTCCCTTTTACCATGTCCTTTCTTCCCTCTTGGCTTTGCCTTCAGAGTCAGGTAAGCATTACCTCATCACAGTCCCAAACTGACCAAAGGAAGGAGGTGACTCACTTGAGAGTCCAACAGATCCTTTGTTGTTGCCTAGGTCACTGTCTTTTGTTCCTGTGAGGCTGGGCTGGGTTTGTCCCATACATGCCCTGATGAGGTGTGAACTGTCCCTCTGCTTTTGGAGAGTTTTTGTCTGGGCTTGCTTTAAGCCATGAGGATACATTTTCAGCCTCATAACTATATACATGACATTATAATCTATAACATTACTGTAACAACAATTACTATAACATCACTATAACCACAATGCTCAGTGCATCATGAGCCTTCCGAAGACACCCGACATAACAAACTTTGCATTGGATACCACACAATCATTTTACAAGGATGAACATGGGGATTCTGGATGTTCCCTCGAGGGACAGAGGATCACAGTATTATCCCGTTACAGTTGATGTGATTAAGTGATTTGCCCAAGGCTACAAAATGAATTAGTGACAAAATCAGGATTAGAATTCAGTTCTTGGCTCTTAACTTTGGCCCCAATACTGTGAGGTGCTGAATGTATAACTCCCAGTGATGTTAATATCAGTTGAGGTCATTGAGCATCTCTCAATAAGTATTCAGCACTTTGTAGGACAAGGACTCTAGTGTTCAAGTCACTAGTCCTCACTGCCTCTCTTCAATCCAGTCTACACACAGAAATCATACCTAGTTAACTAAATCGATTTAAAAATTAATTTAGTTACATCAGTGCAACTGCATTTACATCAGTTCACTTTAAATTGGTTATAAGTTTGATTTCAAACCAAATTGAACTAAATCAGTTTAGGAGTGGCTAAAACTCATTTAAGAGTTTCTGCACAAAGGAGTTGTACTGCTTTTACTAAACCAATTTAAAAACAGATGTAGTTAAATTGGTGCAATTTCTTTAAGTAGACTTTTAGATAAACAACTAATAGATCATTTGCATCTCTGACTTTTACTATTCTCCTAGACTCCTAGATATTAAGGTCAGAAGGGACTATTGTGATCATCTAGTCTGACCTCCTGCAATTAGTAATGTATAAGCATTGGCATCTGAGAGGATCTGGAATAGATTTTATGCTGCATTTAGGATTAGTTTGCTCCATCTATCCCAGGGGAAAACCCCCACAACCTTAAAGGAAATATATAATTAAGGTAGTAAGTAAAGCTACCACAAACTAGAAGCTCTCTTTATTTATATATTTTCCTCATTTAACCCTGTTTAATTCTGGTCTTTCAGGTAATTAGGATGAAAATAAATTCATAATAAAATCCAAGCATGTCAGAGATTCTAGTGAATGAGGTGCTAAGCCACCTCTTTCACTTAGCTGTTTCTTATTTACTGATACCTCACATGAAATCTTTTGTGGTATGTTGAAAAGGAAAGTCAATATAAATTTATTTCCTATATTTGGAAGGTCATGTTGGTACTTATAAAGATTAGACTAATGTTAGTGCAACTATTCCTGCGTAAGAGTATGTCTACAGTATGAAATTATTTCAAAATTATTTTATTCGAATTTTCGGAAGCGATTTTATACGTTCGGTCTTGTGTGTCCCCACTAAAGCATGTGCATTCAGCAGATGGTACAGGACAGTGCACCGCTTCTCTCCTGGTACTATAAATCCACCTTGCATTTCCTCTCATCTTTCTCTACCTCATCCTCATCGACTGCTTTCTCTTCCTCATCGACTGTTTCCGCTGCCAACTCTGCTCAGCCATCGTAAACCGAGCAGCACAGCTTCCGCCGCCAATTCTGCTCTCCCGCTCTTGCTGCGCTACTGAGCTTCTCCATGTTGTCTGTCCTGAGCTCCCACTCCCGTGAAAGCTACAGAAGACAACCATTTCCTGCCTTTTTTCGGCTATTGTGAACCAAACAGCACCTCTTCCACTGCCACTCTGCTCTCCTACATTTCACGCCCTTTTTCCAGGATTACCCATGCAGGCGCCATAGCACGGCAAGCATGGAGTCCGCTCAGATCTCCGCTGCAGTTTTGACCATTATAAATACCTTGCACATTATCCAGCAGCATGTGCAGTACCTGCAAAACCGGGTGAGGAAGCTATGACAGCGCGATTATGATAGTAATGAGGACATGGACACAAACATTCCTAGAAGCACGGCATGTGGCGATTGGGAGATCATGGTGGCATTGGGCCAGGTTCATGCCATGGAATGCTGATTCTGGGCCCGGGAAACAAGCACAGACTGGTGGGACCGCATAGTTTTGCAGGGTTGGGATGATTCCCAGTGGCTGTGAAACTTTCGTATGCGTAGGGCCACTTTCATGGAACTTTGTGACTTGCTGTCCCCTGCCCTAAAGCGCAAAGACACCAAAATGAGAGCAGCCCTCACAGTTGAGAAGAGAGTGGCCATAGCCCTGTGGAAGCTTGCAACGCCCGACAGCTACCGGTCAGTCGGGAATCAGTTTGGAGTGGGCAAATCTACTGTGGGAGCTGCTTGCTGCAAGTAGCCAACGCAATCATTGACCAGCTGCTATCAAGGGTAGTGACTTTGGGAAATGTGCAGACCATTGTGGATGGCTTTAATGCGCTGGGGTTCCCTAACTGCGGTGGGCAACAGATGGAACTTAGATCCCTATCTTGGCCCCGGAACACCAGGGCGGCCAGTACATAAACCGTAAGGGGTACTTTTCCATAGTGCTGTAGGCACTGGTGGATCACAAGAGATGTTTCATGGACATCAACGTGGGAGGCCGGGAAAGGTGCATGACGCCCGCATCTTCAGGAACTCTGATCTGTTTGAACAGCTGCAGTAAGGGACTTACTTCCCACAGCAGAAAATTACTGTTGGGGATGTTGAAATGCCTATAGTTATCCTTGGGGACCCAGCCTACCCCTTAATGCCATGGCTCATGAAGCTGTACACAGGCACCCTGGACAGTAGTAAGGAGCAGTTCAACTATAGGGTGAGCAAGTACAGAATGGTGGTAGAATGTGCTTTTGGACGTTTGAAAGCGCAATGGCGCAGTTTACTGACTTGGTTAGATCTCAGCACAACCAATATTCCAATTGTAATTGCTGCTTGTTGTGTGCTCCACAATATCTGGGAGAGTAAGGGGGAGATGTTTATGGTGGGGTGGGAGGTTGAGGCAACTCACCTGGAGGCCAATTTCACACTGCCAGACAACAGGGAGATTAGAAGAGCGCAGCAGGGCGCGCTGCGTGTCAGAGAAGCTTTGAAAGCCAGTTTCATGACTGGCCAGGGTACGGTGTGACAGTTGTGTTTGTTTCTCTTGAAGTTACCCGCCCCCTATATATATGAAAGGAAATAAAGTCACAATTGTTTAAAAAATGTTCTTTATTATTTGTTGCACAACACATTGAGAGAAATCAGAAGGTAGATCGGAGGAAGGGGGGGTACTGGGGGAGGGAGGTGGAGGAGGAGGGAAGGACAAGTCCAGAAACCAGATCAAAATTTCGGATATGCCAACTTTCTGAGAGCTTGTGCAATGCTCTGGAGTTGAGTGTGTGGGTCCCCGTAGCCTCCCCCCTCCGTGTTCTTGCGTGTCTGAGTGAGGAGGCTATGGAACTTGGGGAGGAGGGAGGGCAGTTATACAAGGGCTGCAGCGGCAGTCTGTGGTCTTGCTGCCTTTCCCGCATTAGATCCACCATACAGCAGAGCATGTCAGTTTGCTCCCGCATGAGCTTGACCATAGCATCCTGCCTGCTCTCGTCATGTGGGTCCCTCCTCTCTTCGTGTTCATTTAGCACTTTACGGGACTCCGCAATTGTTTGCCTCCACGCATTCAGCTGGTCCCTAGCAGTGTGGGAGGACTGCATGAGCTCGGTGAATATGTCGTCCAGAGTTCGTTTTTTCCGCCTTCTAATCTGGACCAGCCTATGGGGTGGAGTAGATAGGGGCCACGTTGAAACATTTGCACCTGCAGGAGGAGAAAAAGGGAAGGTAGTATTTTAAAAGATACATTTTAGAGAACAAAGGGGACACTTTCTCAGTGAAACAAGCAATTCATAGTACACAGCACATGTTTTTTCTGTACAAGGTCGCATTTTGCCTCTTATACTGAAGTGCCTGCCACTTTGGTGAGTAAGCCATCACACGCGGCCGGGCAACAGAATTCAGCTTGCAGGCAGCCATGGTAAGCCCTAGGGGCACACGGTGTTCTGCTTCTTCCGCATTCATTTCATTGCTTTCAAACTGCCACCCCCCCTTTCCCATAGCAAGCAATGCCTGGTGGGTTTGCCATATAAAAGGAGGGCCTGCAGGCTCTCTGGGATGATTGCTTCACACAACATCCCCCCAAACCCGATGAGGCTCTAAGCAGGGATGAGCCCTTTAAACTAAACATGAACAGCCCAGCACAGCTGGGTTTCCCCCCACCCCCCACCGCGTCGCTCCGATCAGGCTCTCACTCACCAGAAGTGCCTTCTCCAGGGTTGTGGTCCGGGAGCCCACATTGGGAGTGGGGGGAGGCTATTGGGTTCAGCATTAAGAATAGTTCCTGGCTAGGGGGGAAAATGGATTCCCCACTTGCCGCCTGTGTACTGTCCTCCTCCTCCTACTCCTCGTCCTCCAATAATTCATCCTCCTCGCTCCGTGCAACTCCCCCCTTGCAGATGTCCATGGACAGTGGTGGGGTAGTGGTGGCATCACCCCCCATAATTGCATGCAGCTCACGGTAGAAGCAGCATGTATGGGGCTGTGACCCAAAGCACCCGTTCGGCTCCCTGGCTTTTTGGTACGTTTGCTTGAACTCCTTGATCTTTATACGACACTGCTCTGTGTCCCTGGAGTAGCCTCTTTCCGTCATGGCCCTGGAGACTTTAGTGTATGTATTTGCGTTTCTTTTTTTGGAATGTAGTTCTGCCATAACAGATTCATCTCCGCAACATGCAATGAGATCCAGTACCTCCCATTCGGACCATGCTGGAGCTCATCTGCAAATCCGGGACTGCGTGGTCTCTTGTGATGGTGGATTCTGCATGGTCACCTGTGATGGTGGACTGTGCTGATGGTCACCTATGCTGATGGTGACCAAACAGGAAATGAAATTCAAAAGTTCCCAGGGCTTTTACTGCCTACATGGCTAGTGCATCAGAATTGAGAGTGTTGTCCAGAGCGGCCACAAGGGAGCATTCTGGGATAGCTCCCGGAGGCCAATAATGTCGAATTTCGTCCACAGTACCTGTAACCCGGAACTGCAATCTCGATTTTACTTGTCGAGGTGGAGTACAGAAATCAGATTAAAGAGCCCTTTAAATCGAAAAAAACGGTTTGATCGTGTGGACAGAATCAGTTTTATTTTGAATTAACTCAGCTAATTCCGAAATAACCATGTACTGTAGACCAGGCCTAAATTTCCCCACTTTCTAACCCTTCAGTTGTGTAACAACAATGCTTATAATAACCATCAGAGACAAAGCACCAATATGAGAAGCAATCTTGCAAGAACTCTGAAAAATAAACTATTCTTATTGAATGGTTTTTGTACAAAATAAGTCCAGCTAGCACTTAATACAGGAAATTAACATCAGCTCTTCATGCAAATCCCTTTTGCTAGTTGCTTTGTTCTCAAGATGCTGGCATTCTCAATGGGTGTTGATGAAGTCATCAGGATAAGCCCTGTTAAAGTGCAGTACCAAACTCAGGACATGCATGTTGGATTTTGGATACAAAATCCAGAACAATTACATTTTTGGAAGGCAGAGGAGGGTTACAGTTTGACATACCATTCAATCTTCGTGCTAGATCAGCTCTAAAATGATGGCTTTCATACAGGTGAATATTGTCAAAATAATTGTGTTGATTTCTCACAAAGAGTGGGCTTTTTTAAAGAGTTAAGATGAGGTCACATTTCATTGGTGGTGAGTCTCAAGCCATGCACCCAACCTCCTATAATATTTGTTAACAAATATGTACGCAATAAAAAGTTGTTCATTCAGAGTATTAAGGCCAGAATTTACTATGGAGTTCAAGGGATTTTGGTTCCCGACTTCCATTGTCCTTAGGCTTCTCTGAAAATCCCAGCATACACACATCCACATACAGTGAATGGTGTATTGCATTAGATATATATCTTTATAAGCAAATGACTTGTAGTACTTAAATTATATTATGTTAATATGTTATTGAGAAAATCTAGTAGTCAATAACAGCTGTTATAAAATCTTGAGTATTTAGATTCTGATCCTGTACCACTGAAGTCAATGGGAGTTTTGTCATTGATTTAAAGGGGAAGAGGATTGAACCCCTATCTTTCAATGTGTAAAGTTAGAGTCTTACTAGGTTAGGCAATGAAATATGCTATTCATGGTTGGAAATCTGAGATAACTCAGCACTGTGTACTTTAAAAAAATCTAGTGTGCATTTAGGCCCCAATCCTATAAAATGAGTCAGCTGGACAGGGCTTTACATCCACACAGAACCCTATGCAGGAGCAAGAATCCAGCTTGCAGGACTACAGCCTTTGGGTGAAATTCACACCAGTTAAGAGACTATGCAAGGCCCTCTGCACCATTTAAGCAGTTAGGGCCAGATCCTCCGCTGGTGTAAACTAGGCAAACTCCATTTGACTTCAATAGAGCTAGGCTGATTTATACCAGATGAAGATCTGGCACTTAGGTCCAAATCCTGACTCAGTCTTAAGATAGAGTGAGGGCTTCACAAGGCCCTTACTCCCATGTAGGGGAGCTCAGTACTGGCTTCAGAGACCCTGAAGATGGTCAGGCTGATGTAGAATGGCCAAGTCCTGCAAAAATTTGGAAGAGAGTCTGTAGATCATGCAAATGAGCTCCACACCTCTTCTATCACTAGCTGCTGGGATAAAAGAGGTAAAAGAGGGGAACTGGAGCTAAGGCAACAAAGTGTTCCACTGTATTTGCGTGGATTTGGGGCGTTGTCAGAAGGGTACGTACAATCAGACTGTCCTGTGATATACCTGAAGGAGAAAAGTCTTCTGTCCATCTGAAAGGGTCCATTTTGGAACTATCAGCTTGAACTGTTAGGGCTATACTTCCCTTTTAGAGGCCTCTACATATGACAGGAGACCCCTGGAGAAACAGGTCTACACTGAGTTAAGGATGCCTGTGTATCAAGTCATGGATTCTGCCCCTGGGGCAGGGGGTGGACTAGATCTTCTGTAAAATTGCTATGTGCTGGCCCATAATGGGGGCATTGCTTCTCAGGAATCAAATTACATTCCATGGACCTGCAGAGCTCAGTGAAGCAGGATTTGCCCCACAACCGGGGCCTTTAATGATGCAGAGGGCCTTGTGGGTTCTCCTGCACTGGGGTGAATTTCACTCTTGCATATCAGGCTTTGGGGAGCTCAGATGGCATGGAGAAATCTGCATTCCCCTCGACAGGCAGAAACAGTGTTCATATTATTTTATGGGGGGTGTCACCACATGCTTGGGAGTGTTAGAGGTTATTAATATGTATTGGATGTCCACAAGAATTTAAGGAGGACTAGAGGTTGTTAACAAGTATTATGGGGTTGTTTGCCCACAACTCCTATTGGGAGGCTGTTCCAGATCCTCACCCCTCTGATCGTTAGAAAGCTTCTTCTAATTGCCAGCCTGAAGCTGTTCATGGTCAGTTTATATCCATTTGTTCTTGTGCTGACACTGTCCTTTAGATTAAATAGTTCTTAACACACACACCCTCCCCCCCAATATATTTATAGAGAGCAATCTATCCCCTCTCAGCCTTCTTTTTGCTAGACTAAACAAGCAACCTCCTTCCATTGCCTCTCCTGCTGCCCATTACTGTAGTATCTGAATGCATTTCATGGCAATAGTGAAGTCTCTAGAGGACTCCCTGGAATCTCTGGCTCTTCACTCTTTGGAGGTTATAACAGACTCTTCTGGGGTAGTTATTTTATGGGACAGGGGAGGCATGTTATAGAAGTGGTAGCTAATGTTACTGTGAATGCCATTTAGGTTATGGTAGGAAAGATTTTATCAAAAAAGCAAGTTTTCCTGAAAGTGGTCAGACTGTGGATTGATCCCCTCTGGAAATTTATTCCACAGCCAGATCCCTTCAACTGAGAGTGCTTTGGGCTCAGCTGTGATGTACTTTATTCTGGACTTTACAATCTGTCCTAGGTCTTTCAGGGTATGACTACAAGCAATTAGACACCTGTGGCTGGCCCATGCCAGCTGACTCGGGTTTGTGGGGCTTAGGCTAAGAGGCTGTTTAATTGCGGTGTAGGCATTTGAGCCCGGGCTCTAGGACCCTGTGAAGTGGGAGGGTCCCATAACTCGGGCTGTAGTTCATGCCCAAATGTCTACACCACAATAGGTTTTTAATTGCAATGTAGACATACCCTCACTAAGTCTGCATAGAGATCCATGCTAACAGCAGGCAAGACTACTGTGATTAAATTGTATCTGCTCTGTAATAATGTATGAATACTGGATGTTGACCTAGTTATTGGGATGTTTACTGTATGAATATATAAAAAGAACCAGAAAGGGACACTGCGGTTCAAGATAAGATTTAAAGGGACTCTCTCTCTCAAGAGAGGAAGGAGTTCAGGGGCGTTCGGGGGAACCAGATTGAAATAGAGGCACATGCTGAGGATGGTATGCCTTTAGGTAATATAGGCATGTGTGTAGACTGTTGTTTTAAAATCTTTTTCCTCTATATGCTTTGCTCCTACTGTTAAAATAAACAGTACTTTGGCCTAAGAAGGCTGTCTAATTACAATGGTCACTGATTCCCGGAGTGAAGAATCGCAGTTGCCTAACCCAGTTGGATCTGCTGGGTAAAAAAGGTTGATACACGAGTAACCCAAGGACCAGTCTAAGGGTAGAAGATTTATGGAATTCCACCCCAGGAGAGGTAAAGGCCCAAGGCCTGACAACTGCGGGGATGCATTTGGAGATCAGGAAGGGGCAGGGGTGCAGTTAGCCCTGTAACCGTGACAGCAACTATCACAGATTCATTGGGAGGATAGTCACTTCCACAAAATAATGGGTAAGGGATGTCTGCATGATGTTCTAGCAATTACACTTCAAATAAAAGCAATCATTCAAGTCTATGTTATCAGCCATTTACAATTTTCATGAGATAAATTGAAACAACAATGGAACTAATTTATGAAAAATCAACTGTCTGCACTTACTTTCTTTCTCTGTTGACTGTTGGGTTTCAGGCTTTGGCCCATCTAGCCCACAAGTAATATATCCCTTACAGACTTTCAAGAGCACAGAGACAGGCAGTGAAAGGATGTCTTGAGAAAAAGGATTGCAAAAGCTACACTCAAAGCATCTAATACGTAGCAGCTAAAAAGAAAGACCACAACACATACAGAATGCTCTTAATCCAAATCCCAGTAATCAAATTACATGATAGGCTACAGCTTCTTGTCTCTTAATTTATAAAGGGATCAAGCAGTATTAGAATAGGGTTGCTACACACCATGAAGTACTCATCCTAGCATGACAGCACGTACAAAAACACCACATATCATGAAGGAGCAAGCGAAATGGATTCAGCAGCCATTCCGTAGCTAGAAATTCAAGAAATGGGATCTTCATGTCCTTGTTTTTCTCTTCAGTAACTGAAAGATGCTATTTGTGTTCAATGCAAGTGTATGATTTTCATGAAAAGGGAGTTACGCACATGTATTCAGGGCTGTACAGAAATACAAGCATGCAGACAATTAAATAATAGGGCTCATTGACAATTTATGGCTAATCTGAAGAGATAATATTTATTATTGTGTACCGAGGCTTTTAAAATGTACATTTTATTTTAGATGTATTTATTTATTGTAGTGGAGGACCAGATCCTTAGTCAATTATGTGGTCCCATTGACATTACTGGGACTGCTTGCATTGGTATGTAAGGACTGCTCACACACATAAGGGTTTGGAGGACTGGCCAATAAGTTGTTACATTTCAACTTTTTTTCCTGTTACTAGTACAACTATAAAAGCTACACAGAAAGAAGAGCAAAACTGAAAAGAAAAAAAAATACAGACTGTGTAAAAACTCGTCAAACTTATAACACAAAGTTACTAAAAGAAGATGCAAGTATTATCAGCCCTCAGGATGAAGTACTTAGTGTCAATTAAAGGGACTCGAATATAATCAGAATTAGGCCCCCATTCTGTTTCAGCTTGTTCTGTATACGAGAAGATTAGATCAGATTCAAAGTTATTCAGCTAAGATTTATCAAATATACCTGTACGTTTAGACCAAAATTTTCAAAATTTAGACTCCCAAATAAAAGTGGCTTGATTTTCAGAGGTGCTGAGCACATACAAATTCCACTGCCTGGAATGGGCATTGTCTTTTACTGCCTAACTATGACTTTAGAAGCGTAACTGTCAGCACCAGCTTTGAAAATATTGTCTGTAAGAATAATAAAATCTTCAAAAATAAAACCAAGAAAGAGGTGGAGTGATTGATATATAGATTAGTAGGATACTCACTGCAATTTATCAGCTCCACAAACTAGTGTCAAACTGCATCTCTGGTTTTGGCATCTGTTTTGTTTTCATTTTCACAGAGTCAGTTTTCCTCTTCTTTCTCCCTCAACTCCCACGGATGACTTTTCAGAGCTAATGGTTTTAAGACTATCATGGTCTGACCTCCCTGAGATCTTCTGCCAGACCCGTACTCTGTATACATTTATGTCACACTCAGTGCTTAACTTGTAATAAAAGAGGTGCCAGGACTCAAGCAATTAGGTGCCAGGGCTCAAGCAATTTTTTTACATTCATAACTGATGCAGAAAGCCCAGAGGTGCTGAGGCTATGAACTGCCAAGCCTAGAGGTGCAGGGGCTCAGCACTGGCACAAATTAAGCATGGGTTCCACTTAAAGACTCATTTCTGCCATGCTGCTTGCAGTGAATCAAAGTGACCTATGTATAAATTGCCTGTTGTTCTTTCTCCTTGACTTCTTTCTACCTCCCTGACATTCAGTTGTGAGCTGTGCCAGCAATGCCCCTCTGCCATGTACATTGGTCAAACTGGACAGTCTCTACGTAAAAGAATAAATGGACACAAATCAGACGTCAAGAATTATAACATTCAAAAACCAGTCAGAGAACACTTCAATCTCTTCGGTCACTCGATTACAGACCGAGAGTAACTATCCTTCAACAAAAAAACTTCAAAAACAGACTCCAACGAGAGACTGTTGAATTGGAATTAATTTGCAAACTAGATACAATTAGCTTAGGCTTGAATAGAGACTGGGAGTGGATGGGTCATTACACAAAGTAAAATTATTTCCCCACGTTATTTCTCCCCCCACCCGACCCCCCACTGTTCCTCAGACATTCTTGTTAACTGCTGGAAATGGCCCACCTTGATTATCACCATAAAAGGTTTTCCTCCTTCCTTATTTATGTATAAGCTGCGGTGCCCATGATGTGCTGAGTGCTCTCCAAATGTTAGGTTTCAGAGTAGCAGCTGTGTTAGTCTGTATTTGCAAAAAGAAAAGGAGTACTTATGGCACCTTAGAGACTAACAAATTTATTTGAGCATAAGCTTTCATGAGCTACAGCTCACTTCATCAGATGCATTTGTTGGAAAATACAGTGGGGAGATTTATATACACACACAGAGAACATGAAACAATGAGTTTTATCATACACACTGTAAGGAGAGTGATCACTGGTAATAGCTCATCTTAAGTGATCACTCTCCTTACAGTGTGTATGATAAAACTCATTGTTTCATGTTCTCTGTGTGTGTATATAAATCTCCCCACTGTATTTTCCAACAAATGCATCTGATGAAGTGAGCTGTAGCTCATGAAAGCTTATGCTCAAATAAATTTGTTAGTCTCTAAGGTGCCACAAGTACTCCTTTTCTTTTTGCAAATACAGACTAACACAGCTGCTACTCTGAAACCTAACATTTGGAGAGCACTCAGCACATCATGGGCACCGCAGCTTATACATAAATAATATTAATAGTAATCTTTTACATCTAAAACAGGACTCTGTAATCTATTTATAACAGAGCTGCTTCTATGTATTGTTTGAGTGACTGTGGTTGATGCTGTAAAGCCACAGTTCCTGACCCAGAGAGCTTACAGTTTAAATGTAGATACAGGCAGAACAATTCAGCTATGTCATATGCCAGGTTGCAATACAAGCCTGCGGTAGTGGAGACCTCTTGAAGTGCTCACTGAAAAGTTTCAAGGAAGAGAAGTGTTTTAAAGGGTAATTTGAAGCCTAAAAGGAAGATTGTTGATGCATGAAAATGGGATGAGTTCAATGGAAAAAGGGATGCACACAACTTTATTTTACGCTCCAAAGGAGCTACAGCAACCCCAAACACACACAGCCCCTAAATTGAACTACTCCCCGGTCCAGGCAGGCTCCCTCCAATTCCTAGCCCTGGAAGAATCTTCTGAATACCTACTAACTTATTGACAGGTTTCAGAGTAGCAGCCGTGTTAGTCTGTATTCGCAAAAAGAAAAGCAGTACTTGTGGCACCTTAGAGACTAACAAATTTATTAGAGCATAAGCTTTCGTGAGCTACAGCTCAGTGAGCTGTAGCTCACGAAAGCTTATGCTCTAATAAATTTGTTAGTCTCTAAGGTGCCACAAGTACTGCTTTTCTTTCTACTAACTTATTGTAGTTAATATGACTACTTTAACTTATCAATCCTAGATGAATATTTCTTGTGGGATAAAACATTTCTCCATGGTGAAATAGTTATTTTAAGTGACTATTTTAGTTGCTGTATTGTGAGATCACCCCCATGAAGAGTGCTAAGAAAATGTTTATTGTTGGAGTGATTGCTTCCACTCTTCCTTTTTGGCAAAGATTTGGTCACTGAGAGAAGTACATGGAACAAGGATCCGTCACTCACTTTCCCCACCCACGATGTATCTAAAAAAAAGTGCAGCCATAATATAACACCATATGTTTAAACATTTGCTATGTATACAAAAATGCTGAAGTGTGGTAATGTTGGAGGTTTACAGGATAGTTTTGCAACAGTAATAGCTGCAAGAAGAGTATTAGATGGCTCAGAGGACTGGAAAAGGGCTGGGGACCCTTTCACCTCTATGGGGCTGGTTCAATCCAGCCTCCAAAAGTCAGCTATGATTTAAAGTCCAGAATCTAGATAGTGGCTCGTGGGCAATGAATTGGAGTTTTCATTGTGGTAAACAGATGATCACATCCCCAAAATACCACCACATTTAGTAGCCTGAATTAAGAGGCTAAGGTATGTAAAGTAACCTATGCTATCACCCCGAGAATCCATCTTTCATCTTTCCAATCTTTAGGATAAGGAGGAGTCATACACAAAGAGCTTTGCTGTTCTGTACAGCAAGGACTCTGATATTAACTAACTAAAATTTACACAGTGTTTTGAAGATACCAAGTGCTGTTTAACTGCTAAGTTTATTGTTATAGTTATATATTCTTAGTACATTTGAAGAACTATTAATCCTGCTGTTAATCTGGTAAATAAAGAGATCAGGAATACTCTCTACTCTCAATTGTCAGTAACAGTGTATTTAATTAGTCAGAGATACTGATATTTAGCCTTTTCATTCTCACGCAATTCTGGCTTTATGATTTGCATTATAAAATTATAAAATAATCAACAATGATGAGAGAAACAAGTGTCCACTGGAAAGCTGATGTGGAAAGGTCTGCAATATTACTGTGCATTATTCTCCTGAGGTCATCAACCAGATCTGTCATCGTAGATACAGGAGCCACCTCAAGCTAAGGCAGAATTTGAGCTCACACTCAGATAACTCTTATTTCACAGGCTTTGTACCACCTCCCACTTAGCCTCCTTGTAACATCTGTTTTTTCAATGATTATCAGTGGAAACAAATACTGTGTTGTCTGAGATGTGTGAAAAAGCAGATTGAAAGGTAAAGCTATAGGCAATCACCCACATGATGAGATGCCGTTGCTGTTTATCTTTGTCTTATTGTCTGAACTCCCATTTAACAACAAAAACCATTCTAGGAGACGTGTACCTCAGAATTGCTAAGACTCAAGACGCAGTCCAGTCCCTGGTAGCTTGGATTAAAAATTCCTGGTAATTTAAGATTTCTTTTGTAAGAAGGCATCTCCTCAAATGCTAAAAATTACAGTTCCAATTCTGCATGACTCTCAAGCTGCTCAGACATAGAGGAGGGAGGCGGCTGAATGAAGAGCAGGAGCAGGCCCACGCTAACTTCTGTCACTGATTTAAATTCAGACTTTGTGCCAAATGAGGATCAGGAGCTCAGCTCCACTCCACCTCAGCCATGACCCTTTGTGCTGGGACTGGTGTAGGAGGTGACAAGTTCCCTATCACAAGGAAAATTCTCAACCAGCATGTCTGGCTGTTTTAAGGCCACTTTGTGCTGCTAACATGTTAATGGGCTAATGCAGCGCCATGCAGCTTTAGCTCACTGGAGAATTTAGCCCAAAATGGGAGGTAGGAAAGAGCAGAATCTGCAACTTTCAGCACAGGGAAGAGCCAATTTATTAATTGGAATGTCCTACCTTATCTACGCTGTGTCCGAGCCCTCCCAATCTCACACCTTTCCTTGTTAAGGAGGAACTAGGTCAGATCTGTAGGTCCTTTTGTGTGTGTGTGTGGAAAGAAAAAAAGCCAGGAACACTCTATCAGTAGCTTCAATTCAACTACCCAAATAAAATGAAGCCTCTTGCTTCCTGATTAGCAGCACTCCCCAAATCCACAAGCAAACCCACCTCACACTGGCACTCCTGGGAGTCCCACATGCCTCACCTCATAGATTGCCAAAAGAAGACATTTGTGGGAGTAGACAAATGGGGTGTCACAGCTGGTATCATTGGCAGAGTGGAGGTAATCAGTAGAGTCCTGCATGGAGACATAATTTGTATCTGCATCCAAGCTGCAAACATGGTCTGTGAATATCTGCAGATATAAAGCAGATATCTGCAGAATTGCAGGGCTCTAATAATGGGGAGCAGAGGGAGAGAACTTTATTAGAAACAAGAATGGATAAGTAGAGAAGAGTAGAGTTATAAAGGACTCTAAAATTTAGAGCAAGAAACTCATTGAGTCAAAGAGGGAGGCTGTGATATGGCCATTGAGTCAAATTGCCTTTCATTCCAAAGGATCCCAAAGCATAGTACAACTGAAATGCAGCCACCTCTGGGGTCAGAGGGTGGTAACCAGCCAGTGGATGATAATCTGCACAAAAGTGGAGGCAGGAGAAACTTTTGGCCAAGGACAGTGGAGAAAACGCCCACAATTAGGGAAGAGCCATGAGCTCTTTAATGTAGAAAGGACTTTTCCAAAGAAGTAAGGGCAATTTGAGCTATTGCAACCAACAGAAATGAGGTCTGATTCTTATCTCCCATATTTTCACATAACTCTGTTGACTTCTTTGAAATTCCTCCTGGCAAGTCACCAGCATGAGTGAGAAAAGCATCAGGCCTGTGGACCACAGCATTTCACCTTTTGCGTTAGGACTACTAGTTCACTTGCTGTGAAAACTTCTCTGTCAGCACTCAGAAAAGTCCACAGAAATACTGAGAAACTAGGAGCAATTTGAAGGACAAGTGCCCGAGGGCATGAGACTGCCATGAAAGACTGACAGTTTTTATTTCCGGAAAGACCCTTGTAGCCATTGTTGTCATTGGCAATTTTGTTCTCTTTGACAACAAGGGCGAACGTTATTACAGTTGTGACTCCTGGCGAAAGGAAGTCTGCCTGCCTCTGTACACCCCATTAGCTTCATTCTGTTAACTAATTGTGTAGGACACTGTAACCAGTACAAAGCTATCAGACCCACTGTGAATAACACAGGCTGGTAAGACTATATTAAAAATGAGACTTGCATGCCTGCTGTAGAAACAAGAAGAGTGAGGTAATATCTTTAATACTGGACCAATTTCTGTTGGTGAAAGAGACAAGTTTTCGAGCTTATGCACTAACAGAAATTGGCCAGTAAAAGATATTACCTCACCCACCTTGTAAGGGTACAACACTGCATGTCTATTGTAGGCACTTTGTATCCATTTGTAATATCTGTTTGCAGGCAGATTGTGAATCTCTTACTCCCACATTGGTGAGCTGTTAGGGCTTCTGTTTCTCAAGATTTATTTTCATTTTGGGGGGTTATTTATAGCTATTTTTGAGGTTTATGTACATGTCTTTCTCTCTGTATATACTATAATGAGTAATGTATTATATAAATTACTCATTCCAGTAGTATTTACTCTAACGAGTAATCTCTTTGTAATGTTCCCTAGTGTGCTTTAACCTAGTACTTGCCCCCTGCTGAATGACAACAAAATAACCCACCTGAAACAAACAAAAGTAAAACAAAATAAAATCAAAATATCAATATAGAAATTAAAAAATGGAGTTTTTGTCCCAAAAAGGGAGATATGCCACATACTTCATGATGTCCACAAAAAAACTTCATTATTGTTCTTGATTTTACATGCAAGGCACTCAGATATTACAGTGATGGGTGGCAGTATAAACCCCTAAGATAAAGATAAGGTAAGGTAAGAACAACTACATGGAACAAATTCTTCTTTTACTAACTTATATTGTTCTGTACTATATTGGACCAAATCCTCATCCTCAGTGTAAAATGGCAGAGATCCATTGATTTAATGGATTGACACCAGCTGAGGACCTGTCCCATTGTTCTGTATTTTGTGCACTCTGAGATTCCATCCTTTGTTTGGCACACACATTGTCTATTGTATAACACTCTGAAGATTAGTGGCACTACATAGTGTGACGGGGCAAGGCCAGATGGCTATAGAAAAGTAGTGGGAGATAGATATATTAGCTCCAGGCTAAACAAATCCCTGGAACCAGGTTAAGTGAAATGGAAGCTGCTCCAGGTCAATTAAGACACTTGGGGCCAATTAAGAAATTTCCAGAAGGCAGGGAGAATGCTATGTTGATTGGGACACCTGAAGCCAATCAGGGGCTGCCTGAAACTAGTTAAAAGCCTCCCAGTTAGTCAGGTGGGTGTGCATGTCAGAAGCTGTGGGAGGAAGCTGTGCTGTTGGAGAGGCTGAGTAGTACTCACCATATCAGGCACAAGGAAGGAGGCCCTGAGGTAAGGGTGAAGTGGAGCTTGAGGAAGTGAGGGCTGCTGTGGAGGAAGTAGTCCAGGGAATTGTACATGTCATGTTTCTAAAAGGTCAGCTACCATAGCTGATACTATTAGGGTCCCTGGGCTGGAGCCCGGAGTAGAGGGTGGGCCTGGGCTCCGCCCCCCACCTTTGCCCCCTGTTTAATCAGGAGACTGGGAGACAACAGAGACTGTGCAAGGAAGGATAAGTTCTCCTCACCTCCCTCGCTGGCTTATGATAAAAATGGCTCAGTAGACTGTGACCCTTGTCTCTAGAGAGAAGGGTTACGTGGAGGGTCACAGTGAGCCTCTGAGGCTAGCGAAATCCTCCAGAAAGCGTGGGAGCCAGGGAAGCAAGGATAGATCTTTGTCACAATAGATAATACCTTTATTGTTGGATGTGAGAAAAATAACAGGAATAAAGAGTGGGATTATATTAACTGAGCTTCTAATCCACATATTAGCGCTCAAACAGGCAACAAACATCCTCTTTCTTTTAGCCTTATATGTGTAAGGACTAGGGACAGATGAACATTGCAAAATATTTTCAGTGAATAGTTCTTTGAATTTTGAAAGTAATTTGTTTTGATTGTGTTCCCTGCAGTTCTGGGTTTGCTTTTTGTGAAAATTCTAGCAAATGAATATACAGCTTGCCAAAACCATGAGATTTGAAGGGTCTGATCCATCACCCATGGAAAGACAAAGCTGCCACTGACTTGCATCCGATGAAGTGAGCTGTAGCTCATGAAAGCTTATGCGCAAATAAATTTGTTAGTCTCTAAGGTGCCACAAGTACTCCTTTTCTTTTTTGCGAATACAGACTAACACGGCTGCTACTCTGAAACTTGAATGGTACAGGATCCGAACCAAAGCTGATATTCACAGAAAGCAAATTCCAAGTTCAAAATCACAAGTGTTCAGAACAGAAACTCAAGTCTAAGAGTTACTCACCCAGTCAAGGGGTACACCCTATGTGACCTATGTGTTGAATCAAAACAGCTTGCATTTTGAATATTTAACACATGCAGTTATTTGCTCACAAACAAGCTATGGAAAATTATTGACAGGAAGTGATGGGTGAAGAATTTCTAATAATGAATAAATATGAGAAAAAAACTATCAGTTTGTGATCAGAAAAATGTCAGGAGATCCAGACAGCGCAGCTATTGTGCCACATAGGATAGGTCATGGGGTGAGCTCCCCGCTGCCCCCTTTGGAGAGTCTAATGCTGCTGAGGGCAGCAGTCTGGCATAGTCTTTGTGATCCCTGAGTTAAAAGTATGATCACTTGTGCTTGACCCCTGTGCTGGGACACAGGGAAGGGGACGTTCCTATTCCTTCCATCCTCTCCTCTCCATTTATGCAAGACCACACCCAGTCTAGCTCTATATTTATAGTAGGGCTGTAGATTAATCACAGTTAACTCACACGATTAACTCGAAAAAATTGTGATTAAAAAAATTAATCCCGATTAATAGCAGTTTCAATTACACTGTTAAACAATAGAATACCAATTGAAATTTGGATGTTTTTCTACATTTTCATATATATTGTATTCTGTGTTGTAATTGAAATCAAAGCATATATCTTGATTCTGAATATTTGCACTGTAAAATGATAAAAGAAATAGTATTTTTCAATTCACCTCATACAAGTACTGTAGTGCAATCTCTTTGTTGAAAAAGTGCAACTTAAAAATGTAGATTTTTTTTGTTATATATCTGCACTCAAACACAAAACAAAGTAAAACTTCGGAGCCTACAAGTCCACTCAGTCTTACTTCTTGTTCAGCCATTCGCTAAGACAAACAAGTTTATTTGCATTTACAGGAGATAATGCTGCCCCTCTTCTTATTTACAATGTCACCAGACAGTGAGAACAGGCATTTGCATTGCACCTTTGTATCCAGCATTGCAAGGTATTATGTGCCAGATATGCTAAATATTCATATGCCCCTTCATGCTTCAGCCACCATTCCATAGGACATGCTTCCATGCTGATGACGTTTGTTAAAAAAATAATGTGTTAATGAAATTTGTGACTGAAATACTTGGGGAAGAATCATATGTTCCCTGCTCTGTTTTACCCGCATTCTGCCATATATTTTATGTTATAGCTGTCTTGGATGATGATCTAGCACATGTTGTTCATTTTAAGAACACTTTCGCTGCAGATCTGATAAAATGCAAAGAAAGTACCAATGTGAGATTTCTAAAGATAGCTACCTCACTCGACCCAAGGTTTAAGAATCTGAAGTGCCTTCCAAAATCTGAGAGGGATGAGGTGTGGAGCATGCTTTCAAAAGTCTTAAAAGAGCAAAACTCAGATGTGGAAACTATAGAACCCGAATCACCAAAAAAGAAAATCAACCTTCTGCTGGTGGCATCTGACTCGGATAATGAAAATGAACGTGCATCGGTCCGCACTGCTTTGAATTGTTACCGAGCAGAACCCATCATCAGCATGGATGTTTGCTTTCTGGAATGGTGGTTGAAGCATGAAGGGACATAAGAATCTTTAGTGCATCTGGTACGTAAATATCTCATGACACCACCTACAACAGTGCCATGCGAACGCCTGTTCTCACTTTCAGGTGACATTGTAAAGAAAAAGTGGGCAGCATTATCTCCTGCAAATGTAAGTAAACTTGATTGTCTGAGCAATTGGCTGAACAAGAAGTAGGACTGAGTGGACTTGCAGGCTCTAAAATTTTACATTGTTTTATTTTTGAGTGCAATTATATAACAAAAAAAATCTATATTTATAAGTTGCTCTTTCATGACAAAGAGATTGTACTACCATACTTGTATGAGGTGAACTGAAAAATACAATTTCTTTTATCATTTTTATAGTGCAAATATTCATAATCAAAAATAATATATGCTTTGATTTCAATTACAACATAGAATACAATATATATGAAAATGTAGAAAAACATCCAAAATATTTAATAAATTTCAATTGGTATTCTATTGTTTAATAGTGTAATTGAAACTGGCATTAATTGGGATTAATTTTTTTTATCATTTTTGAATGCAGGTTTTTTTTTGTACATAATTTTGTACAAAAAGTTCAACTTTCATGATAAAGAGATTGCGATACAGTACTTGTGTTAGGTGAATTGAAAAATACTATTTATTTTGTTTTTTTACAGTGCAAATACTTGTAATTAAAAATAAATATAAAGTGAGCACTGTACACTTTGTATTCTGTGTTGTAATTGAAATCAATATATTTGAAAATGTAGAAAACATCCAAAATAATTAAATAAATGGTATGCTATTATTGTTTAACAGTGCGATTAATCGTGATTAATTTTTTTATCACACGATTAATTGTGATTAATTTTTTAATTGATTGACCGTCCTAATTTATATTACATATTTGTAACTTTACTATAATTAATTTGGGAATGTAAGTGTATCTTGGAGGTTGAAAAGTGCAATGCTTTGTAAGAACTGGTGGGCAACAATGAATGTCCTAGTACAGCCAATGCCTATATTAATGTCTGATTAGATACAGTCCACCTGTTCTCCAAGAAACATCTGTGTAATCTTAAATTATTAGAAGTCTCATGCAGTAACTCTGGAGGTCAAGGCTCCCATCTAGTGGTGAAATGTAAAGGTGCAAAGGTAGCTACTAGCTGGAATTCGAACGGCTGAAACTCTTGTAAATAACTCACTTCATCTGATGCATCCGATGAGTGAGCTGTAGCTCACGAAAGCTTATGCTCTAATAAATTTGTTAGTCTCTAAGGTGCCACAAGTACTCCTTTTCTTTTTGCGAATACAGACTAACACGGCTGCTACTCTGAATCTTGTAAATAGTCACATATAGTGCATCATCTTCCAAGGACAAGGAAGAGAGAGTCTTAGATGAGTATGTTCTCAGGACAGCTAACCCCTTGCGCTGCCGCTATAGCTACACTCTCTTTTTAGTGCACTTGTTTGATCAGAGCTAGCTGGGGTATGTCTCCCTGAGCTGGGAATTATATTCCAGCTCAATGTGTAGACATACGCTTTGAGCCCTTCAGGGCTGTGTTGTCTGTGCTGCTGCTGATAGGCACCCAATTGGGAAAGGACTTAAGCATGAGTTAAGGTCAGTGGACCTTCACCGCATGCTTTCAATTAAACATATGCTTAAGGGCTATCCTGAATAGGGATGCTTTGCTTTTCTGAATCAGGATGCCAGTGAAGATTTGGTGCAGAAGAAACAGAGTGACAGGTTTCTGTTACTAGCATAGATATCTATCCAGGTACTGGTATGCCTCCCCCCACTCCCCATAGTATCAGAGAGAGTGACTTGCTGACCTCAGAGAGTAGGGAGGGAGAGTGATCCGGAAGGCTTCCTACTTAGGTTGCTGTTACATAATTCAGTGGGTTGGGGAGGAGAGAGGGAGAGTAGGAGGAGGAGAGACTATAAAAACTAACCAACCTAAAAAGAATTCCAAGGGTGGGAAAAGGAAGGAGACGAGACCACAGAGGTCAAGGGAAAGGGGAATACTGTGTATGGCAGGGCATTATTTTTTCTATTTATTAAGATCAGGCATGAAACTTTAAACAGGTGGTGGTAATCAACTGTACTAAATAAGCTATAAAATGTGACACACTGTGTAAGACATGGTTGAGTATAAAAAAGAAAAGGATCTAAATGAATTGATCTATGTTTTTAAACTTAATCACTGAAAGCTGCCCACGTCACTGATGGTGATGAGTACAATGATTTTCCCGGTCAAGATCATTCTGTCAAAAGCCCTTGAGCATCTCTTATCTCTCACGTGGTTTAGAAATGTAATCTGGTTAATCTCTTCTTGAAGGAAGTACAGAAGTGATGCACCAAATGGAGACTTTCCTGGAAACAGTAATGTTTGTTACATGCTAATTATAGGCTGTGTTACATGCAGTGAACTCCATAAACAAAGAGGGTTTATTACCTTGCAGAAACAGTTTTTACTTCTTAGTATGAAAAAAGTACTTTAAGCACGTGGATTCAGAGCCAGGCACTTTCATGATCTTTATAGAAAAGAATGTTGTAAGGACAAATTGTACTGGAAGTCTTAATATTTGCTTTACTGAAAGACCATGTTCACTATGCAAAAAAATGGAGAACAGCAATGCTTTCTTTAAATGATAGACGCCAGAGCTGTCATGCGGAATATCAAAGTCAATAAAGTGGACTGAACTGGATTAAAGAGAAAGTATAAAGTTAGTCAACACGTAATGAACCTGGTGTTTTCAGGTAATCGGAATTCTTTGTATACAAGAAAGATTATGCATTATAGGCCATATTCAACTTTCAGGTACTGTGATGCACCTCCATTGGCTTACTAGAATAAATATTTGTGGATATTTTTGCAGTACCCACTTAGCTACAGTGGTAAGTGGTAGAGGCTCCTTGATGTAGGCTTTGCCTACTCCATTTTGAATCAGATCTTTTGTGATCTTTACATGCTGCCGGTTTTGACTGTAATCTTGTCTGCCGCCTTTGCCTACCACTTTCAGATATCATCATGCTAACCTGCAGATGGTTTTATTAGTAACGGTTCTAGAAAAGGTCACAAAGGGAGCACTGATTCCCTCAAGCGTTTCCATTTTTTCTGGGCTCTGTGGGTTTGTGCTGGTGCCCAGAGTATCAGTTCTGTGAGAGTAAGCTGTTTCGGTTCGCTGGAGTCATGAAAACATTTGCTTCAGTTTCAGTTAAGCTAGTTTCATACTCCCTGTGTTTTGCTGAAAAGTTTCAAAGCAAAACATATTTGAAACTCTGTTTTACGCAATTTCGAGTTGAAACGACAAGTTCAGTGTGGTTTCAGTGTGAAAGTATAAAGCTTTGTGTGCCCTTAAACCCAACCCAGGTTCACTTGAAAGATTTGCAGATTTTAGTAACATGGTAACTAAACCAGGGAGGTATCATGTGGCTTTGTGATTCATTGCAAACGTTTTGCCCAGTCTGTCTGCTCGCACCTAAATCGGTTTCCTGCTTTTTCAGCTGCCCACAATCTCATCCATGTAACTCTGTGACTTATGTAGGTTCTTGATAATCATAAAGGCTTGAATCTGGCTGACCTGAGCCTGTCTCTGAGAGGCGTAGGGGCTCTTGAAGGCTCAGCCACCCTAGAATTAAAATATATATATATATATATATATATATATATATATATATATAAAATAAATCCCTGAAACTTCCATTCATTTCTTCCCCTCCACCACCTCAGTAAGACCTGATTCAGTGTCTTCAGATATGTAGATGCAGAATCTTGAACAGTTTCTTTGAGTCTAGATGCTCCCCCATTTCCTCTGGTAGGCTAGCACAGCCCAATCTTGTACCCATGAGGCTATTTGCTGGTCAGGAAAAAAAACTGACTGCAGTTCCATGTAGCTACTGCAACAGACTTTAGAATGAAATATATTTTCCTGAAGTTGCTCGATAATGAGATCCTACATAGTGGGCCTCCTGGAAGCCATCAACAGTTGTGTGAGATGTCATAGGAGGATGCTGGACATGTTGTAAGTGAAAATTGCTCAGGCCCTGGTTGTAAAGGGTGCTGTTGTTGTAGAGTCACCCATAGAAGAGAATTTTTCCAGTAACAGTGGTGTAGGTATTTTTTACCCCTTTCTGTCTTTCCTTGTCCTTTTTTAAAAAAATGTAGGGGGATTTATTTTGCATCATTAGGACTGCAGTTGGGCAAACTTAAAAGCTCCCAAATATTTTGGCTGACTGTGTTAAATAGTTGCTTTCTTTCCTCGTAGAAATGCTTTTCATGCAAACAATGCACTGAGTGCTGGCAACATTCATTCAGTTAGGCACACTGAAGATTTTCACCATATTGATTCCTTTCAGTTTTGTGCACCCCAGTCAACAATGCTATTGCAAAACTCAATTCCAGTCAAGATTGTGAACCTGGGTTTGGAGTAACTAAAGTTCTATTATGGAGAAGGGCATACAATGGTGAATGGGAAGCACTGGGTAGAGCCTGGCACAATCAAGTTCTTACTTTGATACAGTAAATAGCCCCAGCTGGTAACCACTTCTGTAGATTCTTAATGGGACATACTAGATGATCTGCTCAAGGAATTTATATGAAGGAGAATTATTTTTGTTATTTGTATTGTGGTAGCATCCACGTTCCCCAGTTAGGACCAAGACCCGTTGTGCTAGGCACTATACATACTCACAGGAAGATAGAGTCCCTTCCCCAAAGTTCTTACAATCTAAATAGGTAAGATAAACAAACATTATCAAAGTGCTCAAGGTTAGGGTGACCATATTTCCCAAAGGAAAACAGGACACAGCATGGAGCTGACCTCAGCCCTGCCCCCGCTGCCCTCCTGTGCATGGGGCTGGCTCATTCTCTGCCCCTCCTTCCCTTCCCTCCCCTGCACATGGGGCTGGCCCATGCCCTGTCCCCCTCCTGCCCCTGCACAGAGCTGACCCAAGTCACTGGCCCAAGATCTGCCTCCCTCACATGCAGGGCTCTCGTCCAAGCCCAGCCTGCTCCCTGCGTGGGGCTGGTGTTGCGCCAAGCCCAAGCTCTGCTGCTCCTCTCCCCAAGTGAGACTGGCATTGCTGCTGGCCGAAACCCTGTTTGCCCCTGCAGGGCTGGCATCGCTGCTTGCCCCGCACACATTTCTCTGTGCCCTGCTAGGAGTGCGCACCCCACTTTTTTTGCAAAAAAAGCATCAGTTGGCAAGAGCAAGTGGCACAAATGCCCACTTTTGCCAAAAAAGTCAGGACAGCCGGGACAGGGCTCAAAAAAGGGACTCTCCTTAAATACTCTCCTTATATACCCTATTTAAGGTATATGTTTGGTTTCTTTTTCCACCCAACCCTCCCCAGCACCCACAAAACATTTCAGTTCTGCTCAATCCCTATTGTTCATGTGCCTAAGCCAACCTGCTCCTCCTTTGCTTCCCAGTGTGCCCTGCTTCCTCCCTGACCATTTCACGACATAGATTTTTTGGTGGGAGGGAACAGGGGGAAAGCCAATCAGAGGGTACCTGTGTTAGTGAAAAGTGTTTATGTAAGGGGATTGTTGTCCCCTTACTAACATTCAGTGGGGGTGTTTTAGTTGCTAGCTCCCAGTACTCAGAGGGGGAAGGGTCGATGGGGAACCAGGACCCTGAGACTGACAGCCCCCAGGAACAATGGGGAGAGGCCAATGCTCCAGGTCAGCCTGAATGTCAGGGCGGGCAGGCTAATCAGGGAGTAAGGAGGCCAGGGAGGTCCCATCCTCCGTTTGAGTTGGAATTGCCTGGGTCCTACAGAGTGGGGGCCAAGCTAAGGAGAAAGCAGGGGCCCAAGCTGAGCTGGGGAGCAGAGCTGTGCCAGATCCAGAGGGACCAGAAAAGCAGCCCAGAGAGAGCAGACCCTGTGCTGGGAGCAGAGCTGCAACAACCAGAGCCAGAGGGGCCAGAAAAGCAGCCCACGAAGCAGGTCAGTGCTGGGAGCAGAGTCACAGAAGCAGCCTGCAGAGCAGACCTGTCCTGGGAGCAGAGCTGTAGCAACAAGAGGCAGAAGGGCCAGAGAAGCAGCCCAGGGAGCTGGAGGCAGAGCAGCAGCAGCAGTGCAGAGACAGAGTGGTGGAGCTGGGGCTGGAGCAGTCCAGAGCTAGATGTGGTGAGCAGCTGAGGAGAGCGAGGGGGACCCTGGGCAGTGGGCCCAGCACAGGGAGACGCCTCAGCCAAGAGGCTCTGCAGGCCAGGCTTGGATCGTAACCCCGACAGGGCGGGGGCGACACTGGGAAGAAGGGTCCTACCACTTAGAGCCTGAGAGCGTGTGGCCACCACCAGAGCAAGTGTCCAACCCACAGCTTCCCTGCAGCACAGCCAGGGCCTGAGAAGAAGGCCTGGGACTTACAAGGAACAGACTGTGAACTGCCCGGACATTTCAGAGACACTGTTTGCGATGTTCCCTGCCACAGAGCGGGTTGATGTGTTTCCTTTAACCTTTCCCATTTTTCCTTATTCTTTTTAAAATTAATTGTTGATTAAATAACTTGCATTTGCTTTAAATTGTATGTAATGGTCAGTGGGTCAGAGAAGTGCCCAGTGCAGAGAGTACCCCAGAGTGGGGACACCCTAGCCCCTATCCTAGGTGACCGCAGCAGGGTTGGGGGTTGAGCCCCCCAGGAATCCTGGGCCCAGCCTTGTTGGGGTTACAAGGACTCTGCCAGACAGGAGAGTGGAAGGGGAGTCCTCAAGGGCAGGGAGGCCACGGGTAAAGGAAGTGGGAGCAAGGACTCGGATCCTTTCGCTAGCCCACTTTACCGGGGTAGTGCAGAAGCCAGGAAAGTTCCCCACAATAGCGGGACTATTCCCCCGCTTACATTTACACAGCTCATGTCTACAGGTCCCTGCTCAGAATGGGTCCGGTACAGCTCCTGCTAATCTTCTCCTCTGTGGGGGTAGGAGAAGGCCAGTCTGGCCCAGGTTCCAAGAAGCCCTCATGGCTGATCCCTGCCCCAAGTGTTGTTGTGGCTCCTGCCAAACTCTCTCTCCATGGAGGACAGGGGCTGTTCTGGCAGTTGCTACAGCAGGCATCCTTTGCAGGAGGAAAAAAATAGTGTATCAGAGTTTAGTTGGAACTAGAAGTAGATAATCTGGGTAAAGATCAGGACAAATAGGTCAGTGACATATCTGCCTCTTATGCATTAATTTGAAGAACTGCTGCTAGTGAAATCCATTCTTTATTTAGTTATCACGAAGGAATCTCAAATATTTATTGCCTCTGCAACTGGAGACTTTATCAATGGGTTGATGGATGAAGCGGGCTGCTAGCCAGACCTCACAGTAATTCCCCAGCCATCTTTGGAACAAAAGACCCTAGAGGCCAAAGAGTAATCCCAGAGAGACCAATAAAGCCTTAAAAGGTTTTAAGAATGTTTCTACCAAGAGGACAAAAATTCCTCCAATGAAGAAAGTAAGGTTTGTCCCTTAACCCTTTGTGATTTATTGAGGGCAAGACAAAGTTTGCTTGTCAGACTTGTCACACAGATGGAGCAGACAAGGGCCGTGGAGTTATTTTAGGAAACAATGGGGAGGAAAGGCTAGGTACTGCATGGATAAATATGATAACCCTTTGCCCCATGCTACCCTCTGAGAAATGCTGCCAGCAATAGTCACAGAGACATTAGTAAAAGAGGGAATATTTTTTGAGTATAACTATAGCTGTTTTCAGAGTAGCAGCCGTGTTAGTCTGTATTCGCAAAAAGAAAAGGAGTACTTGTGGCACCTTAGAGACTAACAAATTTATTAGAGCATAAGCTTTCGTGAGCTTGAAGTGAGCTGTGAAGTGAGCTCACGAAAGCTTATGCTCTAATAAATTTGTTAGTCTCTAAGGTGCCACAAGTACTCCTTTTCTTTTTACTATAGCTGTTGTTGTGGATTCATTGTGTAATGTCTGTTAAATTCAGAGACTAGGAGCATTTAACTAAATTATGTTGAATAATAACATTTATATAGCTCCTTCCAAAGCATTTTCCTGCAGATAAACTGTACATGGTTTGTATTTATCCCATCCTCCACTGAAATGAAATTATCTCTGAGATGGGACACAGCTGTTGTTTCACAATGAGCACCAACACTATACCACAAATAAAGATGAAAATGTCACCTCCAGTCAAACTGTAGGGGAAATGTATAGGATGTAAGCCAAATATATCTACTCCTATTGGAATTTGGCCAAGACAGAAGGGCTAACACACCCATTTTTATGAAAAGTTCTGTTGGCTCTTTAATGGGCAGAAGTAGTCAGGATCTCAATTTTAAGTCTGGCCTGGGCAGGAAGCCATCAACTCTCAGATACTCCAACTAGTACAGAATCCTGCAGTGCATCTCCTCTGCAACATGGGCTAGTGCAAGCACAGCAAACCTGTCCTCTGCTCCTGACACTGGCTTCCCATAAAATATTGAGCCAAGTTCAAGGTCTCTGTCTTTATCTTCAAGGTGCTCAATGGATTTATCTAAGAAACAACCTAAAGCTCCAGAATGAAGACTGTGGATAACAATTCCTTTTTCTCTGGCACAATGGAACTTTCTACAAAAAGGTGAAGCTTGGCTGAGCAGCAGATGGAGTTTTCTTGGGGGCTGGTCCAAGACTATGGAACAAACTCCCCCAGGAACTAAGAACCATCACAAAGCTCACCATCTTCTGGTCCAACTGCAAGGCACATTTCTTTGCTCTGTCTTCTCTAACACAAACACATAGTAGCATGTACATTTAAAAAAAAAAGAAAGCTGAAATAAATTCCTTTTACAGCAAAGCACCCCACCACACAAACACAATTCTCCCCCGTGGGAGTGGCTGAGAGAGAAAACTAATAACAAGTGACAGCTGTTAATCGTGTCATGTAACGCGTGAACCTGAATGGAATAAAAAGTAGAAGGGCACGTCCAACAATCACAGTGCCCTATAGCAGCAGAACTATATGGTATAGTGTATAGACTCAGATGGAAGAATTCAGACAGATCAATACCATTCCCGGCAACACTGAGCTTTCATTGCAAGACCAGTTCTGATCAGATTTAGTTTGCAAGGTCTGACAAGATCACCACCAAAAGTGCAGGCAAGAGAATAGGCCTTATAGTTCAACAAGGCAGCTCTCCCAAAGTCTAAGCTAGATTTTACTGGCTCAAATAGCCATCTAGCTAAAAGTATCAGTTGAGGAGAAGTAGAAAGGAAGGGATGTGAAGTTTCAGAGCTGCAGTGCTTTTAAAGCTTTTACTATTCCTTTCCTTATTTTAATGCAGCCAATGTTGAGTCCAATGGGTTCTCAGTGAGGATGGGAGCTGGACTGAGCATGTGGTGTGTCCTCAGAGGAAAAAAAAAAACAGCCACCAAATATAATACACACCATAATATGTAGGTGTGTCACTATGTTGCAAGGAAGATTGGATCCGGTATTTTGGTATGGACCTAACATCCCCAAATGTTGCAGATATTTGTACCTGGATCTGAACTTTGTGGTTTGGAGAGCCCCATTACATGTTTTAAATTCTGAGCTACCATTGCTCCCCAATGAATTCACTGCCATCTTCATTTTGTCTGCATTTAGGTTGTTATTTCAAAGCCAACAAGAGGATTTAGACACATAGCTTTTAAGGGGAGTTGCATGTGAAAATCCCCTTATTGGCTTTGGAATCTCTGCATTATTATACCTGGAGACTAAGAAATGGGGTTTTATTTTTATTTGGGAATTACAGATCCAATCCTACCTCTTTACACAAAAGAAGCCTCCACATTTGCAATCATATTTTTCAATAAGGACTTGATCCTGGTGAGTGCTGCCCACTTGAAATGCAATGAGTACAGAGCATGCAGAACCTTACAACAGTCTGTGAGCACCTTGTAGGATCAGAGCCTTAAAGTAGAGTTTTAGAAAACATGGAATTCCATTATATTTTTTAGCTTGAACAGCAGCAAACTGCTCCCACATTTGACATGTAAGATTCAATTTTATATACAGGCCAGTTTATCACACATCATGATTTTGAACAGTAAAAAACTGATTACAATGATAGAGTTAAAAAGATAACTTTTCACTCAGAATTATTAATTACTCTTATTATTATGTTAAAAATCTTGTTCAAGTTGAACTGCTGATAGTCTCTTAGCACCAAAATAAAAATAAGGAAGTTAAACATCTGCCTGAAAAACAGGCAGCTGCTTAACCTGGGAAAGCGAAGGACTTTCCTTTGCGAGTGGAAGGGATGGCTTTCCTATTGTTAGGGGACTGTTGGCCCCATACTAAAACTCAGTGGGGGTGTTTTGGTTGACTAGCGCCAGTACCAAAAGAAAGAGGAAGGGTCAATGGGAAATTAGGATCCTGAGACTGACAGTCCCCAGGAACTGTGGGGAGAGGCCAATGTTCCACGTCAGCCTGATTGACAGGGCGGGCAGGCTAATGAGGGAGTCAGGAGGCCGGGGGTCCCGTTCTCCGTGTGAGCTGGAATTGCCTGGGTCAGACAGATTGAGGCCGCGCTAAGGAGGGAACAGGGGCCCAAGCTGTGCTGGGAGCAAAGTCACAGAAGCAGCCCACAGAGCAGACCTGTGCTGGGGGAAGAGCTGTAGCAAGCAGATCCAGAGGGACCAGAAAAGCAACCCAGGGAGCTAGAGGCAGAGCAGCAGCAGCAGCCGTGCTGAGACAGAGTGGTGGAGCTGGAGCTGAGGCTGAAGCAGTCCAGAGCTGGGTGCGGTGAGCGTCTGTGGAGAGTGAGGGGGACCCTGGGCAGCGGGCCCAGCACAGGGAGATGCCCCCAGCCAAGATGCCTGGCAGACTTGGAGGGGGATCGTAATCCTGACAAGACAGGGGTGACGGATCCTGCCACCTAGAGCCTGAGAGCATGTGGTCACCACCAGAGCAAGTGTCCAACCCACAGCATCCCTACAGCACACCCAGGGCCTGAGAAGGGATCTGGGACTTGTGAGGAACAGACTGAACTTTCCTTGCATCCCAGAGACACTGGTTGTAATGTCTCTGTGCCACAGAGCGGGATTATGTGTTTTCCTTTAACTTTTCCCATTTTTTCCTTATTTTTTTAAATTGATTGCTGTTTACTAAATTGTATTTGCTTTGAACTGTATGTAATGATCAGTGGGTCAGGGAAGCATCCTGGAGTGGGGAAACCCTAGCCTCTGCCTTAAGTGACCACAACAAGGTTGGGGGTTGAGCCCCCCCCAGGAATCCTGGGCCCAGCGTTGTTGGGGTTACGAGGACTCTGCCACACAGGAGAGTGGAAGGGGAGTCCTTGAGGTCAGGCAGGCTTGTAGGTAAAGGAAGTGGGAATGAGGACCCAGATCCTTTTGCTAGCCCATTTCACCAGGGTCGTGTATAAGCCAGGAAAATTCCCCACAATAGCAGGACCATGTCCCTGCTTACACTATGATCTCACTTCCAGGCTTGTACTAGCTTCTTATTTTTTGTTAATTATTTTTGGAATTTTTAAATTGTTTCCTGCAAGTTGGCAGACTTCAAGGCCAAGAGAAACTGATGGCAACTACTCACACCTTCTTGTCAATTGTTTGAAATGGGCCATCCTGATTATCACTACAAAAGTTTTTTTTCTCCAGCTGATAATAGCCCACCTTAATTGGGGCATGCAAATCTCGTTAGAGTTGGTATGCCAACACCCATTTTTTCATGTTCTCTGTATATATATATATCATAGAATATCAGGGTTGAAAGGGACCTCAGGAGGTCATCTAGTCCAACCCCCTGCTCAAAGCAGGACCAATATCTATCTGTCTATCTTCCTACTGTGTTTTCCACTGCATGCATCTGATGAAGTGGGTTTTAGCCCACAAAAGCTTATGCCCAAATAAATTTGTTAGTCTCTAAGGTGCCACAAGTACTCCTCGTTCTTTTTGCTGATACAGACTAACCTGGCTACCACTTTGAAACTTATTCCAAATGTGTGGTCTCAGGATGACTGCATCTCAAACAACGTTGGGGGTTTTGCAGGCTGGAAAGGCAGGGATCTGTGCCTAAAACAACTTTATCAAATGCACCTCTCTGATGCCAATGGGGAATGCTCCATTGTGACTCGCCAAGAAACTCCTTCAAGCAGTTCTAAAGGGGAAGAACCAGCCAGGCTATCACCTTCATACCCTTAAAGAAAAGAAGAAACCTGATTGGTCTACCTTCTTTCCTCTGACCATGTGATGACACCATGTTTGACAAGAAGGTCTATGCTTCCTCCATGCTCTCAGCTGGTCTCTGAAGGGTTGGAATCCAGCAAGACCCAACATCTAATATTTGACATCTGTCGCCCGCATGCAATTCTGACATTGTTAAACAACTGAACTGAGAAAACCACTGGCTGATCTTTTCATCCACATACCTTCCTGAAACTGAATAAAGGGGAAACATTTCAGATTTCAATGGCGCAGGCAACTTTCAGTGGGGGTGTAAGGGCAGCTCAGGTCCCTGGAAGCTCTTAGACTGATTTTTACATTTTATCCTTCAAAAAAAATTCCCTTTGGGAGCCTTTGCTTCGATTACTTCCTGTATTTTGAACAATTTGTATTGGTTTACTACAACAAAATTACCAACAGAAGACAGACTGGCAAGCACTTGACACCTGTGGTATGCAGACCCAGTACAAAATGAAACCTAAATTTTAGGGCTGTAAAGCGATTAAAAAATTAATCACGATTAATCACATGATTAAAAACATTGATCTCGATTACCATTTATTTAAATATTTTAGATGTTTTCTACATTTTCAAATATATTGATTTCAACTACAACACAGAATACAAAGTGTATAGTGCTCACTTTATATTTATTTTTGATTACAAATATTTGCACTGTAAAAAACAAAAGAAATAGTATTTTTCAATTCACCTCATACAAATACTGTAGTGCAATCTCTCTATCATGAAAGTTTAACTTAAAAATGTAGAATTATGTACAAAAAATAAGTGCACTGAAAAATAAAACAATGTAAAACTTTAGAGCCTACAAGTCCACGCAGTCCTACTTCAGCCAATTGCTCAGACAATCAAATTTGGTTACAATTTACAAGAGATAATGCTGCCCGCTTCTTGCTTCACCTGAAAGTGAGAACAGGCGTTTGCATGGCACTATTGTAGCCAGTGTCACAAGATATTTACATGCCAGATGTGCTAAAGATTCATATGTCCTTTCATGCTTCAACCACCATTCCATGGGACATGCATCTATGCTGATGTTTGGTTCTGCTCGATAATGATCCAAAGCAGAGTGGACTGATGCATGTTCATTTTCATCATCTGAGTCAGATGCTACCAGCAGAAGGTTGATTTTCTTTTTGGTGGTTCAGGTTCTATAATATCCGCATCTGAATGTTGCTCTTTTAAGATGTCTGAAAGCATGCTCTACACCTCGTCCCTCTCAGATTTTGGAAGGCACTCTGATTCTTAAACCTGGAGTTGAGTGCTGTAACTATTTTTAGAAATCTCTCATTGGTATCTTCTTTGCGTTTTGTCAAATCTGCTGTGAAAGTGTTCTTAAAACGAACATGTGCTGGGTCATCATCCGAGACTGCTATAACATGAAATATGTGGCAGAATGCGGGTAAAACAGAGCCTAAGACATACAGTTCTCCCCCAAAGGAGTTCAGTCACAAATTTAATTAAAGTGTTATTTTTTAACGAGCATCATCACCCAGAAGTATGTCCTCTGGAATGGTGGCCGAAGCATGAAGGGGAATACGAATGTTTAGCATATTTGCATGTAAATAACTTGCAACGCTGGCTACAAAAGTGCCATGCGAATATCTGTTCTCACTTTCAGGTGAGCTTGTAAATAAGAAGCAGGCAGCAGCAACTCCTGTAAATGTAAACAAACTTGTTTGTCTTAGCGATTGGCTGAAAAAGAAGTAGGACTGAGTGGACTTGTAGGCTCTAAAGTTTTACATTGTTTTGTCTTTGAGAAAAGTTAAGTAACAAAAAAAATCTGCATTTGTAAGTTACACTTTCAGGATAAAGAGATTGCACTACAGAACTTGTATGAGGTTAATTGAAAAATACTATTTCTTTTGTTTATCATTTTTACAGTGCAAATATTTGTAATAAAAAATAATATAAAGTGAGCACTGTACACTTTGTATTCTGTGTTGTAATTGAAATCAATATATTTGAAAATGTGGAAAAACATCCAAAAATATTTAATAAATTTCAATTGGTATTCTATTGTTTAACAGTGCGATTAATGGCAATTAATATTTTTGAGTTAATCGCATGAGTTAACCGATTAATTGACAGCCCTATTAAATTTTTAAGCTTATAAAAACAGAGTTCAGGAGACAAATAGGAGACAAATCCAATAAAATATTATTGACCCTACAGCCCTACATCAATTTTTTAGCCTTTACACAGGTAGCAGTGCTGTCACACCACATGATACATTGCTACTATTTTTTGTAGGGAGCAAAATCAAATAATTTAATTTTACAAAATCTGCCTCCCATCCTCCTCTGTGACACTCTGTACCTCAAAGTAGCACCCTGGAACCCCATATTCACCACTGTCATATAAGTATGATATGTTTTGCACAAAGTATGCCTTGTGAGGTATCATTTTAAAAGTCTTGATCTGTTGAGCATTAATATTTGTTGGATTGTATGTGCTGTCATTATGTGTGCAGTTATGAAGAATTGCTGTATGTGTTACTGAAATACATTGTGAGACACCCACAGCCAACCTTTCAATTGCAACAAAGGACCAGCCAGACATGTGCTGATGGTCCATTAAAGGGTATCCACTCTCCCCATGGCCATCCCAGAGACTTCTCAGAGACAGCACATATGCAATGGAGACTGCTTGATCAATGGGGGCTGCCTGATCACCACTCACAGCAACGATCTTTCCAGCAAGCTGGAAGAAAATATAAAAGAGGGGAAGTGACATCATCACTTGGCCCCACTCTCTCCTCCCCCAACTCAACAGCTGGAAGAATGTCTGGAGGACAAAGATTTTGAAGTGTTAAGTTTTAAGTTTTTATCCACATTCAGTGTTCAATGGATCATGACGAGCCATGAATCTATCTCCAATGGCTATAAAGCTGTTTATTTTTAGCAGTCAGTTTCTTGGAACCTTTTTGTTTAGAAATGAAGATTGTAAACAGGTTGATCCATATACTGTACTTGAAATGCTCTTTAGAATGTCTATCTTTGCCAAATATGAGATGGCTGGGCATTTTCCATTGATTTGCTTGGTCACCCCAATACTGTTACAGAAATACTTTGTGGCTTTTCTTTAGGCTGAAGCTACAACAGAGGTGACACACAGCTATAGTGAAAGTGTAAGAGGGAAAATCATTGAGAAAAGTGAACATACTGTAATTTCCTTTATTGCTGGAGTTCTGTGTTTCATCTTGCTCCCCAACAGCAATGTCTTGCACACAGTATGGATATCATTAAAAGTATTTCAACATGCTGTTGATTATCAGCCATGGCAGTACAATGACTGGAAAAGAGCATGTGTACAACACATGCCAAACAATTGGTTTCAAGTTTTCTTGTACTCTTGCTATGCAAGGGATGCTGTTTTATGCCTGGAACTGATGTATGCTGTTTTAACAAACTTTGACAATCTTCCCATTTCTTAAAACCGTACTCAATGAATGTTCAGTTGCCAATCTGTTCTCCTGGTCTAACTGTGCTTTGAGTAGCAAAGTGACGACATGGAAAACAAACAAACAAAACCCCAACAGAGTCCATTATGGCTGAGTAGTCAATGAACGGGTACAATGAAAACCAACTCTAGCTGAAACATAGACCATTTGTAAGAGGATATAAATTCAATTTAGTCTGTATTGGTTGATCACCTTTGCACAATGAAATATCTATAGCTGCCAAGATGCTGTCATTATTCCCATCATGAGCAGTTAACAATCTGTGCCTACCACAACCTTCTGGTGATATCAGGGCACACAAGGGCTTCTTGAGGCATGCATCTGGTGGCCGTTGATGATGTATTGCCACTAAGATCATCATCCACTATGTTTTCAGTGTTGATGGCAGGACACTGTTACTTGCAGAAGCTTTTTCACAATTCCTTTTCAAGGATGGCTCTTCAGCTTTCACAGTTTTCATTTGCAGGGGCCTTTTGTTTAAAAAACGAAAAAATATTATTTTTCAATGGTGGTACAAGCTTCACTGTATGCTGCAAAGAATAAAATAAATATGAGCATAATATGTACCCCAAACCCTACAAATCATACAATATACATTATTATTATAGAACATGTTTGTTGCCTGGTTTAAAAATTTCTTCTAAGACAGGACCTGATACAGTATTTATTTTTGTTTTTCATAGGATTGCAAATACCATTAAAATTAGATGTACAAAGAATTTTCTCAAGTGGAAGTTTTGCACCACTTATTTCTAAACCAAACAATATCACTTTCAATTGACCAATACCATTCTCCACCCAATGTCCCACTTTCAATCAGCCTCACGATCCACAAATCCTCATCACACCAGAGCTTGTAGGCAATCTGCAGCTTGCCTAAGCTTAAGCAAAAGAGGCACCTTTCAGATTTTGGTGGGGGGGGGCAACTTTAACTGTGATTCCAAGGACTAATTAGGCACCTGAAAACCCTAGGGTTTTTTACAGATAACTTAGAGTGCTCCTATTAGCTAATTTCTATCTAATTCCTATATTAAAAAAAAGAGGATTTAATAAATATTAGACCCACTCAGCTCTAATACTAACATATTCTCATGTCTTGTGTCAAGTCACTTAATTAACACTGGTTGCATTTTACTGTATATTCTTTGTTACTAACTCTTGAATACAACAATTGAAACAATTGCAGAAAAATCTAGATTGCTTTCTATCACTTTTTTGCAGTTCACTAAGCTTGGAATAGATCATTTAACTTTGGAAACACACTACGAGGGAAAGGCCCTATGAATTTATACTGCACCTGCCTAGGGCTCTAGAGGTGTCACCTTACTACAAATAATATACAAGAAACTAACCTTAAACAGGAGTGGAACTGACACTTTCAAGTCACTTTCATAGTATTGCCAGTCCCAAATGTTCAAAAAACTTCAATCAGGCTCACCAAAAATCATGAGATTGGCTTTAATATCACAGGATTATGTAAAAACAACATATTTGGGGTTCTTTTTATTTGCTTTCTGCTTTTTGAGCCTTTAGGGTGCACTGGGGTCACATTTTGAAGCTTTCTCCATAGCCACAAGGACTAGAAACTCATTTTTCTTTAAGAATGAAGGCTAAAATCATCACATATTCACTTGACTCCAGGAGCTGGGGCTTTAAGGAAAACAATTATCATGAGACTCATGACAAAGCAGTGTTGCCAACTCCCATGATTTTTACTTCTGTTTAAAGGCTAGTTATTTTCCAGAAGGCTCTTAAACACAACACTACAGCAATTGAGTTGCAGTTCTCACAGGATAATATTTAAAACCAAACACCAAGAAAATTCTATATTTTAAAGTTGAGAGAAAAAAAACAGACTTCTGAGGTATATCAGGGCCACTGCAGGCAGGAAATGAAAGGAAAATGAACAGGCACAGGAGCTCTGGGCAGCTCTTCCTTTAGAAAGAAAGTTAAAGGGTCAAATCTTCAAGTCCTTAATCAACTAAAGCTTCTATTGCCATCAGTGCCTCCACTCATAAACATAAACATCACAGTGAACATGTGATAACACGTGTGGTCAATAACTAGACACTTCATACTTAAATATCTGAGCCCTCTTATCCAGAGTTACATATCTTATATGCATTGGCTCAGGGACTGGATTTTCTGGCATATTCTGAACAGTGCTGAGCACACAGATGGTGCCCAGTGAATTATGCAAATCATGACAATAATCACCAACTTTATGGACTCTGTGGATGCAGTTTCTGTTCTTTGTTTTGGAATTGGCTTGAATACAGTGGAAACCCTAAGACTTTGATGTTTAATCACATCTGATACTTATGTGACACTTTCTCATTCCTTCCTTTTCTCAAACTCAGAACAAAAAATGACTGAACAAAATGGTTTTCAGTTAAAATTGCACAGCAGCCATTGCTGTACAACCTAGCATGGGGCAAAACCTGCTCCCTCTTGGGAGTTAAGTGATTTCCTCTTATCTAACTAAAAGAAAAGGAGGACCTGGCACTAGAGACTAACAAATTTATTTGAGCATAAGCTTTCATGAGCTACAGCTCACTTCATTTTTCAGCCTTCTTATCCTCTGTGCTGCTTTCCATGCTGTCAACCATGACGTCCATTCTGGGACCATTTGCTGGAGTCTCAGAAAACTGGCCACCTTCGTTTTTCTCCCATCTATCAGAGTCCTCCTTTTTTTGCAGCAAGCAGCAGAGAGAGAAGGGCTTGTCTGTTGGATGGGGAGCTAGCCCTGAAAGACCTGGGTTCTACTCCCCCCTAGGGACTTCCTGTCTGACCACAAGCCAAGGCTTTAAGGACAGAATTTCAAAGGTTTTTAGGCACTCAAAGATGCAGCTAGATATCTAGTGGGGTTTACAAAGCACCAAACCTTCTAAGTTCATTTGAAAATCTCACTAGGTGCCTAAATACTTTTGAAAATCTGGCCTTTAATCTGTGTGTACCTCAGTGCCCCATCTGTACGATGGGGATAACGGCATTGCTCTACCTCACCAAGGGGCTGGGAGGAGAAATAGGTTAGACGTTGTGAGGCACAGCCTCAGATACCATGGTGATGGGGCCAGATAAGTACCACAGGTAGCGTGGGAACTTCTTAATACATTGCTAGCCCTTCCCTGGGTTTGACCCTTTCTTTTCACCTACGTCCCCAAATCTCCCCCTTTTCTGAATGTAACCTAAGCTCAATGCTTTGTTGTATTTTTTCTGAGTCCCCTCTCCCTGGCCCCCCTCCATAGTGGGATTCCTCTTTTACAGGCTAAACTTCCACATCCTTAATTTAATCACCAGTCCTTTCTTATCTTAATCACCCTGCCTCTATTTGTAAACAAAATACTGACTCCCTGGGGCACCTCTCCTCTGCAGAACTTACATTTCACACTAATGCTGTTCTGTAGTTAAGAGCTTTACCTGGGAGCTTGCACACCTGCTGTATGAAAATTGGCGGGGAGGGGGGCTTCTGCCCTTCCCCCCCAGTGTACCCTTGTTAAGCAAGATATCTTTACCATGGTGATGTGTCCTTCTGGCATAAGTGGTGCTTTTATTTGAATACACTAAGTGCTTCCTTATGCAGAAATATTAATTGGCGATTTAAACTTTAGAAACAATTAAATTAGTGCTTTATTACACTCAGAGCACATTACGAATAAAACACAATGAAAAACACAGCTGGTCAAAGCGTTTTAATTAGGGAAGTCTGTGATATGAACATTCTCAGTGAATGAAGAGAGCCTCACTTACTTCACATGCTGAGCTGCCACTAATATAATCAATAAAAAGTGTTCTTTTATTTTTTGCCAAGCATCTTAAGTTAGTTGCAGATGGAAATTAAGTTGACTGAAAACCGAAGATGAACTTCTTTACTGAGTGTGATACATTAGGAATCATAACCAGCCACAAAGACTGCTAAACTTTGACAAACTGTGAACCATTTATTATTATATTGGCTAAACCTCTGTGACCGATTTAGTCATCAAATCTCCACCAGAATAAAATAATTTGCCAATGACACAGTTTTAAAAAGTTACATTTCTGACTTGCCAGGCTGAGGGTGACGGAAAAACAATTGCCAGCAACTGTGAGTTGTTTGTCATTAATGCAGTCCTAAGGGAATGCTTTGTAGACTAGAGCATGCAAGCCTGTTTCCTGCCACTAATAGCCAGAAGCTTGAGCTGGTAGATTGTAGAATTAGTAGGCACAGGCTGGGAAAATCATAAAATACAAGAGCAGGAACACAAACTATACATTTTTAGATACATGTATCATTCTTAAAATTAACACATGATCTGAAGCATGGGGAGTGGGGGAGGCAAAACCCTCCCCCCCCGCATACACACACACACTCTACCCAAATGGCGCCCTGGCTCATTGAAACAGTAAAAGTCACGACAACTATCTTGTCTAAATAGCAAACATTTGGGAGTTGTTTTACCAATTTTTATTAATAAGTGATGCCTGTACCTCAGCACTCTTGCACTTGTAGAGGTTGTTCTCTTTTGTTTAATTCCAGGGGGTGACTGACTGGTTTTGTGTGTGTGTGTGTGTGTAGAACCCATAGAATCTGTCTGACAAGGGAACCTACAGGATAGTCTCTCAGTCATCTAAAACAACACCAGACTAAATGACCTTGCTGTCTATGCATGCAATTCATAGGTTGGGAGACGTGTGTTTAAATCCTGAGAGATTGTTATTTTCACCTCTATTTTTGTTCGCTGGAAAAATGTCATAAGCTGTGCTATTCTCAGCTGTGTTGGAATGTCTCATGTAACTATGTTGGGGGAGAAAAAGATTGGTTATTATCATGTGTCTATAATTTGGGCAATCTGCCTTAATTAGCATCAGAGTTCTAGTTCAATCCAAGAGTGATTAGATGCTCCTTTTTATCCGCCATTTGGCTGCAATATAAATATCAGTTGGCATTGGGATTGATAATGCCTTGTCATTTTGAGGCTGATAGCTAAACAAGGTTTGATTCCTCCTATATTATTAGATATAGCTAATATGGCTATATATCATTTGATATGTTTTAACCAACCCAATAATTAGACTGGTTTGATATTAACCCACTCTGTCTTCATTTGATTTATGTCTTTGATTTTATGTTTTTTGATTAGTTATAAATTATATACAATTGGAAGCCCATGTGGATTGATATTTCTTAACCAGACATCAGGCTCTACAGCTGCAAGAACCCTGGGGCAGATAACAGAGATAACTTTTGGCACCTTAGAGACTAACAAATTTATTAGAGCATAAGCTTTCGTGAGCTACAGCTCACTTCATCGGATGCATCCGATGAAGTGAGCTGTAGCTCACGAAAGCTTATGCTGTAATAAATTTGTTAGTCTCTAAGGTGCCACAAGTACTCCTTTTCTTTTTGCGAATACAGACTAACACGGCTGCTACTCTGAAACCAGAGATAACTTTATAAGCCACCTCCTGATGGTCCATAGAACCTGCCTCTTTCAGTCCTCCCAATAAACCAGAAACAGTGAAGAAAATCATATAGCAAAAAAGCATTTTAAAAATAAAAGCCTTGACTCAGCCAAGTGAAAGTCAAACGGCCAAATGAACAAACATGAAAGGAGAGCAGCATTGTCAAAGCTAGTAATCCTAGATGCTATTAAATATTTAGAATGATCTATTTCTCTCTAGCTCGTGCTTGGGAAGTTTAATAGCTTCCTGCAAACTTGGCACTCTCAATTAACGGGCTAACTATCCTTCAAACAAGTCTGAAGCAAAGAAACCATTCTGGAATAAGAGCTTGGGTTTTTAATTATCAACAGGATTAGATATGGCAGTTATATTCAGTGCTTATCAGCAAGGCTGGGGAAGAGGAGTATGCTCTCTGAGTGGAATTGCTATTACCTTGCTCATGAGAGCAGTCCTATTTACTTCAAATGGGACAGATTCCATATGGAAGGGGAATGTAATTTAGCTTTGAATAAATAGAGGTCTACTTAGAAAACCACCTGCAGGTGTGAATGCCTGATTCCATGCCCTTGTGGTGGGAGATAGGGGCTCAAGACCCTGCCCTCAGTGCTTAATTTGTGCCAGGGCTTGTCAGGGCTGAGCCCCAGCACCTAATTGCTTGAACTCTGGCATCTCTTTCATTACAAATTAAGCACTACCTGCCCTCATCACCACTAAATACACAAGATCTATTCATCGCCTTTAAAGAGAGCCAGAGTCTTGTCTTTTAATCTTGGAAGCATAAGAGTTATTTCAAATACAGATGTGACTCTAGAGAAAACAAATAAATATTCATGTTCCCTACATAGCATAGCTACAGTATTGAGTCATACATGACTTTTATTAGTCTCTGCTTGTTAAAATTCATTCTTGAAGCAATAGGAACCTGGTTTCTGGGGGGCACAAAATGAAACTGGCCCAGTATCTTTTTAAAATGGGGGGAGAGGGGGATTTTGGGGTCAGCATAGCACTAAAGCTGGTGATTAAAATTAAGTATATGCTTAAGATCCACTGCAGGGACTGAAGTCAATAGGACTTAAGCACATGCTTAAAGTGCTTTACTGAAGAAGAATAGTTTTCCTCATGTGCTTAAAGTTAAGCAGATGCTTAAGTGCTTTGCTAATCAGGGCATATAACATCTAATGTACTCATCATTAAACGCAGTCCTGGTTTTTGTTTAAAGTTTGATCTACCTTGCAGCGGAACTACTGGTAAATCGAAATGAGATCAATCTGCTATGGAAAGGCAGTGCTTGATCCCAAGGCTCGTCTCTGGGGAACTCCCATTGCCATCAGCAAATCACTGGACTCCAGTCCTTCCTGGAGTTCCCATAGATGTTCGAGTTACTGAAGTCAATGGAAGTCCCATGGGCAAGATGGCTACAGGAGCAGACAGAGAATGTAAATACAGGTGCTCATTACATTCACTGCAAGTAAAACCTGAAGATGCAGCAAATCAAATCCACTTTAAAGGAATATTATGACTGATCTCACTTCTTTCAGTTTGGGACAGTAGCTGCACTTTGCAACACTAGTGAGACAGATACAAAGCTCTAAACTAAGGATTCTGCTTTGTAAAAGAAAATATGTACTAGAAAAGAATCCCACAATGCTTTTTTACTATACTACTTTTATGGACCAGAAGGACTCTCTGCCTTATAGCTGGAGGCACTGGGACATATTCTCACATAGGTGACAATCTCTTTGCACAGCTCTGGGGCTCAAAGGGGCCATAAAGTTGGCTTTACCAACTCCCTGGAGGGGGGGAACACATGCAAAGCACCTCTGGAAGTATTAGGTAATATAAACTTATCTCCATGGTCCAGCTCTCCCCAGCCACTAGATCATAGTCTGCTGGGTGCAGTTTAGAGCAATCCCAAGGCTATTCTTGCTTATAATGGGAGCCAAACCAGCCCCAGAATTAACTTTATGCCACTTTTGTAGCTCCCTACCTTGAATCTGCCTTACATCCTATGCCAAACACAGCTCAACCCTGTCCAGAAGTCAGAGCCTACATGTAAATATTCTCCAAAATTATAGTATGAAATCTTCTCCCAGTGAAGCTGAGTTTATGGAGGAATGCATGAACTTGAACACATACATTTATATTATCCAATATCTCCATAGCCAATTACACAACTGTTATGGTGCCTAAATCCATATGCAAGACTTCCAGTGAGTTCAATGGGAGTTTTGCCTGAGTGTAAAGTTTAAAATCATACCCATGATTTCTGAAAATAAAATATCTTTCTCAAACACACAAGTCCTGAGCAGAATAAGTTACAAACTCAATTGTGAAAATGTAAGCCTTGAACATTCCTGTAGACTTTAGATAAAAGCTAGATCATTCTGACAATGAAAACTGGCTGCTGTCAAATTATTTCCCTTAAAGCACATTCACAATGTGGACACTATGCAAATCATAGAATAGTATGAATATGCTAATATTTACAGTATTTTTCAAACTAAATCCTGCAGCCATAAACATAGTATTCAAATCTTTGCATGTAGTATTTTTTTCTTGAACAAACATTCAAAAACCACAGATGTAATGTTTTCTCTGTGCACTAAAATCTCTGCTATTATTTTAAGATACAGGAGTATTTTAGCACAGTTTTACTTTACAGCATTTCTCACACGGTGAAGCTTTTGAATGGGGTGTAATGGATCTGGATACCTGAGTCCACTTTATTCCTAACAATGATGTGCTATCAAATAGCTGTAACCATTCCTCTGTTGCCATAGCACAGAACACAACATCCCTTCTCATAGCAGCTGAACTCCTGCCTGGAGGTGCAATGATCAAGACAATACAGGTCCTCCCTTCCTGATCAGTCAGTCCCTGTTGGTCTAAGCTTATTTGAATGATTTCTTCAGCAAACACCCATTAATGGTCTGCTAAGCCATGTCTCATTATTTCTTAACCAAGAGGATATTTTTTGGACCTTAGAAGTAGTTCAGTACCATGGTCAGCACAAAGACATCTTGAATCTATGTAACTATAAGGTGAAGTAGACAGCTAATGGATCAAGGATGTGACACCGATGGAAACAAAAGAAAGCAACAATGGAGAGGAAAATGTCTTGTCTGATCTGATGATTTGTATGGGGAGAGCAGAGGAAGGCATTTGACCTACTGTACCACGCTTTAATCAGAGAGAAAAGCAAAGCTGTTTAAGTGATGCAGATGTAACCGAAAACATTTTGTTGTGATCTTTAACAAAAAATTATATTTCAAGCAGCTGAAGGAGCAATAAACTTTTAGCCTGGTTCAAGTGAGCATCTGGCAAATCTGCCTTTCAGCTAACAAGAGACTTGGTTACTGACTAGCTAATTTTGCCTTAAAATCAAGAGGCTGAAGGAGACAAGGTACAGGGTGAAGAAAGTGGCACATTATGTTCAGAAAGATCCATTCAATCTTTCACCCCAGCTCCCATAGGAAGAGTCTGGCTGATGATATCCCTTGCTATGATGGCACAGGCTCTGCTGTAAGGCTGATCCGCAGCACCTCTATGTACACTCTTGGAGGTGAGCAGCAGAGACTCAATGAATCCTTGAAAAAATGCAAAAGTACCACCAGTATAGATTCATGTGCATACTTCCCGCAGAAAGAGGAAGACAAGGCCTGGATGTATGCCAAGACTCAACATTGCTTACAGTACTTACAGGATCTATTAGCTTTGAGAAAAAAATACCATGATAGCATCAATGACTTAAAATCCGTGAACATGACATCAGAAATTTCTCCGGTGTCAACGAAATCCTCCAAAATAGGGGAAAAGCCACTACACCCACTTCCTACCAGGCATGCCTCTAAGGTAAGGCCTATTTTATTTAAGCACAAGAAAATATTCTTGCCATGTGGTTATCTACCATTTGCCTTAACTGTGTAACATGTAGTTGCATAACCTCTGTTGGTTTTCTGTGTCAATGGTCTTTATTCAAGATCAAGTCGTCTTTTAAGTCCACTCTTATTGTGCCACCATTTGAAATAGAGAATAATTTAATGTGTACAAGCAGTCATACAATAGTGAATAAAGAGTAAATAAAGGTTGGGTAGTACCTGCTGAATTAAATTTGATTTTCTGTGTATTCTGGATGCAAACAGAAGAATTAAGGTTGAACAGGTATCAACCATAATCTGATGATTGTGCATGTTCCTTTAGGATCTAGATTTGACCTGATAACAGAACATTCTAAATGAGCAACTGACTGCTGTTGCCTCTAGGATCCTGATGGTTTATGAGACCACAGTCAATCATGTGGGGTTTTTGTTAGTTTGAGGTTATCATTTGTGTTATTATTAAGTGCCATCAATTATAGCCCTCTACCAAGAAGGGGAGGACCTGGTTATATTTAATCACTTTTAGAGGTAGGGTCCAATAACAGCCTTTTTTGGAGAACAGCTGGAGTGCTTTAGTAGATTAAAATGGTGACAGATGCCATTTTGTATCTTCCCAACTCTGCCACGGACCTTCTGTGTGATCTTGGGCAAGTGATTTCATTGTGCCTCCATTCCGCATGTGTAAAAAGGGGATAATAATACTTCCCTTCTGTTGTGAGGACAATAAACTATAAATACTTAGAAGGCACTCAGACAGTACAGTGATAGGGTCATGGAAGTACCTCAATAGGTAGAGAATCCTGTAGTGGGGGTAGATGAGAACACATAGGGCCTGTAAACACATATGTGGAGTGTGCATGAGTCAAGATTTATCTGAATGTTTTGGGGAAAATATGCATGAGAGCGAGAAAGAGTTGGGTGTGTATGACGTCTGGAAAATGAATCCATAAAATAATAATGGTGTTCCAGGCTATAACGTCAGATGGCACTTCATGGTTATCCACCTTGGTTGTTTATAGCTGTTACTGATTGGAGAGCTCAGTAATCCATTGAGATAAGTAGGAGGCTTTCTATTGAGTTTGCATCAGGCCCTGTGTGAACTGCTTTGAAATTTTCTACACAGAGTACATTCTTTTATTGAACAACCATGATTTTCACTGAGCAGCCAGGTACAATGTCATCAGCAGTACTAGTTTTGTCATCACTACGAGTTCCACTGCCTGCCACGGGGACATGGCCAGTATTAGTTCTCAATACTCCATTCGCTAGAAAGCTGCTGCTAACTAATACATTGGCAGATGCTTTAGAAACAGAAAAAAAAATTTTGCGCTTCACTGTCATTATGCTCAGAACTTTGAAGTAGTCTGTGTGAAAGGTGCTATCTCCAACCATTTTACAGAGTAAAGAATCATACAGTTGAAAAATCGAATGCAGCTTTTCCTTTCAGTCTGCAGTTTTATATCTCATGTATCTGAACTGTTTTTGTTTGCATCTGCTCAGAAATGAGGCTGATTCAGCCCGGCTTGATTCAGTTAGATACAGAGCTTCCAGCAGTGGAAAGGCTGCTTGCCAGAGTATTGTGTTCATGCAAAGTGGCCACAATCCCTTTTTTGACAGCAGAGCCACAGCTGGCCTGTGCAGGGCCCACAGTGGGTGCTAGCGGGGGAGGGGACATAGGGCTGACTCACTGCATCCCTTGGGACTCTCTATCAGCAAGGCATTGACCACACTTTGAAGTCAACCTCCCATGGCAGAAGCCCTGAAGGAGTACACTGGTTCAAACGCTGCCTACCCTCCCACAAGGACAAATTCACCTTTGGATATAGTAGCTTCTTTGAGTGCATGAGGGTGCAAATTGTGCCAGTGGGGGCTGAATGAAGCCTAAAAATTTTTGGCACCAGTGACCATATTTTCTAATGCTTTATGGGCCTGATCCAGTGCCCACTCTGATCAATGGCAGTTTTCATATGACTTCAGGGCTTTGGATCAGGACCTAGATTGGTATCATATTCGGTACTCTGATGCTCAATAAATGCCGGAGGTGAAGAAGAATTAAGATGCATCGGCAAGGGGAGATGGAGACATTTGTAAAGAGATGAAGAATCAAGGAGAGGGAAAGATCCACAATAGACACACTGAGATCTAGGAGGAGTGTGGCTGACGCTATGCGGATGGGTGCCAGTATAAGAACCTTTTCATATGGATATGTAGTCTAGGAATTTATGACACAACCTCCCTATAGTTAGTTGGGGTTGGTTCCCTTTTGATTCATGGGAGATTGACAGGCACTGGGGTCACTAACTCCATTGCCATCAGTGGTGGAATTCTGGATCTACCCTTGTGTAACAGAGCAGAATTTGGCCGAATCAACACAGTGGAAAGAAAACAGTGGCAAAGGATGCAAAACATTGACAACTACAGTAAGTACTGTAGAATAGATCTTACAGAGGGTCTACACTGACTCCTTACATTTCCTGAGTGGGTTGTTATAGTGCTCTGTATAATTGAAAATTCCTCTTTTAAAAAAGAAAGGAACTCTGGTTTAACAAACAAATACATCTCTCATTTTCAAAAGTCTGGAGTATTATGTCATCAGATTATAACTGACTCGCTCTTATGTATGATCAGCCTTGATTCCTGCTGGAGTGTTAACTCTACCAGCCTCGGGCTCATAAATGGATAATGTATGACATCAGCAGGATACACTATACAGTGAGTCATTCTCACCAACACAAGAGGGTTGGTCACTGCACCGTAACACTGGCTTTGAAGAAAGGGGTTCTGAAGGACTCCGGAAGTAATACAGAATACCACGGGTTATTAGGCTGCTTTCTAAATGGTACTTTTATTTAGTAATCACATGTTTCTTTTTAAACACAGGGATGTATTGTTTTGTACATCACTAGCTGCTTGCATTAATATTACCTTCAGTGAAAATTCATTTCTCTTTCTGTACATGATGAAGAATTAGTAGAAATGCACTCACCAAACACTAAGGAGGTTTGGATTTGAATCTGAATGGCTGTCTCTATAACAGGCTGAACCAAAGCCTGGTTACTGAATGGTATCTGACCTTTGGGTCTAGATTCAGGCTCAAACTTTGAGCCTGGGGCTCCTCCTGAGGGAAAAATAATTTGTGTCTTGGATGATATTGACAAGACGTTTTCTTTAAACTGTCTTCTAACCATTAAGGGCCAGATGTAATAGCAGTCACTACAGTCAGTAGGCGTGAAGTGGCTGCTTCCTTTTAGCACTCCTATTGATGCAAATCACCCCAAAGGGGTTAGGGAGCAAAGAAGCTAGGTCAAGCTTTATTCATCCCCTCACCAGCCTATAGAGCAGAGAACTGCATCCTTCAAAGATATCTTGGAGAGTCAGGGAGGTAGTGTGGTAGGGACACACTGCTCTCAATAGCACAGTCTGGCCTTAAACCGAGTGAGCCTCAATTCCCCATCTGTAAATTGGGGATAATGATCCTGACTTCCTGTCTAAGCGCTCTGAGATCTCTTGATGAAAAGAGCAATATAAGCACTAGGTATTTGTGGACCATTTTCTTAGCTTGGTATGAACTATGGACTAAAGATGGGCCCAAATAAAATCAAAATTTGGGCTGTTTGGATCCAGATGCAACTCCACTTTGCATGGTTCTTTTATTAAGAAGTAGTTCTATATTATTCTTAATGTACTTATTTCTTACACATCTGTTCAACAGATATCAATGGAGAAAAGTGTCCCACAGCCCAATTCAGATGTAAGAGAGGCAATAGCTTTCTTGGACTCAGTGATTGCAGATCTGGATGCAGAGAAATGGCAGAAAGTTCCTGTGACAGATCTCCCAAACGTGGATGTTGACTTTGATGGTGAAGTCTATATAGTGCATCTAAAATACTATTACTAAGGGAAAAGGGGTGGAGGCATGAAGGGAAAATATGTGGATCATAAAAATGTCACACTCCAATTTCTACAACAGGTACTCTTGTTTATAGAGCTGTTAAAAATATCAGCAGAATAGTCCTTATCTAATTTTCCTATCATTACATATCTATAGATGACTGAAATATATCTTTCTATATAGATTGATCTCTTTCCTCATTGAGAAATGGTTGGCTGATATTGGTCAACCTTACAAACCAAAAACTCACCTACAGGAACCACTGTGCAAATATTGGATATTTTGGGGGGAAGGGGCGGGTATCACTGACAATTCAGTCAATACAATTGTTTCAGGTTGATCCAAAAATGATTTTTTTAAAAAAAAATCTGATTAATTGAAAACTCAGAAAACAAGTAGTTTTTGGTTGAATGAAACATCTTGTTTGCTCTGACATGAAGTGCTTTGTTTGGATTTCAGGCTTCTCCCTCCCCCTCTCCCCAGTTTTTTAAAATAAAGCTAAAGGCAATTTTGAAACCAAAATTCATTTGGAATCAAACTAAATGCTTTGTTTTGAAGAGGTTGAAGTGAAAAATTAATTTTGGGGAAATTTGAGAGGTTCCACCCTCTTCCCCCACTACAACCATTTGCTGAAAAGGACACAAATTTGCAAAAATATAGAATATCAGAGTTGGAAGGGACCTCAGAAGGTCATCTAGTCCAACCCCCTGCTCAAAGCAGGGTCAATCCCCAATTTTTGTCCCAGATCCCTAAATAGCCCCTTCAAGATTGAACTCACAACCCCTGGGTTTAGCAGGCTAGTAGTCAAACCACTGAGCTACCCTTATCAGTCAACTGAAATTTGTTGAAAGTTTTTGTTGAAAGATCTTGCCAGCCTACCTATAAGCTAGAGATAAAGTACAGAAAATTTTAGTCAGAAAGTGAAATTCAGAAATTCCTAAAGTAGAAGCCATTATGGAAACTTCATTATGTTACTCAGCATTACTTCTAGAAACAACCTAATTAACATCCTCCTTTGACAAAGCTGAACATCTACATTCATTGGGAAGCTATTAACTAGAACTATCTTCTGTCTTTCAGTTGCTACCAGCACTCGTGAGCACAGTTTACATTCAAACTGGATTCTCCGTGCCCCTCAGAGGCACTCCCAAGATGCCTTGCAAATAGCAGAGGCAGCAAGCCAGTCTAAAAGAAACAGCCAGAGAAGAACAACTGGCTCCAGAAAGAGATTGGAAAGATATCCAATGTATTTACCCAAAGCTGTGGAAGGGGCATTCAGCACTTTAAAATTTAAACCAAAATCATGTAAGAAGGATTAGCCCCAGCTGGAAGATAGATAGCTATATGAATAGATAGAATGTGTAGCATTTACTTCTCTTGGTAAGCTCTGGCCCACCCAACACTGCAGCAGGTATATAACAGTGCATGTTAACTGAAGGTTCTTTATGCTGTTTGTATTGTGAGCCATGGCTATTCCAGGTTTGCAGTGACATTGGAGCATAGCTCATTGAGTTCACAGTGCCTAACAATACTGCTTTATCATTGGGTGCAGGGGAAGCTCCAACTTGGCAAGTGTTTTCCAGTGTTATTGGAAGCAATGATTTCAGCATTGCCTGGTGCAGTAATCTCTCTCCTGGCTCTAGTGCTACAAAGCAGTTCTATTCATCTTTGGTGAATATTTGCACCAGGAGTTCCAATTTCAGGGCAGCGAAATGGACTTTCCTCATCTTTGCAGCAGAGAATTTAGTGCGTGCCATCATCAGTCCTATGACCCGAGAGCATGCAGTGGCACCAACGAGAGGCTGTGGAGAAGGCAGCCTTGAAAGGGCCTTAAAAATAACAGCAATAAGAGCATCGGCATGAGCAGGGATGTGTTGAGACAATTCTTCCACTGTGTGCTAGAAAAGTCAAGAAGATCCTGTACTCTGCTCTCTGATGGAAACTGTTTTGTTGTGGTAGGCAGCATAGAAGCTTCCTTGCAGGTGGAGATTTGTGCAATTCTTTTCATAGGTTACAAAAAATAAAATAAAAGTTCCTCAACCATATATTTGAATATCCCAGATGCTGATCAAGCCTTACCTAGATGATGGGAATTTAAAACATTTATATGCACTCCTATAGGTGTGTAATATCTTTGAACAGTAGCATTTGTGAACAAACAGGACATGGACTACTCTCTAATCCAGGGGGGGAAATTATGAATCCTAGCACATCAGCACTAGTTTACACCCATTACCTGAACATCTATGTTCATTAAGACCTCCAGTAAACACTGGAAAAAACCCATACTATAGAGGTGCTCCTAAGAAGGTGCTTTTATCTTAGTCATGCTACATAAGCCATTTGGAATTTTTATGACATACATTATGCCTATTTCTCTAACGAATAGCAAAGTAAAACCTCATGGACTACGCTGAAGCATTCCCACCATGTTGCATGTTGCACTGGCTGTTTGGGCCAGGCACTGCCATTATGAGATCCTAGTTTTTATCTGAACCTCATCCAGGTTAAAGTTGACTTTCTTCAGAATCTGAAAGAAAAGCAAGTTAGAGAAAGTCTGTTTTGCTCCAATGTCTTTTCTTTCTGTTGGCCTTCAGTCAGTATTGATCCTTGGTGCATGGCTTATTGGACATGAAATATACCATTTTAACTGTGTCTGCAATGGGGTGCACTCACCTCTCATGAGCACCCATTGGCCAAGTGCGTGTGCCTGCACTCTCTCTCTGTCTTTGTGGTGGGTCTTTGCTGACTCAGCCCTCCAGCCAAGTCTCTCACACACAATCTGTCTGTGAGTAAAAGCACAGCAAACCCCTTCTGGGGTATAAATCCAACAGGGGCCTCTCTCAGTGCCCTCAGTAACATCTCTCTCAAGTTGTCCCTGCTCTGGTATAGAGCAACGCCCCAGGGCTCCCTCTCTGGAGGCAATGTCTTCGCCCTCTCAGGTCCTTTCTGGCCACAGCTCTCCAGCTGGCCAATGCAGTTCAGTTGCCCTTCTGGGGTGTATCAAGGTCCAGGCCACCCTCTCAGTCGCTGGTGGGGGTGCGGGGTGGTCCCAGCCCAGGGACCCTATAGATAGCAGCTGTGCCATGTCCCTTTATCTAAGCCACACTGCTGCTCTAATTCCCTGGGCCACTTCCCCATGGGTTCAGTACATGCTTCACCCTTACCTCAGGGCCTTGTCCTGGTGGAGTCCCAGCAGCCAGCCCAGAGCTTCTTCACATTCCCCCTGGGTTCTGCCAGCATTACTCTGTCCAAGGGCCTGTAGCTCCCTCAGCCAGCCCAGCACACCAGCCACACTCCTCCAACTCTAGCAAGGAACTAAACTCACTTTAGCCCTGCAGCTCTTCTACTAGCCTGTTGGTTCCTGATTGGCAGCTTGAAGGATTTCTCTACTGCCTTTTTCTGGGGTAGGGTATGGCAGCGCCTCAGGCCTCCAGCAGGGAGCCTCCGGACCTAGTTCACCCTGTCACAGTGTCCCTTGTGAATTGGGAAGGTACTTTGCACAACTCCCTGCCATTTCTATGTTCAGCATTTTTTGCTACACAAGGGACTTGGGTAAAGATCCAGAGGCAGGGACTGCTGAATTAATCAGTTTATTGCATTATAACCTTCATGAGCATCATGCATGCTGTACTGTAACATTTACTAGACAGCAAGTGTTATAGATCTGCATTTCTATTGCTTCTTGACAGACTTACTTGACCAGGCTCCTGCCACTGGCTAAACATACTTCAGATCTTATTGAGTTAGCAGGGTGTTCTTCACCTAGTAGGAGAGTGCCAAGGAATCAGCTGTTCACTGCTGACACCTGCTGATTGAATAACATCCTTTGTTTTTCTTTCTAATGATATTCATGAACTGAGTTTGCTTCTGTTACACTTCAATTCTACATGTTCTTCCTCTACGTTCAGTTTAGCCTGTAGTCCTGCCCAATCAAGCAACGTAAATTCTGCCAACATCATCCAGAAAGTCTGATGCCATGCTGAAGCAATAAATTGGGGTATAAGTGTTGCTCTCCTGTTCTGCTGCTCATAGACTTTAATGGCAGAAGCAACCATCATGATCATCTAGTCTGACCTCCTGCATATTGCAGGCCACAGAACCTCACCCATCTATTCCTGAAATAGGCCCAGAACCTCTGGCTGAGTTAGTGAAGTCCTCAACTCTTGATTTAAAGACTTCAAGTTACAGAGAGTCCAGCATTTACTCTAGTTCAAACTAGCAAGTCACCCATGCCCCAAGTTGCAGAGGAAGGTGAAAAACCCCCCAGGATTTCTGCCAGTCTGACCTGAGGAAAAATTCCTTCCCGATCCTAGATATGGCAATCAGTTAGACCCTGAGCATGTGGGCAACCTACCAGCCAGACACCTGGAAAATAATTCTGTCTTGTAACTCAGAGCCATCCTCATATACTGTCCCATCTCCAGCCATTGGAGATATTTGCTAATAGCAGGCACAGCTTAGCTACATGCCATTGTAGGCAGTCTCATCATAACGTCCCCTCCATAAACTTATCAAGCTCAGTCGTGAATGTATGGAAGCCAACTAGATTTTTTGCCCTCACTGCTCCTTTGGAAAGCTGTTCCAGAACTTCACTCATCTGATGGTCAGAAACCTTTGTCTAATTTCAAGCATAAACGTAATTGATGGCTAATTTATATCCATTTGTTTTTGTGTCAACATTGGCCCTTAAATAACTCCTCTCCCTCCCTGGTGTTTATTCCTCTGATATATTTATAGAGCGAAATCATAACTCCCCCTCATCTTTCATTTTGTTAGGCAAAACAAGCCAAGCTCCTTATATCTCCTCTCAAAAGGTAGGAATTCTGAATTCCTCTGATCAGTCTAGTAGCCCTTCTCTGCACCTATTGCAGTTTGAATTAATCTTTCTTAAACATGGGAAACCAGAAATGCACACACTATTCCAGTCTCACCAGTGCCTTGTATAACGGCAATAACACTTCTCTATCCCTGTTCAAAATACCTCACCTGATGCATTCTAGGATTGCATTAGCCTTTTCCATGGCCACATCACATTGGTGGCTCATAATCATCCTGTAATCAACCAACACACTCAGGTCTTTCTCATCCTCCATTGCTTCCAACTGATGCCTCCCCAGTTTATAACAAAAATTCTAGTTGTTAGTCCCTACTTATATGACCTTGCACTTTGCACTATTAAATTTCATCCCATTTCTTTTACTCCAGTTTTAAAGGTCATCCGTATCTTCTTGTATGATATTCCAGTCATCCTCCATATTGGCAATACCTCTCAACTTTGTGTCATCTGTACATTTTATTAGCACACTCCCACTTTTTGTGCCAAGGTCTGTAATCAAAATGTTAAATAAGATTGGTTCCAAGATTGATCCTTGAGGAACTTGTCTAGTAACCTCCCTCCAGACTGACAGTTCACCTTTCAGCATTACCTGTTGAAGTGTCTCCTTTATCCACCTTTTAATTCTCATATTAATCCCCATTTTCTACAATTTGATAATTTCCCATGTGGAACTATATCAAATGCTTTACTAAAATTCAGGCAGATTAGACCTACTGCCTTTCCTTTGTCTAGAAAATTAGTTATCATCTCAAAGAAAGAGATCAGATTGGTCTGGCACAATCTACCTTTTGTAAAACCATGTTGTATTTAATCCCAATTACTGTTAACCTCTATATCTTTAATGACTTTCACTTTCAAAATTTGTTCTAATACAACTGAGGTTAAACTAACAGGCTTGTAGTTTCCCAGATCACTATTTTTTTTCCTTTTAAAAATATAGATACTAGATTTGGAATTCTCTAGTCATAGGGTACAATCTCCAGGTTTACGGAGTCATTAAAAAATCCTTGCTAGTGGACTTACAATGTCATGTGCCTTTAATATTCTTGGATGGAGATTATCCAGGATCCCCAATTTGGTCCCATTAAGCAGTTTGAATTTGGCTTCAGCCTGGGATGTGGTAATTTTTACTTCCAAATCCTTGTTCCTATTAGCCACCCTGCCACTGCCCCCAAGCTCCTCATTAACCTCATTAAAAACTGAGCCAAAGCATTCATGTAGGTGTTGGGCCATGCCTAGATTATCTTTGATCTCCACCCCATCCTCAGTGTTTAGTGGTCCCACTTCTTATTTCCTTAGATTTATATATTGGTTTTAATTTCCTTTGCAAGATACAACTCTGCTCAGCTTTTGGAAGTTCTTATCTTTTCCCTACACTTCCTGACCTCCAAGAAGTAGATTTCCTTGCTGATCCATCCCTTCTACCATTCTTTTTAGGCTTTCCGCTTTTTCTTAATAAGATATTTGAGATGCTCGTTCATCCAGTTTGGTCTGCAACGCTTTCCTACAAATTTTTCCCCTTGCTTGGGTTGTAGGTAGTTTCTGCAACTTTGACTTAAAGTAATTCCAAACCTCCTCCATATTCAGATCCTTGAGGTTTTCAGTCAGGTCCACTTCCCTAACTCATTCCCTTAATTTCTTTAAAGTTTGCATTTTTGAAATCAAGGATCCTAGTTGCAGATCTGTTTTTGTTTATCCTTCCATTTAGTTTAAACCAAATTAACTCATGATCACTCAAACCAAGGTGGTCCTCTACAGCCAGTTCTTCTATGAGATCATTGCTACTTACCTGTCCCACCACATTGGCACCTCCCATATTCTGGCCCTGCCCACTTTGCAGAGAAGGATAAAACTGCTTCAGGGCAGCTCTAACATCAGCTCAGCTGCAATGGTTTCCTAGGCACCATTCAGCAACCAAGAAGAGCTGGAGCACAGGATGCTTCTGCCACACACCCTCCCTTCCCAGACATAGCCCTTATGCTGGGGGTCTGGGAGGGTAGCATAGAGTCACTTTGGCAGCTCTATGCCATCCCAGGAACCTACAGGAGGATATTCCCTGGGGGCCATTTCCACTGGGTTTCTGACCACCTCAAACTGCTAGTGTGTGTTTAGGTGGCAGATCGTGATGGAAAAGCCAACCCATAATCTTTCTGAAGAACAATAATTAAAGTACATTATGAGACACACACTCATTGGTAACATGGATCATAAAAAGGCTTTTAAACAATATTCAACTCCTCTGTATCAGCTTCAGTGCCAATTTCAGAGATTTTACTCATATACTGGTCATTTTGCTTTTATTTTAAAGATGCACATGGGTGGGCCAAACTAGACGAGTTGAACACGTCCCACTGATACCATCTTCTCTCTCCTTGTAAGGCTACCGTATCATTTTGTTGCCACCATGCTGTGGAGGTGCTCCCACTGCTGTGCAGCACATAGTCCCTTGTGTGATTTATGGGCTTTAGTTTGACGAATAAGAGAATAAAAAGGCATCCTAACAATTCTTTGGACTCATTTTCTTAGCCTTTACTTTAAATCCCCCCTTCATTAAACTTAGGGAAATTTAAACTAAAAAAAAAAGCAGCTTCCCTAATTAAAGCCCCTTTCAAAGTTTAAGATAAGGTCTGAGTGTCTCATTTCCATATTTAATGGATCACTTCATTAACCTGATTGCAAGGTGCTGCCTTTAATACTTCTACTCCCAGAACTTTTCTTTAGGGCAAGTTCCCTTAAGTACCAGTGCTGTTAGCATGAGCTTGGTCATGCACACAACATACAGCATTAGGGTTTGATCTTGCACCCATTGACTTCAATGGGTGTGTTAGCAGTGACTTTAGTAGGTGCAAGATCAGACTTTTAGTGTCTATTGCTAATATCATGAAAGAATTGTGCACATGCAAAAGAGCTCCTTCATACTACTGCTGAGTCCCAGAGCCCCAGAAGAGTTTACTGATGCACTCCTTCAATCAAACCAGTGAGACCCAATAGCAAGGTACATAAACGAGGAGCTTTATTGATCATATCTGCACTATATGAGTATTCACACAACACTGATCTCCCAAAGCCCTGTCCCAGCATGCATTCGGCTCAGTAAAAGCTGGGACAGATTCTCAGGAGAGAGTCTCTTCTTTTGTTGCTTCAAAGTCCCAATATTTCCGAGGCTTACTCCGAGTGACTAGCACTTGTGACACTGTTGGGCCATAGTATCACAGGAATTCTTTGTATTAATTGTTCTTACATATACACACCCCTTTGCTGCTGTGAAATGAAAGAAATAATACACTAAAAATCAAATAACTTCAGAGGGAAGAAGTCTTCTGAAGAAATCAAGCCTGTGGGACGTAAAGCCACTTTGTTTACATCATCATTCTGCATAAATCATTGGCAGACGCAGAAGTAGTTCAGATGGTGGGTGTGTAATGGAAGTTGGCAGCTGAACAAGATGTCCACTCCAATTTGAATATTTCAGTGCTGTACAGTTACAGTTAAGACAGAAGGTGTCAGCACAGCCATTGTAAAAGCATGTCTAGAAGTCCTAGGCAGTGCACAGGAAATACATTATTAGTTTACTGGGTTAGCAACTTTATACGTTTATAGGAATACATTTTATACCAGTACAACTTCCCCCCTCCCCACCCCACCCATGTGAAGGGGGAGAGGTACATGAATTTAACTGTATCATTTTCTCAACTATTACATTATTTGATACATGATGGAACAGCTTCAACAGGAGAGGCTGGGAGAGCTCCCCCATACCAAAATATCCCATATCCCCGTGGGTAGGACACTCACTTGCAATGAAGGACACCTCAGTTAAAATCTTTGCTTCACATCAGGCCGAGGGGGAAATTGGCCTTTGGAGAGTGCACTGACAGTTATAAGGTTGGCACCACCTCCTCCAGCACAGGAAACCTCACCCGGCCTGGACACGGAAAGGATTGACAGATTGATAGCTCTTTCTCGATTCTGTGGGTGGTGGTGCATGGCCGTTCTTAGTTGGTGGAGCGATTTGTCTGTCTTGTGACTATAGCCCTTTGTTTTCTGAACTTTTATTTTAAAGAGTGCCCTAAAATAAATGAGGCAGAATTTTCAGTTCAGGATAAACTGATTTTTGTCCCTGAGTTTTTGGAACTGCCAGCCAACCAAACAATAAAATAAAATAATTGGCTATTCACCCAGCTCTACTCAGCACCTCTGAATAAGTCAGGACACTATTTAAAGCTCAGTGAATGCAGCCCACAAAGCCAGGGCACAGGTCATTTCCAGAGCTACTACCTGTCATATTGCCGTAGGAGAGAAGAGGGAGTTGGAAGAAGGAGCAAGAGCATGTGAAAAGCAAGAAGCTGGCAACATGAGAAGACAAACTCTCAGACATCAAGAAATGCCCAAAGTTCAGAAGTGAAAGTTGTTCCAGTAACATTAATGCAGCTGCACAGTGCATCCTCTTTTTAAGGCTATGTTAATAAGGAGGCGTAAGGGACAAACATTTATGTATAAAAAGAGAAAGAGGAATGAAAAATACTCCATGTATGCAATGTCACTGAGATAGTTGCCAGAGAAACTTTCATTTTAGGGATTTCCTTTGTGGTGCTTGATCCTGAACCCTTAAGATTGCATTAGGGTTAGTTTCTTTACATTTAATTTCCTGGGGGGGTCTGTGTGTGTGTGTGTGTGTGTGTGTGTGTGAATGCAAGAGAAAGACAGGGGAGAACTCTGACACCATAAATAAAATCTCTCACTAATTGATTTGTCCAATTTACAAGCTCTGTTGTGTTGTGAATTCCTTGCTTCACAGTTGTGTATTTTTCACAGTCTACAAACTCTCAAGATGTGGGCTGAAGTCAGTGGGGTTGATCCAGATTTTTACTGAGTATAATATGAACAGTATCTGCTTGAACAATGGGCAGCACAAAAGATATTGCCCATGTTGCTTGATTCTTTCAGATTGGCATGACACAGCAGATAAGGTCTATTACCAGATCAGCACTGGTTTATTTTGTGGTGGGAAAACTCATTCATAATCTATTAACAGATAGCTCCATCATACACTCTTCCACTGATAAGTAGTTTTAATACAGTAACTACAATTCATCATTACTTTTATCATAAAAATGTGGCACATTTCAAGGCTAGAAGAGAGAAACTTCCTTTAGGGATAACTCAGGAATAGTTATTAGACCCTGGTACAGGGCAATAGACAAGAGGATCCATTAAGATGCCTTAAAACCAAACGGAGTCTATGGAATCAAAGTTTTAAATTATATTGTTTTCTTTAAAGTGAGATTGATGGGCCTTACTAAAAGCCTGCGCTCATTGAAAGTGACACTGCACAGCAAGGACAGATAGAATGAAATGCATGAATGAGCTTTAATAGCCAATGCTATTAGCTGACAGCACCCTGACCCACTAGACGTGATCTCAGAACAGATCTTGTGGGAGATTTCTAGAAATGCAGCTTGAACTGTCCCTCGGCCACATGGTGGCACTTCATTCCTAGCAATTCTGCAGTTGTCATATTTCTATGATCAGTAAAAGAAAAGGGAAATTGAAGTGTTTTGTCCTACTTGGTCAACAGACATTCAGTGTGTGTGTGTGTGTGCATAGATGCATAAACACATACACTACTCACTTTTAATGTTCTTAATTCATAAACGTTTATTTGGCAGTTTCCAATTTACTTTAGTTCTTTAAGTGAGTTTCCTCATTCTTCCAAGGAGATTTCCCTTTGAAATGAATGCCTGCGACACCACAGGAAAAACTGGAGACATCAGCAAATCCTGTCTGAGCTGCTGACCAGGCACCTCACCACTCACTTTGATGGGGAAGTGCACTGGATATAGTAAAGGCATTTTAAAAAGTCCTTTTGTGTTCACAGGGAAGAGAAAGTTGGATTAAAAATAGGGAACCGAGGAAGGATTTAAATCCTCAGAGTTTAATGTCAAGATGAGCCTCAGCCACAAGATTCATCCCTGGCTCCGCAGTTCCCCGAAGTCCAGAGCCAGAGTTTTAATTGAGACAGTTATTTTGATATGGGAGAGGCCTAGTCAGCTTAAGAGCCAAACTTCCCAAAAGTTTTGGGGCTGTTCAAATCCAGGGTTTCAGTCTGGGCTTCCTTCTAATTTAATATATGAAGAATTATGTCCTCGTTAAAAAATGACCATTGTCTGCAACTCTTGTGCCATGGGGAATGACAAAAAGGAGAAGGGGATTGATGGCTAATAAAATACCCTGTTTTATTTACAAGTCAGCTGTAGCTTAAGCATCCAGTTAGGTATTTAGACTGATACATCACATTAAAGTAAAAATGTGATAGATCAATCCAAATACCTAACTGATGCAGTTTCAAAGATACAGGGCTGGTTTTTGTCCTCAGTTCCAGTGGGCTAAATCTGGAGTAATTTAATTGTGTCAAGGGAATGGAACAAATGGAATACATCCAGCAAGAGCAGAATTTAGCCAACAGTTTCAGCCATTCAGTGCATTGACATTACACATTTAGGGCCCCATTTTCAAAGATATTTAGGTGGCCAGTGGGAGTTTCCAAAAGTGAGTAAGCAGATTAGATGTCTATCTGCATCTTTAGGTATCTAAATACCTGTGAAAAGCTGACCTGTAAGCCCAAATCTAGAGCTAGCGGAGGCAGATGCAATTGCATTTATATCCATGGGATTACACTCACTGACAACAGGTTTGATTCAGGCCATAGCTTCAATTGTCAAGATGGCAAATGCAAATTGTGTGAGCAACATAATGCTAACAACAGCTTATCCTGCAGCACTGTAAGATTTCCACTCCCTTTGCACAAGGTTCCTGCTGATCACCCCATCCCTGTAGGGCAGCTATTTCTTACTGATGCGCCCAAACAATAGGGACACCTCAGGATAAGCAACACTTCTTGGAATGACACGGCAATATTAGAAATGCTGCTGCTGTGACATTTGCAAAAGTGCCTCTGGCTACATCTGTTCATCATTCATAAACTGTATTATTGGACAGGGGATGCCTGTACATGGCAGCATGGCATTTTCGATGGACATTTTTTTGTGATAAGATCTCATCACTCATCTCTTCCCTTGTGGTAAGATTTCAAACTTGTTATTTCACATCCAAGTATGAATTAAGGGGCCAGAGTCTGATCTCTGTTAAGCCAGTGTAAGTCTGGAGTTATTCCATTGATATGGTGAGACAAGACAGAGTCGAAGGAACAAGTAGACCCAGTGTGGACTAGAGTAAAGGGAGCCTGAACATACTGTCTTTGCAGGCACACACTCACTGCTACCTTTGGTTATTGCATAGCACTTGGATACTAGGGTGACAGGCATTTCTAAGGCACCTAAGACAGATACAAACAGATAGCACTGATCCCTATCCGGAGAGGGCTTAAACGAGTGATCAACAAACTCCCTGAATCTGTAGTTCAAGTGCATTGTACGAGAGGCTGAGCCAGTGGAACAGTTTCAGGATTTTACATTAAAATAATCATTTCCACCTCAGCCTAAACACCACTTTTCCTCTGATTATCTCCATGCTGGACTTTCTGCGCTGTAATGCGAAGTTCTGCTTGGAGAGGATATATGGCCAGGTAAATTATTAGTTTCTGATTTCCCTGTGGATCTTTCTGTTTTGTGTACGATGGGCTCTAGACAGTCTAAGTTGATCTGTTAAAAGAACGAGGCTCTCACTGCTGGTGTGATAAAACAACTCACTCACTCCAGCACAACCTAGAGCACCTGCCCTGCACAATCAGCGAGCAGACAGCAATACCATGGTAAGTGTCTTTCAGCATTACTCTTCTTTTTATGTTCAATACCTAGTTTCTCAGATCAGATTTAAACACTAACTATACTGTATTTTATGATTAAAATATATTTGTCTTTCAGTCAAGTCTTCAGGCTGACATAAGCGCTTTTAATTTCCTGCTTTCATCTATCCTTTAACCATATCAGTGCTGCATGATCCAAAAGAATTCAGAGTAACTGAAAACAACTTTCTGTAACCATTCTTAATTGCACGCTGGCTTTAAAGTTTAGTTAATATGTTTTCTCTATGGAAACTAGAACTACTGCTGTGTAGAGAACAAGTCTCGGGGAGTTTTGCATGAAGGCAGGAATGAGCAGTGCTATTAAATAAACAAACTTAACAAGAAATGGGGGAAAGACATAATTGTTTCCCCAAAGGGGTTGTCATTTCATTTTACTTAACCAGCCCATTAAGGGCTCTTTTCCCATGTTCAATTGGCATAATGCTAATGTCTTCTCTCCCATAGTACGGATTTATCAACACCTGCCTGAAATCTCTAATTATAGAGAAATTTGGTGAAGAGACATGGGAAAAACTCAAGTAAGTATCTGATCCTTTAAAAAGAGCAGTACTGATGACTTGGGGCTTCCATCATGGGCGCCAAAGAGGATTAAAATTTGACTGTGTCCTGTTGACCATTATAAATACAATTCAGGCCCACACAGCTCTATGTTTCACTGCTACAATTAATTATGAGCCGAGCGTGCCAAATTCTGGGTTGAGTTACATCCCCGCTGCAGCTGAGGGAGTTGTGTTCAGCATAAATCAGAACAGAGCCCATGAGAGGCAAATTCATCCAAAATGTTATTTACTAACGCCAGAGGAGTTACACCGGAGAGCGATTTGTCCCTGAGATACATAATGCCCTTACCTTCTGCCGCCTTAACCTTCTCCCTCCTGTAATTCATTTCTAGTATATCATAATATCATTTATCACATACTGTAAAACTAGCCCCACGTAATTTCAATGGAAGCGTGAGACTTGGTTTTTTACCTGTTGGATTAGGCAACAATAAATAAGAACATAAGAATGGTCATACTGGGTCAGACCAAAGGTCCATCTAGCCCAGTATCCTGTCTTCCGACAGTGGCCAGTGCCAGGTGCCCAGAGGGAATGAACAGACTAGGTAATCATCAAGTGAGCCATCCCCTGTTGCCCATTCCCAGCTTCTGGCAAATAGAGGCTGGGCACACCATCCCTGTCCATCCTGGCTAAGACCCATTGATGGACCAATCCTCCATAAATTTATCTAGTTCTTTTTTGAACCCTCTTATAGGCTTGGCCTTCACAAGATCCTCTGGCAAAGAGTTCCACAGACTGACTGTATGTTGTGTGAAAAAATACTTCCTTTTGTTTGTTTTAAACCTGCTGCCTATTCATTTCATTTGGTGACCCCTAGTTCTTGTGTTATGAGAAGCAATAAATAACACTTCCTAATTTACTTTCTCCACACCAGTCATGATTTTATAGACCTCTATCATATCCCCCTTTTTTATAGCTTAAAGTGAGCCACTTTTCATGTTGTTTTATTGACTTTCCACGGCCTTTCCTCTTTTGTGTGGAGGAGGAGCGCCAGAGGCAATGGTGGACAGGGGCAACCTTGGAGCATCATACCACTAGAGTTGTGTGGCCCTGGGGTAGGGAGCGAAGAACCAGGACTTCTTGGAGCCAGTGCAGAGACACAGGGTCTCCATGCAAATGGTTCTGTGCTGGGCCTCTAGCAGATCTCCCAAGGTCTAAGCAGATCCTGGGATATTTGTGACTAGGGAGTGGTGATCACATCTTCCCGAATGAATGGGAAAGCTTCCATAATGGAAATCTCATGCAGGTTACCTCCGTACAGCCCTATTTCACAGCTAGGAGGAATAGTCGTGCTACGAGATCACAAAGACTAAATGTATAATAAGGGAGAAACACTCATAAGCTTTACAGCATATTATTAAGAGAGCTCATTACCTTGTCTTTGGAAGTGGTCTTGTTCATGAGGAATACTAAATTATAAAATACCACAGCAACGAGCACCATAGAAATGCCTATACTAGTGGAAACATTAATAGTGAGTTCTCACACTTGTAGTTTCTGAAATGATAGATCAGATGGTTGTTTGTGGTGGTTAGATCAGGTGGTTTGCATGGCATGCACTTCCATTCCCTTGAAAAACATTCACATTGACCTGAAGTGCTGCTTAACCTAATATTAAGATGAGACACACAGCCAAATTAACTTAGTTACATGGGTGTAAATCTGGAGTTATTTACACTGGTGTATCTGGGAGCAGAAGTTGATCTGAAATAATAGACAGGGCCCTTGATGCAAGTTTGAACTATCACAATTTGCACAAAGATTCAAGAATCAACTTCTTGGCCTCTGATGCCTGCTCTAGCGAAGCAGAGTGTACTGTGACATTTGCAGAGTTTTTTTGGCTCTCTTCAGCACACACACATGCTTATGTTGGGTCTCACATACATCACTGTCTAAATCTGGCAACTCCTCTTATGTTGGGCTGATAATAGTTTTATCGTTCAGAATTTACTTGCATTCTGCCTGCAGGCCTGCCAGAAATACCCAAGTTAGTCAGACTGTTCTCCAATTTTCCACTATTAGCTACTAAAATGGTTTTGCTTTAAATGTTCACCACACAGGACTCATATACAATAATGCTAATGCATCCTGTGAAGTGATACAATACTCTAGAGATCTCCCAGTGCAGTGGATTACAGTATAGCAGTTCACAGAATAGAGGACAGGAAACACGCTTAAAACTCTGGAGAATGAGCAGAAAGGGGCACAAACTAGCGCGAACACTAATCCATGATCCCAAATAAAGCACTGGAGAAGCCTGAAAGACCGCTAGGACAGGGACTGTCTCTTTCTCTATTGTTTGCATAGAGCTGAGCACATGTATGGTGCTCACTAAAGCAACAGTAAAAGTCAGAAACAGAAAAAGTCAAAGTAAAGTAAACCAACCCTTGGTGGCTGGGTTGGGAAGAACATTGAATGTACTGTGCATGTCACCAAATCTGACTGATATCATGACTAGAAAGACAAGTCAGGTGAGGGAATATCTTTTACTGACCAATTTCTGTTGGTGAGAGAGACAAGCTTTCAAACTGCACAGAGCTCTTCTTCAGGGCTGGGAAAGATACTCCCACTGCCTACTGCTACTGGCTGATTTATAGAGGGGAGTGATGTTAGGTCCTGTTTACACAGGGAGCTTTTCCTAAGAGAGAAAGGCTTGTTGTGTGGGCTAGGATTGAGCAGACATAGGTTCAAATCTCATCCTCTACCGGAGGCTTCTTATGTGACTGTAGTCAAATCACTTAGGCCAAGAGCTTCCAAAAGGCACTAGTGATTTTCAGTGTCCAACCTGAAAATCAGGCCCCTTTGAAGTGTCTTTAAATTGGGCACCCAAAGTGTAGAATTCCTGAAAATCTTGTCCTTAATCTGTGCCTGTGTTCCCCACCTATAAAATAAACAGGCTTATTATCCTCTTCTCATTCTTTGTCTATGCAGGCTGCAAGTTTTTCAGGCCAGGCACTCTCTCTTACTATGTGCTTGTACAGTGCCTGGAACAATGGGGCCCTGATCTTACTCAGGGCCACTAGCTGTTGCTGTGATACAAACAGTCCCTAATCATGGTAGCTAATAACATATTTTGAATATAGAAATTGTTTGTTGGTTTCTACATTGTTTTCTTAACCAGAGCAGGCAGGAATTGCCCTCTCCTCTTGTCCCCCTCTCCCAAAGAACAAGCATCTAGCTCTGCACTGGTGAGGAAAGGGCCTAGGATGAACTGGTTTGAAGCCCCTTCTCTAAAATATTAAGCATTAATACAGTTTCCTTCCTCACTGACCATGTGACTATCTTCTTCCACCCGCTTTTAAGTTTTAATAACCAGACTTCTTATGGCCAGCACAGAGGAACTCTTCCCTTGCATTCAGGTTCCCCTCTGTGCTCCTTCAGACCCGGCTCCAGGAAATTCTAGGCTCACGTGCCAAGGAACAATTGGGAGCATTCAGTGACTTTCTGCTTTGCTGCTGCAGTTTCTTCTTGGGGACTTGCTCACATAACCATATGGAGATTTGGAATATGCTGGAACCTTCTTTCTCGGTAACTCTGGTCTAGTTTCACTGTATTCAGTTCTGTTGATGGATGGATTGGTTTCAGGCAGTGACCAGTCTGAGTGGTTTCCCTTCTGTGTTATCATAAATCTTAATTTTCCGGGTTTTTTCAGAACACAGGCAGAGGTCCAAGACACCTTCATGACTTACACTGTGTATGATGACGCTATTACTCTGAAGCTGATCCAAGAAGCCTGCAAAATCCTGGGTAAGGACTGCTCATTACCTGATTGCTGGCTTATTGAGCACTGACCATTTACTCAGTGCTCTTCACACTGACACTGTCCCTGGCTGGCCAAGAGGCCAGATCACAATGCGCCCCCCACTGGATGCACTGTGGAGCTGCACTATACAAGGGGAAGCTCTGGTAGGGCTCATGCAACATCTCCTGGGGGCTGCGTAGCATGAGGAGTGTGCAAGGTGTGTAGGAGAAGGATGAGGCAGTGGGTTCTCCCTCCTTGCCCAGCTAGCTCTGGTCCATGGCTCAGCCCCCTCTTTTTGGAGTGCCTGGCTGGGGGTGGTAGGAGCCCTGCAAGTCTGGTAGCCTTTGCGCTGAGCCTGCCTGCTGCACATTGCTGCATTTGTCAGCACTTTGGAGTTGATTGTCTCCGAGTGCTGGGTGCTCCCCAGAGCAGCTGCATTAGGGGCCAGCCAGGGAGCTGCTAGTCCTGTGGAGCTTTTCCATTGCGCTGGGGCTGAGAGAGATCTGCAGCAGTTTGTTCACAAAGGGCTTCCCAAACTGAACCTTGCTATTTGTTTGTGGAAGTGGGAAGTGACCCCATAAATGCACTTGGAGGCTGGAGATCAGTGAACTCCAGGAATCCCCAGAGCTGGCCCCTTGTTTTCTCCAGCCTCCTACAGAGGATACCCCAGTATAACCCTCCTGCTTACATTAGAGGGCTTTGGAGACGTCCCTGTGGCTTCTCCAGAGAGAGGCTGTTGCTGGGGATGGAGGGGAGAGAGGATGACTGGAGGAAAGAGGGCCACTGGCTTCTCAGGTCTAAGCACAAAGCTTTACCCCCTTCTGCCCAAACCTTCATAAGAGCAGTGACTCCGAGGTTCTCGCCAAGTGAATTTGAGGTGAGATGTGAGACTTTCACACATTTAAGTTTTGCAAGCTTTGTTGTCATGAGGCACTGATCAGATGATACACTATTCTCTTGGCATTTGGATAAGAGGTGCTATAGAACAGGGTGGGCCTAGCTGGTGGGTTACTGAAAACTACAGTCCCAAAAGAGAGCCATCTCTCTCTCTCTCTCTCTCTTTTCTTAAATGTAGAAAAATTCACTGCGATCCCTGGTCTAAAGCATGGCTGTTGCAGGCAGCTATATTGGGATGTAGGATGTGTAGCACGATACTAACCCCAGGAGTCAACATGGTCTTAAATTACTCCATCCTGATACCTCTTATCTGTTTCTCTTATCCACGAAAGAGCTGTTTTACTATTGGGGATTAGGGAATCCACAGCTCTGTTTAGTACCAGCCTTGACAGTACGGCTTAATCAACATGGCAACAAACACAGGGATATTAAGGAAACAGTGGCCTGATAAAGTGGAGGGCAAGCAGCATAAATTAAATGAACTAGATTCTAGGGCCTGATTTCAAACTCATTTACCCTAGTGTAAACCAGGATTAACCCCACTGAAGGTAATGGATTCCACCAACATACACCACAGCCAACATTTTCTGCTGTAGATGTGGCCATAATATCTCTTTGCTAGCTTCATTAATGTCTGGTATATTTAAAGTCAAAAATAGACATAACTCTGAAAACTGTCCCCACCAGTAGATCTGGGTGAATAATGGATCTTTGGGTTCACTGACGTCTCAGTGTAGATTGAATCAAATATGAGAATTTTGAAAATTTTTGATTAATTGAAATGTTGGAAAAAATTTCAAAAGCCCAGTTCAACATTTTTTGTTTCAATTTCAGGTATTTTAACAAAAGTAAAAGCAGATTAGATTCACAAACTAGCTAGCAGAAGAGGAGGTAGTGGTCTCCTTATAAGCTTTAGCCTAGGAGTAAAGGCACTTTCCCGGGATGTGGGGAAACCTGGCTTCAATTCCTCCTCTTCCTAATGTGGAGAAGGGTTTTGTAGTTAGGTGTCCTGCATTGCAGGAGTAGCTCCCTAACCATCAAGCTATAGAGTCATTCTCTTTCCCTGACTCAATGACTATTTATTGTCATTCACAGTGGCAAGTCATACTTATTCACGAATAGTCATTGGGCCAGGGAAAGAGAATGACTCTTTAGCCTGGTGGTTAGGATAGTCACCTGGATTTGGGACAACCAAGCTGCAGTCCCTGCTCTGTTGATTATTTACAAGAAGTGGAACAGGAGAGACAGGGAGACCCATAACAGTGTACCCCACTGCCTAGGGTACTGTCTTCCAATGTGGGAGATACAAGTTCAAATCTCTTCTTCCTATCAGGTAGAGGAAGGAATTGAAGCCAAATCCAGAAGACAGCTCTAAGCACTAGGCCATAGCTTCTAAGGAGAAGCCAACCACTTCTTCCTCCATCTGTTTTGTGACTCCAGTCGGAAACATTTTTTTCAATTTTTGGTTCCGTTGAAACGATCTGGCAAACTCGACACAAATTTGCAAATATCTTTGGGTTGGCCAAAATGGCATTTGTCAGCAAATAAACTAGTTGCCAGAAACATTTTCATCCAGCTCTACCCACCAGATCATAATAATTTTTATAATAGGTCACGTGGGGGCCTTGGCCATTTGCCTGTGTCCATTTCAGACCTTAAAGGTTGGGTCAGGTCACAGGGTATAGATAGCATTGCACAGCTGTAAATCCGAACATCTTTTACACAGATGTGTCAGAAGACGAAGTGCTGAAACTTTTTGGAGAATATTTCTTTACTTTCTGTAAGATGTCTGGCTATGATCGAATGCTACAGACTTTGGGAGGGAATCTAACCGAATTTATCGAGAATCTAGATGCCCTTCATAGTTACCTTGCATTGTCTTACCAGGTACTGTCTTCTTTCTGTGGATGTAAATTTCTCTGCTCCCTGGCAATTTTTCTAGTTCTGTGCTTTATGGAGGAAATCCTCTCCCTACCATCCTGCTCCTGTAAGAAGATGGGGAATCCTCCCCATCAGCCCACATGCTGGCAGTGGAATTGAAAGTCTCAAGCTATTCCACCCTAAAGGGTTTTAAAAACCCATCTCCGCATGGCACTGCCAGATCCTCGAGCTTTGCCCTTCTCGTGTCCACTCTGGTCCATCCCAAGTCCCCCTGGAGGTAGCCACCCTGGAAGCCCCAAGGGAGCTGTACACCCCTCTCTATGTTGCTTTCCCAAGGCTTACCTCTCCCCTTTGCAACAGCATTGCAGTGGTTCTTCTGCCAAAGGAGTGTGCTTCTATGTGTTGGAAGGATTTGCCCCTAAATGCCTAACAGCAGATTTGCAGGTACAAGTGAGAGAGTTCAAAACATCCTGTGGCCACCTCTGGTTCTTGTGTTCACTAAAATGGCATGGCAATGATGGAATGTGCTGAACCTACCCCAGCATCCCATGAACAAATACTCAGAGTGCAAAACCAAAAATCCCTCAAGCAAACAAGAGACAATGCCCTAGTCCAACAGGTTTGATTTTTTTTTCATGCCAGTTTTCAGTTTGCTGATAAGTCTTTATGTCTTTGAAGTAATTGATGAAATAGTGGGCCAGACCCTCAACTGGTATAAATCAGCATAGCTCAATGACATCTCTAGGACAGATGACTATGCAGGTGTACTGGGTTCTCTCGTCTCCTTACTTAGGAAATGAATGCACCATCATTTCGCGTGGAAAAGAGGACAGATGGGGCAATGTTACTTCACTACTATTCTGACAGGAGAGGCCTGTGTCATATTGTCCCAGGTAAAACCAATATTATTTCATTCTAGGCCATCATGTGCTCTCAGATATCTGTCACCCAGGGCTCCCTGGGACTTCAGCACTTTGAGTCCTCACCTTCAGGGCCATGTTCAGTTCCTGCATCTCTCTGCTCCTCTCTCTTTTCCCTTTTGAAAAGTTAGCCCCTTCATGCTTTTCTCCAGCTGCACGTTACTCTTCTCCTTCTTGAAACCGTTCCTTAAGACACACTTCTTGCAAAAGGCCCATGACTCTTAGTACTCCCCTACATGAAGCATTAACAAAAGGATGCTGGAATATTTAGTTTAAAAGGGAGTTAGACAAAAATGGTGGGACCAACAGAACATGTATTGAATGCCACCAGTCACTTTGTTTTCCATGTTGCTTTAGCAGTACATTGTCTGTCTAGATTATAAGGTGTTTGGGGCAGGGACCAGTCTTCTTGTTTGTAAAGTGCCTTATACTGTTGGGGCATGTTGTGCAATTGCTTACTTACCTCGTCCAGCATCAGATACAGCCGTGCCTCAGTTTCCCCTCAGCAACTGGGTAGTTAATGTGGTTTAGCCTGCTGGCCAAACTGCAAGGGCTTCTACAAGAAGATTACAAAGGTCCAAAACAAAGGGTGTGTGTGTGGAAATTGTCACATGGTTCCTGGCCTACAAATGAATGAATTATCTTAATTATGGGCTGAACCAGAACCAGGGCCTTACTTAGTCTGTAGGCTCCCTTAAAGGGCCAGCATATCTAATGACAGTGCTCTATAAATAATAATAAGAAAACATTTCAGTGCTCAACCTCAGCTTCTGAATTCAGATGAAGTAGCTTCCTTTCCTTCTGCTTTAGCAGATCATCTCCAGTGCAAGTTGGTGGATCCATATTTGGCTGCTTAATATGGGAGGGAGGAGACTAATGTGGGCCTGAGGTGGGCCTGAGATATAAACTTCAGCTGTGAATCCATCTCCAAGTTTCCCGATGCTCAGATTGAGGATTTTGGTCTGGAATCATCTCTAATGTGAGAGTGGAGATGGTCAGAAAATAGTTTTCTCCCACAGAAATGCTGACGTGGTTTCTCATGCCCCTAGTTTCTTCTATGAGCCAGGCTCCCGGGCTGGACTAAATCTCCCATGATACACCATGGTCTCTCCTCTTGCTCTCACCTCAGTGCATCATGGGAGATGTCTACCCGATAGGGGAGAATAGGACCATGAGGCATCCAAACTACAACTCCCATGAGGCACTAAGGTGGCATGGAGCCCCATCCAGTCTGCCTGACTCTAGTCCTAGGCTTTATTGTTGAGACCACCCTTCTTGGCTTATTTGGTGCACTTCAAAGACAGTATTTGGACCCTCTAAGGTTTTTATGTACTGTTATGAGTTGGGTTAAATCTTGTTCTAGGTTGCGTTAAAACTGATGTGCGAATGCACCCTTCACTTGAGACAGTGGAAAGAGATAATTAAGGCAGGTGGATTGGGGACACCTAAAACAGGCCTAAATAGAGTCTGCCCAGAAACTAGCCCCAGCTAGGTGGAAGCAGTGCTTAGTTTGTAACGAAAGAGGTGCTGGGGCGCAAGCAATTAGGTGCGAGAGCTCAAGCAATTTTTTTACATTCAAAACTGATGCAGCAAGCCCAGAGGTGCCAGGGCTATGAACTGTCAAGCCTAGAGGTGCCATGGCCCTGGCACAAATTAAGCACTAGGTGGAATGTTCCACTGCATAATTGTTCCCATCAGATGAGTATGTGAAACAGACAAGCTGGGATACAGACACAGAACAAAGAGACAGACTATGAGGCAAAAAGCACAAAAGCAACAGCCTGTTGTGTGTATGACCTGGGAAAAAGCTACAGATGAATGTTTTAGATCTGGTGTTGGCTAGAGAGGCTTGGGACTGTAAGTTAAGAAATTATTCTTTTGTTTCTGGTTCACCCTGCATTTGGAAGAGCAGGACCTTTCCCATTGCTTGTTAAAAGCAAGTTTGCATCAAAGAAAATACCAGACTCCATCATCAGTTTTTGCCCCCAACTGGCACATCCCCATGCCTCTGAACTTTGATTAGTGCTTGGGTAGAAAATGGACAAGAGCCTTAAGCTGTTTCTTCCCACAGAGAAGAAAAGCACAAATGCTTGAGGGGTGACAATTTTATGAGCATTCCCTGAGCTTCCTGTCAGGAGATCCTTTCAGAGCAGCTGTGGGGCTCCCTTCCTCTCATGAAAGGAAATTGATGGGGGCCATAGAGTGTGTGCAGGACTTTAGGTTTGATCTATGTGCAAAGTTGCACTGGTTTAACTAAAGGTATGTTTTTAAACTGATTTAGTTAAATCAGTGCAAACCCCTGTATGGACACACTTAATTTGATTTAAATCTGGTTTATAACTGGTTCAGCTTGCATTGGTAAATTGAAAAACACCTCTTTAGTTAAACCACTGCAATGTCTGTGTTTAGGCCAGACCTGAAATACAGGATCTTATGAAGTGTGTAAGTCCCATGTCCCACCCACTTTTGAAGAGACAGTAGTAATGAGATACTGGGTTTTTAAAGGGCAACATTGTTTCCACATGTGGGAATCAAAATGGGAACATATGATTATTAGTTTGTGTGGGTGGCTTTGTTAACTTGATAAAATCCAAATTGTTGCAGGGTCACACAACTGGTGCCCAGCGACTACTAGGACGGGGACTCTATAAATACCACAGACAGATAGAAATCTGCATAGATCTAACATGTCAGCTGAACATTATGCTCATTGGTTTCCATCGGGGTAGGACACCCATTTTGCTTTTTCATTCTAGAAACAGAATAATAAAAGTTACCTTTACCTACAAGGTGCACTTTATGAACAATTTTAACTCCAGGCCAAATACAGAGTCAGAGACTGATCTCAGTTACACTGGTGTAAATTTGGAGGAATTCTGCCTTCACTGAAGTTCCTTAGGATTTATGCTGATATAACAGAATCAAGAATATGGTCTTCAGAATCACTGATGTCAGTGGGATTGCAGCAGTCAAAATCAATGTAGAATCAGGTTATAATGTTACTTTGTGTGACATCTTTCAAACCAATATATTAGAGAGTATAAATAAAACAATGGTGGAGATTGCTGAGAGGTACAACTTAGGCAAGGAAGAAAAGAGATACGGAGCCTAAAAAGTTTTGCTAACACAGATAGGTCACCATATAAATCTTCTGATTCAGGTATCATAGAGTCCGTTGCCAAAGACTTCTTCAACAGTGAAGTGACAATGGAAATTCTTACTCAGAGTGAAGAAAAGGAGCGCACTGGGAAAAAGGAGCATGTGATATTTCTTGTTCTGCAGAAGACTAAAAGGCCAAAGAGAAAAACCAAAAAGACAACAAATCCAGAAAGTGGAGACTCCCACAAAGATAAAGAGGTGCAGTAAATCATGTATGGAAATGAGGGAGGTTTACTTACAGTTTTCTGTGCCTGTCTGGTTTCTCTTAATTTACAAGAGATATTTTTAAGGCAAAAAGAAAAGGAGGACTTGTGGCACCTTAGAGACTAACAAATTTTTTTGAGCATAAGCTTTCGTGAGCTACAGCTGAAGTGAGCCACAAGTCCTCCTTTTCTTTTTGCGAATACAGACTAACACGGCTGCTACTCTGAAACCTGTTTTAATGCAAAAAATCCACACATTCTCCCTTTCAGTTTAGAGCTGGATTGAGGATGGTGAGTCTGAGTCTATCTTGCTCCTATGTAAAATGAGGGCAAAGTGAACGTATTTCACAGAGATGTAAGATCTACACCAGGTGCAAGGCAGTGGGGCATCAGGCCTGTAAAGCTCTGGATAAGTCACAGGTTAGAGTTCACATCTGAGACTGAATAATCAATTAAATAAATAATAATTTAAAACGATGTGATATATTGTATTTGAGAAAGAGCACGGGATCATGTAATTAAAGACGGCCCTGTGCACAATGAAGCAAAGTGAAGGTTATAAGTGCAACCTTAGCTTTAGCATTTCCTGTCTTTTAAGTGCTTAACAATTCAGCCTTAATGTTGTCTTAATATAGTGTGTTAAAATGTACAGTTTGTATGAATCGTTCACACACACGCAAACATTCTCCTCTCTTTGACTGCTGCTCTCCAGAAGGCACTAGCCGTAGCTTTTCAGACAACGAAGGAGAACTATTCTGCTCTCTCGTGCTGCCCAGAAAAGAAATCCCACTGGGATATTGTGAAATTTGGGGAAGGTGAGTGTACTAACCTCCATTGACAGTGATCATAATGAGATATGGGGCTCAGCTGTGCAGACAAATGGACACATTCTCAGGAGGATGGCAGCCTGTGGGATATAAATATAAAATATAAATATAAAATAAAAATATCATGCCATTTGGCATTTGCGGATGTACAAGTGAGAGAGTTCAAAACATCCTGTGGCCACCTCTGGTTCTTGTGTTCACTAAAATGGCGCGGCAGCGAACCAGCTGAGCAGCGGGGACAGCAGAGCAGCTCACAGCAGGAGTTTGCCTGGGAGTTCGCCTGGAGTGAGCCCAGTGAGGCTTACATCTTGCCAACGTCTCTGAGGAAGCTCATAGTAGGTAGGTGATATGGAAGGGGGGGGTTCAGCTGTTGTGACCTGCACTGGATGTGCCATGTTTGTCTTTCTTCCACAGGACAGAAGCGACTTTGTCTGTACAAAGTGCAAGAGATGGCCAGCCCTCTGTAGAGATAGAGGTGGTTAGGGACTATTTAGAAAAGCTGGACGTGCACAAGTCCATGGGGCCGGAAGAATTGCATCCGAGAGTGCTGAAGGAATTGGCGGCTGTGATTGCAGAGCCCTTGGCCATTATCTTTGAAAACTCGTGGCGAACGGGGGAAGTCCCGGATGACTGGAAAAAGGCTAATGTAGTGCCCATCTTTAAAAAAGGGAAGAAGGAGGATCCTGGGAACTACAGGCCAGTCAGCCTCACCTCAGTCCCTGGAAAAATCATGGAGCAGGTCCTCAAAGAATCAATCCTGAAGCACTTAGAGGAGAGGAAAGTGATCAGGAACAGTCAGCATGGATTCACCAAGGGAAGGTCATGCCTGACTAATCTAATCGCCTTTTATGATGAGATTACTGGTTCTGTGGATGAAGGGAAAGCAGTGGATGTATTGTTTCTTGACTTTAGCAAAGCTTTTGACACGGTCTCCCACAGCATTCTTGTCAGCAAGTTAAGGAAGTATGGGCCGGATGAATGCACTATAAGGTGGGTAGAAAGCTGGCTAGATTGTCGGGCTCAACGGGTAGTGATCAATGGCTCCATGTCTAGTTGGCAGCCGGTGTCAAGTGGAGTGCCCCAGGGGTCGGTCCTGGGGCCCGTTTTGTTCAATATCTTCATAAATGATCTGGAGGATGGTGTGGATTGCACTCTCAGCAAATTTGCGGATGATACTAAACTGGGAGGAGTGGTAGATACGCTGGAGGGGAGGGATAGGATACAGAAGGACCTAGACAAATTGGAGGATTGGGCCAAAAGAAATCTAATGAGGTTCAATAAGGATAAGTGCAGGGTCCTGCACTTAGGATGGAAGAATCCAATGCACCGCTACAGACTAGGGACCGAATGGCTCGGCAGCAGTTCTGCGGAAAAGGACCTAGGGGTGACAGTGCACGAGAAGCTGGATATGAGTCAGCAGTGTGCCCTTGTTGCCAAGAAGGCCAATGGCATTTTGGGATGTATAAGTAGGGGCATAGCGAGCAGATCGAGGGACGTGATCGTTCCCCTCTATTCGACACTGGTGAGGCCTCATCTGGAGTACTGTGTCCAGTTTTGGGCCCCACACTACAAGAAGGATGTGGATAAATTGGAAAGAGTACAGCGAAGGGCAACAAAAATGATTAGGGGTCTAGAGCACATGACTTATGAGGAGAGGCTGAGGGAGCTGGGATTGTTTAGTCTGCAGAAGAGAAGAATGAGGGGGGATTTGATAGCTGCTTTCAACTACCTGAAAGGGGGTTTCAAAAAGGATGGCTCTAGACTATTCTCAATGGTAGCAGATGACAGAACGAGGAGTAATGGTCTCAAGTTGCAATGGGGGAGGTTTAGATTGGATATTAGGAAAAACTTTTTCACTAAGAGGGTGGTGAAACACTGGAATGCGTTACCTAGGGAGGTGGTAGAATCTCCTTCCTTAGAGGTTTTTAAGGTCATGCTTGACAAAGCCCTGGCTAGGATGATTTAACTGGGACTTGGTCCTGCTTTGAGCAGGGGGTTGGACTAGATGACCTTCTGGGGTCCCTTCCAACCCTGATATTCTATGATTCTATGATTCTATGAATATAAATACTGGAGGCAGGAAAACAGTCCAGATGATACCATTGATTTATGTACGGATAGCAGAGTTTGGACTTGGTGAGAGGTTTTCTTGTTTAAATATGATCAGACCATAATTTGCAATTACTTTATTTGCCTCAGACCCTGTTCTTCATTTTCATTGATGTAACTTGATGCCTGGGTCTCTATACTCATTGTGGGAGTTTTATGATTTTTTTTCCTGTTTAAATTATTTTAAAAATACTATAGTGAAATGGGACTGGCCACTCAGCCATAGGGGCTGGAACTAGGGCTACTGGGGGTGCTACTGCACCCCCCGGCTTGAAGTGGTTTCCATTATAGGCAGGCTTTACAGTTTGGTTCACTGGTTCTCAGCACCCCCACAAATTTTTTGAGCACCCCTGCACGCAGGAGACTGATAGAAGCATGGAAAGGCTTTCACTTCTAGGGGTGTTTCTGTGGCCAATGTGAACAGACTTGATCCCAGTCTGCTGTCCCGGTGTGAAGTGGCCACACCACAATAACCACCAACACAACCTTGCAGGCAGGCTCTGAAGAGAAGTCAAGGACTGGAATAAACAGGAAGAATTAATTATCTTCCTACTTTAGCGGGGGTCCCACCCAGGTCAGTTCTGAGGTACTGTTGGGTAGATTATTTTACTGCTACCCACGCTGTACCTGTTCCGTGGATAAACAGAGGCCCTCATTCTTGAGGACTGTGAATATGGCACCTTACAGCATGTCCAAATTCATACGCACTGAAAGCATTGTGAATGAATTTCATGGCAGTGAAGCAGTAATACTGCTTTAGCCAAGCACAATAGGGGCACGGGCTGTGCACACTCTCCATATACCGCTCTGCCAGCACGCCGCACTTCTGGCCTGTAACGCATTGATACTCCAGTCTAGCTACTCTCATAAGTCAAGCCAGCTAATTGTGCAGCAATTTTTAAAATGTGCATTGCTGGTAACTAGGATGAAACTGCCCATCTTGTTCGCCTTTAAGTCAGGATTTGAAGAGGTGAAAGGCTAATGTGCTAACCTGCTCCCCCGCCCCCTCACTCCCGCTCCATTCCCGGCTGTGTGGCAGTTCTAAATGTCTGGGAGAAGCTGTGTGGTTCCAGTGTGAGCTCTTTCACTGACAACTAGAAAAACAGGCCATTAGTCACACTTTGTCATCTGCAGGATTCTAAGCACCCCATCCAATTACTGCTGCTACTAGCTGGCCAAATGCATTGTTGACAATGTTTCTCTGTGCTATCCAAAAGGTTTTGTTATGAAAAAATGCCGTATCAAAAATGACTGAAGTAGCCTTCAGCATTACACAGTGCAGCTTTGTATAGCAACGGTAAGGGTATTTATGTTACTGTGACCAAGCGCTTTCTCAGCATTTTCTTCACAAATGCTATTTCAGGGGTTTAATATATTGCCCATAAAACACTGCTGTGGGCAGAAACTTGGCCTCTGAGGTGACTTTTCAGTTTGATAGTGACTTTTTTTCTTTAATTTGGGAAATTAAAATCCATTTCGCCCGTGTTCATTTATATTAATGACTGTGAGGCAGCGAAGAAGCTCAAGCAACACACTTAGATACTCAATTCTCCTGTTCCAGAGAGCGAGGGCTTATGTTTTAGTCAAGGAAAACAAAGCACAACAGACAGTTTGTCCCACATTCTCAAAGGTATTTTGGTTCCTAATTTCTACTGATATCAATGGACACTGAGAGCCTAAATACCTTTGAGGCTCTGGGCCTTTTTGTCTAGATGCAAGGACCTGCTTTCTCTCAGGCAGTCTCTGACTTCCTCTGCATGCAGATGCCTTTTTTTGGTTTGTGCCTGGAGCACCTAGATAAGATTGTTGCCAGGATCTCTGCATTTGCAAGGGACAAGGTAAAGTTTCTGCTCATTGTCACAGGGATTAAGTAACGAAGTTCAGCCTATTTCAGGCAATATTAAAAACCTCATCATTAGACTGTGCTTCTCTCCATATTAAAATAGATTAGAGCTGGTTGAAAGATCTTGGATAACATTTTTTGATGAAAAATGTCTTTTTGATCAAAAAAAATTGTGAAAAAATGTCCATGTTTGTTGAAATCTTTCAGGGTTGTTGAAAGTCTGACAACATACATATTTTGACCCCCCAAAAAATCCACAATAAACGTTGATGAAAAATAAAAAATATGTTCCTCAAGGCTTTTCACAGAAAATAGAGATACATTTTTGACCAACTGTACAGCAGAGTATGATGGACTGAGGGCAGTGCTTAATTTATGCCAGGGCTGAGCACCTCTCAGCTTGCTGCATCAGTTATGAATGTAAAAAATTAGCAAATTAAGCACTGAATGAAGGGAGTTTTCCAAAGGCAGAAAGGGCATGTATGCTCCCAATTCCTGTTAAGATTCCATGCCCAGATTCCATCTGTGCCTTTGAAAGTCTTCCCCTCATTCCTTGTGTTTGTTTTTTTGCAGGGAACCTGTCACATAATTTTGACCCAGTTTATCCAGAGAGGCTTTGGGTGGAAGAGAGAACATTCTGCAATGCTTTTCCTTTCCACATTGTGTTTGATGAAGAAGTAAGACAGCCTCCTGGTCGGAAGCTTGTAGCTAAAGATGTTATGGCAGAGAAAACAATCTAAGGCCTGGATCCTCAGCTGCCATGGACGTCATGAAAGCTGGCATTAGACTGATTTACAGCAGCGGAGGATCTGACCTTAATTGTTCTCTCTCTTGCCTTATGTTGGACATGAAGGAACATCACATTTTGTCTTGATATTTGCATGTGCATAATTAAAATTAGAATTGGCAAACACCTGCCATCTTAGTCAGTGTTCCCACTGGCCAATGGCACATCAGGACGGTGTGTCTGGTACCCTAGGGGCACCCATTGTTAACCATCATGAATCTCTGTGTTGGGCTTTACTGCACCATTGCTGCCTGCCTCCCACGTAGCTGTGCAAGAAGTACTACTTAAACTGAGCTAAATACTGCTGAAGTTACATCATTTTACCCCATTGAAATCTATGGATCTGGGCATACAGATGAGTTCAGATCTGCTCCCAAGGACACCTGTGAAAAGATCTGACCTTATCTGTATGCCCAGATCCATAGACTTTACCCCACCCTCAGCAGCTGTGGAAATGCTAGGACTGCACATTTCTTGAGCTCCTGTCACCTCACCTTGAGTCCTCCCAGCCCTAGGTCTCTATCCCCTCCTTGAACTCCCTAAGTTAGTTTCTATTGGGCGTGGGTGGGGAGTGGGCTCAGACAGACTCAGGCTAGAAGCTTGGACTCTGAATGTGTGACCCCGGATGCTACCCTGAGCAGTCTTTCTTGAGATATCAAAGCAGTAGTCCCTGGTCTCAGACTAGTGAGGGGCTGGACACATATTTACTCAATCCAAAATTAAACAGGTTTTAAATTACCCTCTCCCCTCCCCATTCCTTTGTTTTTGAAAGAGTTTTTAGTTTTAACCCAGGTTTATGATTTTCCTTCCTGTCCTTAGCTAAGGATCAAGCAGGCAGGTGTGACCATTCAAAAGTTTGTGCCAGGACTACGGCGACCAGGGGGCAGAGTGGATAAATACTTTACTGTCGTCCATCCACAAGTTACCTTCACCATTTTCAGCATAAGGAAATTTATCAACAGTCAATTTGTCCTCAGAGCACACAGAGAAATGTTGCCTGACTCACGGAGAAACCAACCCATGCTGAAGCTCCGAGGTACTAACTTACAGCTGCTTTTTACTGCTGCCCAGCATATGTGGGGGATAACCAGGCAGAGAGGAGTAGCTGAAAAGCCTGGAGGTTGAATTTTCTTAACTATAATTTTACTTTTGGAAAACTGGGCTACGTGTCCCTCAACGAATGGCTAGAGCATACTTTATCAAATCGGTCATAGTGTGGAGCAAACCTTAGGGAGAGATTCTCTCGTAGGCCACCTCCTGTCCCAATCAAGCTCCCAGTCACAATTGTGTGACCTTTCTAAGGCAATATGCAAGGCTGGGATTTTTGTAAGCACTGAGCAGTAGCCTAACTCTGCTCCCATTGAAGTTTTACTGTAGAGATTAAGTGTTTTTTTTAAAATCCTGCCCCTAATGCTTATTTACAGCTAGTGTGGCTTCTTTTTGATTCCAGCAGTTTTTTACTGGTATCCAGGCTCATATTTCTATGAAGACCCTGGATGCTTGTAAAAACTCCTGGCAAAAAAGAGAAGAGCCAATATCATTTGACCAGCCTGCTCTCCATGGATTACCAGCAAGTGCTGTGCTGGCCACCAGTGTTCCACAGCTCGTGAGCCACTCAACTAGAGGTCACAATGAGAGCAATTTTTTAGGAATATGCTTTTGTTTCTTTTTGCATCATGCCCAACCGTTGTATATTCCACAATCACATACTAACCCTGGCTTGTGTATGCAGACTCTATGTTAGTTTATAAAAATGCCAAGTATTTCAGGATTTCCCCTAAAGTGTCTCAGTGTGTTGAGGAAAGTAATACTGCACGTGTCTGAAAAATTAACCGTAGCTGAATTGTTTGTTAATTTTATTGTAGACTCATGTACAGGTTGGGAAAGCTTTCAGGCAGGGAATATGTAGGGAAGTAAATCAAAATGTGTTGGAAATGCTACATGCCTTTCTATTCAAAGGACAAATGATCTGGATGGAGTCCATACAGTGCATGATGTACCTGTGTTCACCAAAGCTCCGCAGTTTAGAGGAGCTGGAGGAACAAAAGATGCACATTTCTGACATTGCACAACATGACACAACAAGGGACCTCATTTTCCTGAACCAGCAGCGTCTGGCAGAGATAGAGCTGTCCAACCAGCTGGAGCGAAAGAAGGAAGAGCTCAGGATCCTCTCAAAGAACTTAGAGGCTGAAAAGAAGAAAACAGAAACCTTGCTGTATGCCATGCTGCCGAAACATGTAGCCAATCTGCTCAAGGAGGGCAAAAAGGTGGAAGCAGGTACTGGGCCTTCATTATCACTTACACTCTTCAGGTTCAACCAGTGTGGCTGGCCTTAAAAACTTTTCAGTTGCCTTTATAATTGAGTATTCCATGGGCATTCCCTTCCCCAGTCACTGAATAAGAAGATGCACCACTACCATTCTCTAACCCCAAAGGCAAAATTGTGCAGTTCTGAGAGGGTGAATGCTCTATCACCAATCAAGAGCAGGGCTGGTTTCACGTGAGGGTAAGATGTGCACTTGTGGATTATATGTTCTTTTGATTTTAAGCTGGTAACTACTAAAACAAGAAAGGTTGATTTCATAAGCCCCATGCAGCAAAACACTTAAGCAGGTGGTCAAACATTTGCAGTTGTATGAGCAAAAAACATTTGCCCATGCAAATCAAATGGCCATCTAACACTGCCCTTAACTTCTGGCATCTACCTAATTTACATGCACCAATTTAGTCTGTGCCTTTAAAGCTGAGCTTCAGAATTTGACTGCACAAAACTGTGAACTTGAATTTAGAGTTACTTAAACTCTTTGCTGAAAAATGGATATTTTTCAAAACAAGGTGTAAAAGACATTCTGGGTCCCGTCCAGCAGTCTTAATGGGAGAGGTCTGTTCATAGTCACTGGGGTATTTGCATAGTTTTATATAAGTACATTATAGGAACCATATTTTTTTTAAAACCCAGCTAACGGATTAGAAGAATATTGCAAACAGATAAAAGATACAGCTGAAATGTGGCCATCTATGATAGTATAGCTTTAAATATTCAGATTGGGATTTCAGTGGAGCCTTCTGAAGTCAGGTGCCCACATCCCATGGAAATTCAATGCAATTTGGGCATTTTAGGTTCTTAATTTTAGGCCTGGTCTGATGCCCATTGAAATCAATGGGAGTCTTTCAATTGAATTCTGTGTGCTTTGGCTCAAACTAGTCAATAGGATTTTGTCTGGGAGATTACAGAAATCTATTGTCAACTTTTATTATTGACGTAGTCAATAACAGTGGATGCTTTTATAAAGAAATATGCATCTCATATCTGTTTTCTCCCTCAGGGGAATTTAGTTCCTGCACGATTCTCTTCAGTGATATAGTGACATTCACAAATATCTGCTCAGCCTGTGAGCCTATCCAAATCGTGAACATGCTGAATTCAGTGTATTCAAAGTTTGATCGATTAACCAGTGTTCACAACGTGTATAAAGTAAGTGTTTCTGTTACTTGTGTTCAGTGCTGTTCTTTAGTGCACTTTTGTTTCCCACATTTGCAATTCTAAAGAGAGGCTAAAATGTAGAAGAATGGCTATCACCACAACACACAATTTGCCTTATTGTCAAACTTTTGAAATTAAAATTTGGGGGAGCATCCCACCTCCCTACTCTCCCAACCATGAAGGTTCAGGGACTGAGAGTTGTCACTGGAAAGTATATAAAACTTATGAAAAAAGATTTCATATACAGCTAGTGTTTAGACAGCTAATGAATCCAACCCCCAGTTACTTCAATGGGAGAGCAAGGCACTCAGCACCTTACAGGACTGGGCATTTTGCTTTCCAGTGAACTCAACAGGAGCCTTTCCATTGACTTCAATGGGCTTTGAATCAGGTCCTTTCTGACTACTGCATTTTTTCCCTTGTCTGTCAGGTTGAAACAATAGGCGATGCATACATGGTAGTTGGAGGAGTCCCAGTACCTATTGCCAGTCATGCAATAAGAGTGGCCAATTTTGCATTGGGTATGAGAACTGCTGCCAGAGAGGTGATGAACCCAATCACTGGAGAGCCTATTCAGATATGAAACAGGTGAACTCAGTTTGATACAAAGTACTGCACTTAAGTGCTTTGCTGAATCACAGTCTAAGTGTATGAGTAGCTTTAGCAAGAGTTTAGGTCCCATGCTGTGTTTGTACAGTGCCTGGCCCAAAGGGGGCATGGTCTGTTACTTGTATTCTGGAGGTGCTATGGTAATACAAATAATAATGCATTTATGTGCTTTGCTGAAATTGGGCCTTTAGGCCTCAATCCTGCATGGTGCCGAGCACTAATCTGGAATCTAGCAAAGCACTTAGGCACATGTTCATTAGCTTGCAGGAGCAAGTCCATTAGGATCTGCTGTATCTTTATTGGCATCTGTGTCTGTACATAATTAGCAAGTCAGTTAATGGCTCCCGAATAAGAACAAAAATAGTTGACCCTGATTTATTCCAACCTTGCCTCTCCTTTGTCTGAGCTGCTTAACACAGGGCAGGGCTGTGGCTTTTTTCCTATTAGTTGAGAAAGTATAAGCCATTTTACAAATCATTACTGCACAACTATAAAAATGCAGTGTGAACTATTACCAAAAAGGACCAATGCCTAATCTAGAGGAGGGAATAGTATTGTAGAAAGAAGAATGCAGGGCGTTTTCTATAACCAGTTTTTATTAGTATTTTCTTTGACAATAATTTACAACAAAGCAGTGAGATAACATCCAGTTTACAGAGGACAAAACTAAGTGTGAGTAGATTGAATGACACATGTTGTATGCGTAGAAGTAAGGTGTATTCTGAGACATTGATACAGTTTCCATTAGGCAATGGGCTACTGTCCATAGGTGAAATTTAGCCCTTTGCATAGGATGAATTTCACCCTAGTTGAGCTGCGTGCATCTGTTCTCTGGTGGAAGAGTGCTCTGATTTGTTTTCTTGTTTCAAGTCTTATTACAGACCTCAAATGCTGGTAAAAAGCTACACTTTTTACACTGGTCAATGGTTAAATCCCTTTGGGTATATTTTCAATATGATGCTACTGCTGGGAGTTGTACCAGTTTAATTGCCACATGGCAGGTTCAGGCTTTACCTAGTAAGATGCAAGATAAAGTTCAGCCCTGGTGTGAACAGGTGCCAATTTCCCACTGAAATCAACAGGATACTGTGCCCACTGATACTGAATACCTGGATGGAACTTGCCCAGCTATCCACCCAGTCTGGCAGTGCCAGAAATAGAAGCGTGCTATACAGAGAACACCAGAAGATGCAGCCAGTCCTCCTTCCATTGTTTGCTGAATTGTCATATCAGCTCCTTTTTCTGGAAACCCGTAAGACAATTTTTTAGACTTGCTGTACCTTAAAAGCGGAGTTTCCAAAATATACTACACATATTGTCTTCAATGGTCTTTCTAGCACGGCTACTTAGTTCCCAGAATGGGGGAAGAGACTGCTCAGTACTATCCAATGGGGCGGTGGATGGGGATGGGCTGCTGACATCTTACTGATGATCGGGATGAAGAGCCAATATGATTTTCAAAATATCATGTTGGTTTTATACTGACAGATCAGAGTTGGGATCCACACTGGACCAGTTCTGGCTGGAGTGGTTGGTGAGAAGATGCCCAGGTATTGCTTGTTTGGAGACACTGTCAACACAGCTTCTCGGATGGAAAGTCATGGACTTCCTAACAAAATCCATCTCAGCCCAACAGCGTTCAGGTAGTGTCAAAAGGTTAAATAATAATGAGACCCAAAACAACCCAGAATTCTTTTCCTCCTTCTCTTCTGCTTATAGCATTAATAACACAAACAGTTTCTCTCTTGGACGAGAGCCAATGTAGGCAAGGAACACCAACTCCACTTAGCTCACAGTACTTTTCAATCTGGAAACACACATGATAAAGTTTCATTTTCACACTTACTAATAATCTCAGAACAATTCACTGAGGGATACACTTTAAATCTGAGTGCCTAAACTGTGATGCAACAGTGCCCGTTGCTCAAGCAACACCCACACAAAGTGCCTGTTTACAAGCACTTTGCACATACACGGTTTGATTGTGGCATATAGTCACAGCTCTGCAATGACAGGGTGAAGAAGGTGCGGTCCCCAACTAGGAGCTTCTTTTCAGCCACACTGCCTCTCAGAGCAACAAGTAATTTACATGAATAGCTTTTTAACATGGCAACACTTCCTACCCCAAAATAATGAATAAAGAGTCTTATCTTTCATTGCTACCCCCAGCAAAATTCTTGTGGTATTTAATGACAGCTTTGTCTGAGTAAGAGCTGAAGGATTGGGTTGACAGTCAACATAAATGTGATGTTATGGACCATAATCATAATCCAGTCTACTCATGCATGAAAACCAAAGAAGTTCACAATCAAATAAATACCTGAAGTCCCAATCCACTTGCATTACCTAAATACCCATCAGGATTTTTATGCATTCAATCCAAGAAGATTTTCCTGCCAGAAACCAACAACAAGCAATTTGTGGGATGAAGGTATTGCTTGTTTTAATGTAGCACAGGAGAGATGCTATCAAATAAGCTAAACAACTAGGGGATGTTTAACTCTGCATTCCTGATACAAATTTATGTGTGGCTTCCGATTAAATATGGAACTTTGGAAACTCTCGTGATGAACATTCTACATTTAAAGACTCAAAATGTCCCACCCTGTCAATAATTACTGTAAAGAACAGTTATAATCTGAAATGTAACTTTATACAAATGACACTGTCTTAACTAAACAGAACTGCTCCGTATACAGTACATCCTCAGGAGCACACTTGCTAACTGTACTAACCAAGTATATTCTATTCCTTTTCGCACTGGAGAGCTAACCAGTTTTGGTAGCGGGAGCTGGATTCCTTTCTGACTCATGCATCATCAACAGATTTGTTACATTTCAGCTGCCAAATCTTTATTACTGGTGATGATGCACGAGCCAGAAGAGCAGAGACTAAATGTGCAGGATTTGCACGGAGGGAAAAGATTTACCGGTGAAGTGAGCACAGTTGATTTCGAGCCACAAATATTGACCCTCCCATTATTTTCACAGGGTCACTTTTCTATGCTTAACTGCACGTTATGTTAACAGGGAACTTTGCCCACCATGGCCAAAGATGCAACTGAAGACAGACTGGTTAGGTCCCAATCCTGTGACATGCAGTGGATGGGCAGGCTGCTGCCCCTGGGTGGAAGTCAGGTGGGGTCATTGGTGTTTTCTGGCATGCAGCTGGCTGCCCAGGCACTACACATTGCAGGATTGGGGCTTGAGTACCTTCCTCTTTGGAGAAATGTCTTGAGTAAGTTTGAACAATCATGTAACATTTAAACAGCGCCTCTTCTGTTCTCTACTTTCCCAGCGTAAACAGCCTTTACAGAAGAGCGTCTAAGTTAGGCTCTTATTGTGAATATTCATGTGTATAAAGGTAAGCATGTGCGTAAGTATTTGCAGGACAGGGGTCTAAGCTTGATGCTCCTATGTAAAGGCCAGGGGAAAGTACAAAATATAAGAGAGGCTGTTCACATGATAAATATCTGCTCATTGTGACATTAATGAGACTAATCATCTGTGTAAAGCTAAGCATGTGTAAAAGTGATTGCAGGTCAGAAGCTTAGCCTCTAGGCCAACCCTAATTAGAACAATGAACTTTTGTTTTGATAGTGTTGTTCTGTTTACAAAAACAGCACTAAAAATGCACCCAACCCTACAAATATTGTTCTGCAAAATTTTTCCTTCATCCTTCTCACTCCAAATCCTGCCTAGACTTCTTTGTCCTAATGGTTGTCCCATGTCTTCCATTGTGCAGATATCTACAAAATCAAGGCTTCGAAATAGTTGAAAGGGGATAAATTGAGGTGAAAGGCAAAGGAAAAATGACCACCTATATCCTGAAGCAGAATCTATATGCTACTGAGAATGAAATCATGGGGAGAGCAGAAAAGCAGCACTCCAGTCACATGGATCAGATGGGTAAGCTAAGAGAAACGTCTTAATCCAGATATAGGATGCACAATGATATTTCTCTCTGATCAACATAAAACTCATACTTCATATGAGTACCTTTGCCTCCTACAGTACACATACATCACATACTTATATCCTTGCCTTAGGTTAGAAATCTATGTCCTCAAACTAACGTTTAATACAGCATCTCAAACAGTCATTTAGTCCCATAGGGCCTGATTTTCAGAGGTGCTGGGTGCTTGCAGTTCCACTGATTTAAATTACAGTTTTGGTGCTTAATATCTCTGACAATCAGGCTTAAGGTCAGCACAAACTACATTTTCTAGGGAATAACTTTAAACTGACAATATTTTATATGACTAAAATACAATTGTTTGTAACCAAATGTAATGGATGTTGTCTTTATATTCTTGAAAATTATACTATAACCTGCTCAATTCAACTACGAAACAAATAATCCAAATTTTCTTCATTAGAAGCCCAAAGGCAAGAACCTCAAAAAAATTCAGTAATTTACATCATTATGGCCAAGTATCTTTTTTTTTTTTTCGTGTGTGTGTGGCTGCTAATGAGGACTTCAGACTTAAGATTCTTGCCACTTGGAAGTGAGATAATAGGGCAGGGGTGGGCAAACTACGGTCCAGGGGCCACATCTGGCCCTCTGGATGTTTTAATCCAGCCCTTGAGCTCCCATTGGCAGTGGGATCTATGGCACTCCAGCTAAGGAGTGGGGTTGGGGGCTTGCCCCACTCTGCATGGCTCCCGGAAGCAGCGACATGTTCCCCCTCTGGCTCCTACATGTAGGGGCAGCCAGGTGGCTCTGCATACTGCCCCTGCCCCAAGCGCTGCCTCTGCAGCTCCCATTGGCCGGGAACTGCAGCCAATAGGAGCTTCAGGGGTGGTGCCTGAGGATGGGGCAGCGTGCAGAGTCGCCTGGCCACACCTCCATGTAGGAGCCGGAGGGGGAACATGCCGCTGCTTCTGGGAGCTGCTTGAGGTAAGCACCACCCAGAGGCTGCATCCCTGAGCCCCTCCCATGCCCCAACCCTCTTCCCCAGCCCTGATCCCCCTCCTGCCCTCTGAATCCCTCTGTCCCAGCCTGAAGCAAGCTCCTGCAACCCCAACCTCTCACCCCCAGCCCCACCCCAGGAACTGCACCCCCAGCCAGAGCTCTTCTCCCTCTCCCCCTCACTCCAACCCCAGCCAGAGCCCTCACCACCTCCTGCACCCCAACCCCCAATTTTGTGAGATACAATTTCCATACCCGATGTGGCCCTTGGGCCAAAAAGTTTGCCCACCCCTGTAATAGGGTAACTTTTAAAAAATAACGTTTAGATGCTATAATAGTCATGGGAACCAAGAGTTAATTTCATCATGAAACAAGCAGCAAAGAATAATAGTAGAAATAGAGAAGTTACAGATGGCAAATACCTAGAGATTAGAGATGGACCTAGATCTAGGCCTTAGCTCTAGAAGACTGAAAAGTTAGAAATGGAAACACAGTCCCTGCCCTGAAGAGTTTACAACCTAAATAGACAAGACAGACAACTAGGGTGACCAGACAGCAAGTGTGAAAAATTGGGACAGGAGGTAGGGGGTAATAGGAACCTTTATAAGAAAAAGTCCCAAATATTGGGACTGCTCCTATAAAATAGGGAAATCTGGTCACACTACAGACAACGGACTTGGGGATAAAGGTGTAACCTATAAGCAGAGGGATTAAGGTGATGGCTGGCAAATGTTACAAGTTCTTTTTAATCAATTGGGGTTTTTTTAAGTGAATGTAGAAGGGTGTGGTGTGAGGGCAGAGGGGAGAGTTAATAGTTGCAGAGGAATAAGAGACCAAAGAAAGAAGAGGGTGTGAAGGGGAAATGGGCAGCACAGAGACAAGGCAAAGTGGGGAACAGGGATTACAGAGTCTGAAGCTACAGCAGAGGATTGCGGATGCGGGAGGGAGCAAACAGACAATTAAAAAGGACCTATTAATGTTTTGAAACATGACGTAAGCAGTAGATTCAAATTGCCATCTCCTCTCCCCAATTATCACCAAAATGGCACCACAGCCTCTTGGGAAGAGTCTCTTTTCCTGAGCAAAACACTCCAGCCTAGGACGTAGAATGGTAGCAGTCCCATGGCTCACACTGCTGTGTTTGTCTGAGCAGAGGCATGCATTGTTTCCATTCTACCGTCTGCTGCCCTGGCTCCTGCAAGTGGGAGCAAAAGAGAATCCATGATTAACACAGCTCAACCATCACAGGGAGTGGAGTTAGCTGCAAAATAAGCTTGTCTGTTTGTTTGTCTTTACAAAGCCCATCAGCTGAATAGTTGTTTCTGTGCTGCAGAAACCATGCAAAACGAAACACAATGAAGATACTATGAAAGTAGGCACCCTACTTTGGTCCAGATGCAAAACTCTTTGCACCTTCATTTGCTCACATGTCACCTGACGCAGCTTTAGGCCACTGTCTTATTTAGCTTATGAAATATTGACAGATGGGGAATGTCAGTGACCAAAAAGGAATAAATGTGATCCCACTTCACATTTATAACTAGGTGAAAAGACAGATTGGTTCTGGCAAGAGCTAATAGTTTTGAACTTTGGGAACTTGAAAACTACCACAGATTTATGGCGTCCTCCTAGATGTGTGCCACCATTAGTCAGCACATGGTAAACAGCAGAGACTATGCACGCTATGCATTCTGGGGAGACAGTTAGGGTCAAAGCATAGAAAATGGAGGGCAGTTAAGGAACATAGCCACTTGAGTGCCTAATTTGCACATGCCACTGTGGTACCTGCACACACCAATGCAGCCAGACCACTGTACATACCTTTTTTGTGAGTGCAGGTGAATTTCCAGTTTTCAAAAATGCAGCCCAGAAAGTCTTCCCTTCTCCTCTTCGCACTTTCAGGCCTTTGTTTCAAAGCTCCCCTTCCTATAAATGCCTAATATAGACAGTGCACATTATCACACGTGTGGTCTTTTTCCTCCCCCTTCTTGTAGAGGCAGATGCTCTGGGAAATCTAGCCAGCAAGACCATTGCTGTTATGAAATACGCTGACAGCCAGCAGCTGCTCACCAGCAGCAGCCTTGCATATGGTGAGTACATCAAGGATTTGTTTCAGAATACTCCTGCTACTTTATTTCACATAAGGAGAGGGGAAGATGATCCAAAACAGTCTGCTGTCATGTCTCATCTGCTCACCTTGGTGATTAGTGATATAGACCATGTCCACACTGGGGATTTCAGCCTTTTGTATTGAGGCGGCTATGCGACTGAAAACCCCTAGTGACTTGCACTGGTTCAGCTTTCCCCGGCTTGCAACTGGAGTAAACTGCACCGGTGCAGATTGTAGCGTACAGTGGCTTTGCTTGTCTACACTAGGAGTTTGTACCTGTGCAGTGGCTGTCCACTAAAATTGTACCCTGGGCAAATCACTGTTGTAAACAAAGCCTTATTGTTTATTATTAAATCTAGGCATAAATGTTGTTGAGTCATTGACAGCCTACACAAGGCAAAGAATCAGGATTTACAGTTTATGCAAGGTTTAAACACAATTCTTGTAGCTAACCCAGATCATCACAGGGTCTGAGCAGCATTAAACTGTTAAAGCATGTTCTAGTCCAGTCTCGACCTATGTTACAGCAGCTTCAATAACCTGATTTGGCCTCATCCACTATGCCTGGCCAAACACTGTTATAACTAGTTTTATCCACAGCTTTATTCATACCCTGATGGTGCTGAAGTACAGCTGTTAAAGCAGTCACGTTACTGCACTTTGTGCAGACAGAGCCTTCCGCTGTCACATTATAGGGGGGTGTCTCTAATCAGCAATACAGCTTTTAGTGATGCCATACAAATGTACCTTGCAGCCACTACCTTCATAGCCATTTGCATTTCAGCATCCTCACTTTGAGGAGCAAGAGGATTCTTCCTCCCAGATGGAGCTTTGTGAATCTCTCTGTTTTCTCCTCACTTCAACCCTCCAATCCTCTTTCTGAGCCAGGAAGGCCTCCACTAAGACTCCCCTGCTCTTATCAGAGTTATGTGGAAGGTGCTCCCATGTGATGGTGGCAGTCTGCAGTACAAAACCCTATGACAGACGGATTGAGTAGTAGCCACCATGCTCCTAGAACATAACTTCCCAGGCCAGAGTCACTGCTTTTAAACTGCTGGAAGGATGGGTTTGGAGTGATACAATGCATGCCTTAGGGCCTTTACCCTCCTTCAGCTCCCTTTTATCCTGTGCTCTCCTGCTAGCCACCTCATGCTCATTTCCTGTCTCCGGGTATGTTCCATTTCTCTTTTATTTTTCCCCATCTCTCCACCAGTTAGTTGAGCAGGTTTCTAGCACACTTTGACTTAGAGGTTTTAGCTCTTGTTGGTGCTTTTCTTACACAGAAGTACAGAACTCGATACATATCAAGTGTTAAAAAAGTTCAGAAACAAAATAGCCGCTCTGTCAGATAAAGCAGAACTGAATGCATCAGCTTTGCCTGTGAGAATATCTGCTCTCATGGGACAAAGCCAGAGTCTAAGAAAGGGTATCAGCAACGTTGTCAGTGTTTCCTCCTGGGATGGCTAAAAAGCTGGCTCTGTTCACAGCAGGGGACTCCTTGGCGATTTCACTTATTTTTTTTTCACACCTCTTTTTGTTCTCACTTGTTATCTGTCAGAGGCTGAAGCCAGGCTGTGTAACGGAGAGCGTACAAAGAGGGATGTGGAACAGCAGCTTTCAGATCAGACAAGGACACAGCACTTTAGCAACGGCAATGCCCAATCTAGGTTCTGTGTTTTGTTGTAATAAAAGGAAAACAAGGAACAATAAAATTCAGAACATTTGTTATCAATGAATGATATCATTATTATCATTGTTATCAATGTAATGAAAGATAATAAAGTTTCATTCCTGATGTTTAGCAATCCAATACTGTACTAAGAATGGTGAATTCAGTGTTTTTGCTTTCAAGGAAAACAGATGAGCTTTGGTTCCTTATTAAAAAGTAATCTAATACTGTCTGTGTCCTCTCCACTTGGCTCTTAATTTAAAAATGTGATATTACCTAGGACACAGCAACTGCACCTTAAATGAAGACAGCGCTCTGGTTGCTTTGCTTGTCAATAAGACTGAGTAGCAAATTTAGTCAAATAGTATTTTGTAATATTAACGACTACCACATCATTTGACAAGATGTATAACCTACCTGAATACTTACACAAATCAAATCCTTTGCATTATCCTGAAGGCACAGATAATGCAAAGGATTTGATTTGTGTATGTAAATTATGTTAAAACTGAAGCTCAGTGATTCTGAGACCCAGTAATAATTGGTGCATGTAAGTTGCTTGCTAAGTATCTGTAATCATGTCTCCCTCTAGTGGCTGGCACATATAGTGACTAAAAAGTTGCTACCTATTTCTATGGGCATTTATTCCTTTAGCTCAAATAACAGGGACTGAGGATCATGGGTTCTATCCCCACTTGATAACAACATGGTAAGTTCATGACAAAGTGGCAGTCTTCAGATTCCTGAGCGGCTCAGACGTTTGCTGACGTATAACTCATTAGTTAAGTGTGTGCTCATATTTCCCTCTAGTGGCTGGCTCAAGTGGAGGGCGAGAGCCCGAGACTGCTACTCTGGGCTAACACCGTTAACCCCTTTAGCTGAGCATTGTCTGCTTGTGCTTTTGCTGCTGTTCCCATGAGCACCCTGTGGTGAGTTGGTTGCCCAGTGACATAATACAGCATCTTTCATTGTGAGATCTCCCAGTGCAGATAATTATCTCTGGTTAACGTAAGAGGAAACAGGGGTAGAAAGGTGAAATGATTCACCTAAGGCCACACAGTGAATAAGTGAGTGGGAGCGCTGGGTCTCCGAGCTCCCAGAATTCCCTATTCTGGCATGTCAATCTAAAATGAAAGTCCCCCTTGTCTCTAAGCTCCCTTCCCCCAGTTCTGGCTCTGGGAGATGTTCATAAAACACAAGCATTCGCCACTAGGTAAGTGATTCCAGTGGGTGCCTCCCCTATTGGAAGTGAGGTGACAGTTAAGTTCTAAAAGCCGTACTATGGCCCATGTGAAAGGAGTTGGCAGTCCCATTCCAGGTCCCAATACCACCACCAGAGAGTCCAAACATTTGATGGGCACCCAGACTGAACTTCCTTCTTACTCCTAGAGCAGAGGTCCCCAAAAGGGCCCAGGCCAGCCTCCATGGGGAACGGGGAGGGAGTGCCACTCAGCCTTGCTCCTCCCCCAACTCTGCTCCAGCCCCACCACCAGCTGTGGCCCTGGATCCAGTCCCAACCCCATCCCTATCCTTGGTCCCCCACTGCGGCTCACCCATGGCTTCCGCTCCTGGCCCTGCCCCCGGCCTTGGCCCCTAGCTGCAGGTCTCTTCCCGTTCCCGGCCCACCCCAGATGTGGCCCCAGCCTCAGACCCTTACCTCTGTCCATGTCCACCCACCTGAGCCCTGGCCACACTCCCAGCATGGCTCCAGGGGGTGGGGCACAAACAGGGTAAGGGGAGGCTTGATCATGAAAAGTTGGGAACCACTGCCCTAGAGGAGGGGGTTTGAAGAACCACATTGGCAGGGAAGGTCAAGAGTATTTACTTTTCTATTGTTTATACTCAACATCCTAATGAAAGGTGTTGAATGATTAGAAATTGTCTTGCAACATATTACTTCTGCCACTTATAAAAGAGCTGGGACGAAAGCTAAAGAATCCCTTTTCTTATTATATCAAATTCTCTAAGCCAGTGAGCATACTAAATCCACTGAATATAGTCATGGCCCTTTTGTCAGGGAACAAGGGCCTTTCAAATCCCATTTCTACCCACAGTCATCCTGGGGCTTCACCTTATCTGGGGTCAAGAGGGATGAACTGACCCCCCCCCTTCGCCCCCAAAGCCTCTCATATTTTTAATCAAAGGGGGAAATGACACAAATTACACAAATTGTTCTCTCTTCATGGAAAATGAATGACCTTCTCCCTCTATGCTTAGGCTTGAAAATGAACATGTTTCTACACATTTGATCAGAGAGTTGCTTCAAGTGCACTTCAGGAAGAAGAAGGAAGATGAACATTACATAGGTAAACAACTGGCTCTTTAAGACACAATACAATAGCAAATTTCCTACCTATATTGACTGAGCACTTAAATCTGTCATTTATATGGGGTAATCCACATGCCAAGCCATATAATTCACAGGAGGGAATGTGAACACATCTGGGTGTTTATTTAATAGTCTTGTGGCACAGGCTTTCCTTCCCTTTGCTGCTTTTGAAGATACATTTCATTTTGTGCCCAGCAGTTTTCCTATTACACATTATGTAGACAAATTAACAACCACACAAGCTAGTAAATAGGGTTACAAAGCTTGATACTACATTGTGTGTAACAAAGCCAGTCTTTTACATATGTTATATATTCATCTTTTCTCTGACATCTGCATTGCACTTGGGAAAACACTCATACGCAAAGGGATGGGCTCCAAGGAATGTAGAAACATTATCTAGCATGGGAATACTTAATTAATTTGCAGCAAGCAGCTTGTATAATACATAACATACACTTAACATAATACACTTTGGTCGTTTGCCAGAGATTCTAAATGATTAGACTGTATCAATTTACTCTTCAAACACTGATTAAAATCTCAAAACTTTCATAGCAAATGATGCATGAACCAGAGTCAGAAATGTGATGACTGAAATACTGCAATGTCACAGATTCATCACACAGCCTTTCCAAATCCACACACATTGCATTTCAACTGGCCCCTTAAATGCTCCTCTCACACATCCTGCTGATCTGCTCCCCCTTCTTCCCTTTGGAAAGATAATAGCTCAGACTTAATTGAAGCAAATAGGTCATTAAAACAGTAATTTTTTGTAGACATTAACATGACAGATATTCACTCACTGCCAAAGACAGGCAGAGAATGAAGGGGTGGATACTCTAAGCACATTTAGCATTAGCATCTACAAAAAACCAAATCTAAGGTAAACATCCAAGGAACTAGGGATCCTCATCTGTCCCTTCATGTTCCAAGGAATCCTCATTGGGTGCAGAATAAACAACAACCCAACTCTTGCTAACTGCACCAAGCTCCATCCTAGATAGAGGCCTTGACCCGCTCTCTTACTGAGAGCAAAAAGACTCTCTCCTACTCATTGTATCTAACAGCCAGACAGTGTGTAGCAGTCACTCCGATTACTTCTACCGCCTTTCTTCAGGAGAGCTCTCATCACAGCACCCAAGGTGTGCTTCGTTTCCACTGGAATCCAGAAATTCTAGGCCTTCATCCCTGTTATGCAAAGCACATTGGCCAAAGCACCTGTCTGGTTAAGTAACTGCCTTATTAGAAATGTATTGAAACAATACTTGACTAGCAAGGTGTTCCTGTAAATACAGCACTCTGTTCTCACCTCTCTTTAGAGAAATGGACACTATGTCCATGATTTTAAAAAATGGGTACCTACATTTACTCACCTCATTACAAATTGTCTGATTTTCAGACCTGCTGACCAGCATCAAATCTCTCTGAATCAATGGGAGCAGGCATCCAACACCTTTGAAATCAGGCTAATTTTATTAACTTGTCGAAAAGTTATTTGTATGACAATAGCACGTTATGGCACCAACTGAGCCCAAGGCCCATTGTTCAAGGTGCTATACAAACATACAGTAAAAGTCCGTTCCTGCTCTGAAGAGCATATGATCTAAATAGACAAGATTGAGAAAGGTGGGAGAAAGAAATTATTATTATTTATAGGTGAGGATTTGAGGCAGATAGGTGTTCAGTGGCTTGCCCAAATGCATACAGGATGTCCGTGGAGGTCAGCCTTTGAACTCAGGCTACCTGAATCTCAGGCAGGGCTCTAATTACAAGACCAACCTTCTTTGCCGCTATGAATTTAGAAGCCTAGCTTTTGGCAGCCAGTTTTGAAAATGATATTTTTTGACACAAATTTCCTCAATATCTTCCCCTCTATGAATATAGATTTCTAAACACTCCAGTCTCCCCAAGCTTTGGTTTACAGCGTTAAATCCTGCAGCGCAATGTTGGCTTAGCACTTTCAGGAATATCACAAGGGTTTTCTCCACCTTTACTGTCACTGCTTTTATGTTATCCTGTCTGAATGCTTGAATGCCTGACTTTGAGCTCTCCTGACCCCTGTCACTGAATTATAAATATAGTCTAACACATCATTGTTCAGGTACGACTTCTGTATTCGTTTCAAGCTGCCTCCTTCACTTCAGCTTAAGCTGTACATAGGCAAAAAACCAAACCAAAACAAAAAAACAGCAGAATGAGCTCATTTTTTCCCTCTCATCTCAGACATTCAGCCTGTTAGGCAGGGTTACTGGAATGAAGCAGGGAAGCTCTTTTTCCACAGCAAGCCATCTGGCTGACATAGACTCAAGCTGACGCTAATCTGTTGGTTTCGTTCTTTTTATTATTTTTTTTCCTGAGGAACACTTCATCTGCAGCTGTAAATTCAGACCTGCTCCCTCTGTGCACAGAGCATTCATTTTGCACACATTTATTACCACATTATGCCCCATTGTAGGTGTCAAGAAATCATTGTTATCTTTGGTGCGTGTACGTTGTTCTAATGTCAGGGATGTACTTTCAAATGGAAATTAAGCAATTATGTTTCACATGGGGAAACCTGACAGATGCATAGATTTTTACACCACTGGCAATGTCGCTGTCACAAAAGCAGTCATTGCTCCCGGCGGACTGCCAAAGAAATATAATGTATTTCAAGAACAGGGGAAAAACGCAGGAGTAATTAAGTGTGTGATGAGAGTTCATAGATCATGTAGCTGTTTAACTTCAAAATGTGATAATGACATGACAACGAGATCACTTATCTCATCCTTGTAAAAGAGGCTTAAAGGAACCTATTAAAATACAGACAAATGCTTTCCACGACATCTTCGCCCCACTCCAATTTAAATGAACACGATCAAGTATGTTTAATATTTTTTCTGTTAGGAATTTGTTTAAACAGGCTCCAAAAACAGGCACTATAGGCAATGCTGCATCAGACTTATTGAATAACGCCTTTTACTTTTATCATACATCCTTTGGCTTTGTAAGTTTCTCAGGGCAGGGAGCATTAATGTTATTTGTCTATAAAGGGCCATGCACAATTCTGATCAGTATATAAAATAATTAGTGGGCTTTCCACTCTGCTGTATGTGTGTTTTTTAATTGTAATGCGATACACACAGTATACATTGGCTGAAATTCATGCTGTACAGTCTTCCCAATTGTTTTTTTTTTGTTTGTTTGTTACAGGGTTTTATTCAGCAATCTTTTGTGCAGCTCCCATGTGCCCTTGCTTAGTAGGCTTCTGCTGCTCCCAGGTTGTAACAGACCAACAGCAGTACGATCCTGGCAGTCAGCGAATGTAGACATATGGGTTTCTTATCACTCCCCTATTGAAATCAATAGGATTGAGAACAGGATTGGGCCCAAAGAATAGAATAAATTTAAAAAGGTCTGCTTCTAAAATAAATATTTGAACCAACACGGACCAGTAAATGCATGTGTATTAAAGCAGGCCTATGTGCACAATGATCAGTTTAAATGGAAAATAGTAAATATTATATAAAATGGATCTATTTAATAGATTTAGAGACACTCACATCCCATAGCACTATCCATGGGAGATGTACTCATTTAATGGGCATTTTATATGGGCAAATCTTGCAGTCCTCAGTCAGGCAAAACCTCTCATTCTTTGTATTACAGTAATAGAGAGAGACCCAAGCAGAGATTGGGGCCCCATTGTGCTAGGAATTGTAGAAACACAACAAGGTCCTGACACAAATCCTTTACAATTTTAATAGATAAGACAGGCAAAGGGTTGGAAAAAGGAAAGATTACAATTGCTGTTTTACAGCTGGGGCACAGAGAGTAAGTGACTAGCCCAAGGTCTCACTAGAAGGCTGTAACAGAGCCAGGAATTGAACACAGCTCTCTCCAAGCCAGGTCCACTGGCCTAACCAGCCTCACCCTCTCTGAGTTTTGCCTGTATAAGGGCTGAGTAAGACCTGACTCTGAAACCTTATAGGAATCAGGCCCAAGTGGAGTTTGAGTGCTCAGTACCTTGGCTCCTGTAGATAGAATTCTGCTATTATGAACTGTTTATTAGTAAAATAAACACTTTCGGACATTCTAATTCATTCTAAAGCATTTCAGAAGCATAAAGAACTTTATTATTATATTCAGGGCCTGTGGCAATCCATAATTTTATGGCTGCATAATTGTTTCTGGCTTCACGATATCTGGGATGCCCACATCACTGACCTTCTCTCCTTCAGTACTCCCGCTCTCCTCTCACCCTCCCAGTAGTGCTAGCCCTGACACCCCCTTTTATTCCTTCTCCTACTGTCACCTCCATGCCTTCTTCCTTGCTATCCCATATGCATGGAAGACCCATATTCACGAAACTACCCATGCTGTTCCTTCTTACGTTTGCTCTTAGCATATCACAGGAAACATGGGTTTGACAGATCCTGTCAAACTAACTTGATTTTTTAAAATTAGATTACAAATTTAGTTGATAAAAGTAATAGTATTGCCAAAATAGACTTCTGTATTAAGACATCTGTCTTAGTACTGCACAACATTTTGATTAAGAAACTAGATTGATACAAAATCAACATGGCACCCATTGAGTGGATTAAAAACTGGCTGACAGGTTTCAAAATGTAATTGCAAACAAGCAATCACTCTCGGGAGTGGTGGCATTTCTAGAAGGGTTCTTGACCCTACACTATTTTACATTTTTATCAATAATCTGGAAGAAAATATAAAATCATCACTAATAAAGTTTGCATATGACCCAAAGATTAGGGGGAGTGGTAAATAATAAAGAGAACAGGTCACTGATACAGAACGATCTGGATTGCTTGGTAAACTGGGTGCAAGCAAACAATACGGCCAACTTGAAAGTTATACATATAGTAACAAAGAAAGCAGTCCATACGTGCCACTGTAGTCACACCCTATACATTACGTAATAATCTTTGCACAAAATATGCCTTGTGAGGAATCATTTGAAAATAAATAACTCACTAATCATTAATATTCTTGTGTGATGTACGTACATAATGGGTATTAAGGTTATGAACATATGCTGGAATTAAAACTAAAGTGTGTGTAAACTGGGTGTGTCAGGGGAATTGTAAAACAGGTCTATCCTAAACAAAGGAACGTGTGTTTTCCTCTATTTACATATAAACAGTAAACAGATATCAAGCTAAGAAGGGAGTGGAGGCAAATTTCACACTAACAAGTGGAGAAGAAGACAGTCAGAGCTGTCCCTTGGATATGGTGAATTGGGGCTACCGTCCCAGGCCCTGCGCTTTGTGGGGCCCCATTAGCAGAGAGGGGAGGGGAGGTGGGAGGCAGGCGGGCGAGCAGGGTGAGGAGGCAAATGGGGAGGCAAGTGGCAGGCAGGGACGGGGGAGTAAGCTCCCCTACCAGAACCTCTCCCTCCCCTCCCCAGAGCACCTCCTGCCCCCTGGCAGGTCCCACTGATCAGCGCCTCCCCTTCCCTCTCAGTGCTTACCGTGTGCCACGGATCAGATGTTTTGTGGCGTCAGGAAGCGTTGGCGGGGGGGGAGAGGAGTGAGGGTGCAGCACGCCTTGGGGGAGGGAGCGGAACTGGACGGGGAAAAGGTGGGGCAGGGGTGAGATTTTAGGGGAGGGGGTGGAGTGGGGTGGGGCCTGGGCCTTGCATCCCCTAGGGACAGCCCTGAAGATAGCATGGTGTCTATACCCAGCAGGAAAGAGAAACTTAGTTTGGGTTTTGTTACAGAAGAACCCATTTCAAAGGTTTACTGGTCTCTAAAGACGGGGCTGAAACTCAAGTGATAAGCAACTGAATCAGCTGATTTATAATACAGTAATATTGTATACAAAGAGTATGGAAGAGGTCTTTCCTGAAAGCTAGTGACACACTAGTGATTACAATCACTGTGAAATGTATGAACACCAGAGGAAGAATTATGAATACTGTGACAAAGTTCCTCCTCTACCTTGGTGAGTCTTGCGCTTATTGGCGGATTTGCTCGCCTTGGAGCTTCACGGCAGCCCTCAGCTTGGTTGTTTTACTGAACCCACAGACCAGATCGACTCCTCCTGTGTCTGACCAGGAGTTGGGAGGATCTGGGAGGAACCCGGGCCCGCCCTCTACTCCGGGTTCCAGCCCAGGGCCCTGTGGAATGCAGCTGTCTAGAGTGCCTCCTGGAACAGCTGTGCGACAGCTACAACTCCCTGGGCTACTTCCCCATGGCCTCCTCGCAACCCCTTCTTTATCCTCACCGTAGGACCTTCCTCCTGGTGTCTGATAATAGTTGTACACCTCAGTCCTCCAACAGTCCACGTTCTCACTCTCAGCTCCTAGTGCCTCTTGCTCCCAACTCCTCACACGCACACCACAAACTGAAGTGAGCTCCTTTTTAAAACCCAAGTGCCCTGATTAGCCTGCCTTAATTGATTCTAACAGCTTCTTGATTGGCTGCAGGTGTTCTAATCAGCCTGTCTGTCTTAATTGTCTCCAGAAGGTTCCTGATTGTTCTGGAACCTTCCCTGTTACCTTACTCAGGGAAAAGGGACCTACTTAACCTGGGGCTAATATATCTGCCTTCTATTACTCTCCTGTAGCCATCTGGCCTGACCCTGTCACAATACTCATTGAGATTACATTTTAAAGCACGTGGCCAAAGGAAGGGCCAGTTCCTACTTGGACAGGAGGGGTGTGGAAACTTTTTACCCGTCTCTTATGTGAATTAACATGGTAGAATCAAACCAATGGAAGCTCCATTTACATACAGGGGTATGGGAAGCCCACAGGAAGGGACGAACTGCATGAGGCCAGCTTCCTGGTGGACATAGAAAGCTGAGCACACCAGGAGGGCTTCCTGCCTCCTGAAGCAAAGTCATTGTAATTTGGGAGATACAAACAAGGACAGAAGCCATCTTTGGCATCCATCACTAGTCATACACAGGAGGCCAGAGCTGTTGCAAACTGAGAAAGATGGTCCTTCAACCAAGCAGGGTTGAATATTGGTGAGAAACCTGCTTGGGCAAAGATCTTTTACCTATGATGAAAAGGGAAGCCAGGACCTTGTACTTTTGTGGAAGGTCCTAAGAAAAAGTCAGCCATAACTGTGGAGAAGAATGACTGGTAAGAGAAACCATCTTGAACAAAGCCTGCATCTTGCCAGATTGTTTAGACTTTTAGAAGGATATTTTGTTTTGTTTTACTTGTAACTTTCTATCTTCACTTCTTATACTTGAACTCATTTAATCCTATGTATGTTTCGGTTAATAAATTTATTTCAGTTTTAGCATAAACCAACTCTGTGTTGTGTTTGAAGGGAAGAGTGTATTTACCCCCAGTTAAGCTGTGATGCAGTTTTGTCTCTTTACAGGAGTAACAAACCTTAGTATGTCTCTGAGTTGTCTAGGAGAGGGGTGGACGCTTCAGGGCATATGGTTTGGAGGAAATTTGGGACTGGGCGTGTGTTGTGGTCAACTTGCTGGTTGAAACCAAGGCTAGCGAAAGCCAAAGCATGACTGGTTTCTGGCAGGCAGGCTGCTGGGGACAGAGCTGCTGGCTAAGGCTGCAGCTTTACACAGATTCTCCAGGCGTGACCTGCATGCTGGTAGGCCGATTGTGAGACGCCCATGTTGGGAGCTACAACAGCAAAGCATTGTGAGGCACCCAGGACAGGCAGTGGCACAACCCCTCACCAATTTGGACTGCAGCCCCAAACCCTGACCGGACATGACACCATACTTACAGAATGGAGCAGTCTGCCCTGGGAAGGAGAAACTCTGAAAAGGACTGGGGGGGTCAGGGTGAATAATCAGATGAATATGAGCTCCCACTATGATACTGTGGCCAAAAGGGCTACTGTGATCCTTCGACGTATAATACAGGGAATACTGAGTAGTAGTAGGGAGGTATTTTACCTCTGTATTTGGCACTGGTGCAACCACTACTTGAATACTGTGTCCAGTTCTGGGGTCCACTATTCAAGAAGGATGTTGATAAACTGGAGAGGATTCACGGAAGAGCCACAGGAATGAATAAAAAATTGGAAAAACCTGCCTTACACTGAAGGACTCAAGCAGCTCAATCTGATTAGCTTAACAAAGAGGCGGTTAAGGAGTGACTTGATCATGGTCTATAACCACCAACCTGAGGAAAAGAAATTTTATAACAGATGGTTCTTCAACTTCCTTGTTATATCTTTGCTAGACTGAAGTGAGACAAATTCAGACTAGAAATAAGGTTCGAATTTTTGAGACAAAGAAATTAACCATTGGACCAATTTACCAAGGGTTGTGGTGGATTTCCCACCACTGGAAATCTTTAAATCAAGATGGGATATTTTTCTAAAATGTATGTTTGCGTTCAAACAGGAATTGATTCAGTCCTATTTAGGACAGACTAGATGATCACAACGGTCCTTTCTGGCCTTATCGTCTATGAATCCATGAACCTACAAAACGTGAGTTAATTCACAACCCACATAGAATTAGGTACTTCCAAAGCCAGGGGATTAAGCCATACAGCTCCCATTAACGCCAGTCACAGTTACGTGGCCAATTCAACCTTGAAAATCTCAACTACACACACACATTTAGCAGAATCACAGGTTTCAGAGTAGCAGCTGTGTTAGTCTGTATTCGCAAAAAGAAAAGGAGTACCGGTGGCACCTTAGAGACTAACAAATTTATTAGAGCATAAGCTTTCGTGAGCTACAGCTCACTTCATCTGAGCTGTAGCTCACGAAAGCTTATGCTCTAATAAATTTGTTAGTCTCTAAGGTGCCACCGGTACTCCTTTTCATTTAGCAGAATGCGTGTACCAGCACATCCCAGATTGCCCATGTTTTAAGCCCCACTGTGTCATCCCTTTCTCTATTTTGTTCGTTTACTACCCTCATGCATTATGTCAAGTCTAAAATTAGACTGCAAGTTCTCTGGGGACAGGGATCATGCCTCCTATCTGTTCTTTCAAGGGCCAAGCATGACTTGGGCAACTGTAAAAATAAACAGTGCCATGGAATCAGTCAAAAAGCTACAGAAAAGGGACAAGAAAGGCCTGGGAAATGTAGTGGCCCCAATTATAGTAAAGAATCACTGGCAAACTCATTTATTTTGATTGGCTTATTGGTTTAAACTAGAACCCAACCATCTGTTTCAATAACATATTAAGTTCAAGCACAGGATAGTACAACTATTGTAATGAGTTATGGTTTTTTAAAAAGCAGTGCTAACCTACTACCTAATGCTTTTCACATATTCTAGACATGAGATTGGAGGAATTGCCCACTGTGGTTTGATTGTTTCCTGATATAGTAAAATACATGGAAAAACTGAGGGCTGGAAGCGTGTTGGATCAGGAAGAATTCTATGGGGAGAATTGGATCTTGGATCACTTTTTATGCAACCACCCCCAATCCTGCCTAGGACACCTCTCTTCTCATTCTCACTCCTTCTATTTCATCTCTCCTCTTTCTTGTCTTCTTCCTTGCTGCATAAATGCTCCTGTCCCTGAATCACAACTTTTGGCAAGTTCTCCTGGTCACTGAACAATGGCACTGAAAGGGAAACTTAAAAAGAGTCTTAAAAAACAATCACAACTTGCCTTTGAAAGGAAAACCACACTAGACAATCATCCTACAGTTTGCCTCTTGGTCTAAGCTGTGCTTTCCAACCGCTTGGCTAGCAAAAGAGAGACAGATGGCAACGGGCTACGTCAGCAGTTCTTTATTGTAATGAATCCATTACAGACTTTTCTACTGCACTCACTCCTTCCCTGTTTTAATTTCCCTACAACTCTCAGTCATTGCCACCTAGTGACTAAGTATGGAATTGTAGCTTGGCATTTATTGATGCCTGTGTTGGAACAGCATAAACCAGGTAGGCTAAGGTTATGCTACACTACAGGTTTTGTCGGGATAACTTATGTTGCTCAATAAATCACCCCCAAGTGACATAAGTTATACCGACCTAAGCACCGGTGTGGACAGAGTTATGTCGGTGGGAGAGCTTCTCCTGCTGACATAGCTTCTGTCACTTGTGGGGGCGGGAGTAGTTAAACCGATGGGAGAGCTCTCTCCCGTTGGCTTAGAGTGGCTACATTACAGAGCTTACAGCAGTGCAGCTGTGCCGCTGAAAGCTCTCCAGCCGTGCCCTAAGATTGTGCCCTGTGTTGTGCATGTGTTAAACGGATGGATGAAATGGAGAGGGAAGCAGGCAGAGAGAACTGCTGTATCTACTGGAGTTCTTGCAAGATTCCAGAGGTTGTGGTAGCATCCAGCAAATTCTGATCCCATGGACGTGTTTGGCTAGCATGGCAGTATAGTCAGGCCCTTTGCCCCTTATACATACCATATACTGCAACTGGCCGAACACATTATGACCTGGGAGATAACAGCAGTTATACTTGCTTGTTTGCTAAAATCAAAATTATACAGTAGTAACTTCATTTGTAAAGAACTGCGGCAATTTTTGGTTGTGGAAACAAACTGAGATATTAATCCTTCAGTAATCATATTCTAGATACAAGCCCAACCTGAAAACTTTGACTCTGGCTCTAGATCTAAACTTCCCAATCTTAAAGGTTGTTCAGGTCTGGGATATTGGGTCAGCCTCATCTATTGTGTGCCAGGTTCTACCCCTCCCCACCCATACTATTTATAGCAGCAGAAAGGGGAGTTTATATTTCATTATCATTTTAAAAAGAGCAAGAGATGATGTCTCCAGCATCTCCAGTAGGGTTTGCATGCCCTATGCAGATGAAGTTTGGTGAAGTTCAGGCTGAATTAATTAATTTTTAAGAAATATTTTTAATTTCATTTCTAACATTGTGAATTAGTGCTATGCAGACTAATGACTCAACAATGTACTGATTGTCTTATTGCTTAATAATAAATCAAACTGGGGTAATTTTGGACTTACTGTAGAGACCTATATATTGTTTGTCTTTTTATAAATAAATCAGACAGAATATGCCTACCTTCAATGATGCAAGTTTCGGTTACCGAAACTCAGCAACTTGATCGGTTGCTATCAGTTGGTTTAACAATAAAAAGAAAAATATTTAAAACTAAAACATTGGTTATTTTTGGGGTCATTAAGATATTAATGAATCAGGTTGGTAATATATTTACAATCTCATATTGGGTCCCCACACACCAAAAAACCCCATCACTTTTCAGCAAGATGTTTGCTTCCAGTACTAAGCACCAAAATGCCAATTACAACTAATAACTTATAAGTTTATGGCGAGAAGAATGTGTGAGAGTTTTATTCTTGACCCTGACTCATCATGCATGCCAGGTTTAAGCTTGGGCCAAATTTTTCAAATCAGCCTCTGATTTTGGGCAACTCAATATTTGAGTGGCCTGCTTGAGATATCTTGTTCGTCGTGGTGGTAAGTGCTGAGCATCTGCAACTCTAGCTTAAGTCACTGGGGGCTGCAGATGATCAACACCTTTGCAAAGCAGACCACAAGGTATGTAACACTGAGCACCTGAAAACCAAGTAACCCAAAATTAAAGGGCAATTTTGAAAATGTGGCGCTTTCCATTTCCTACATATATAAAATAGGGATAGTAGTTGCCTACCCTCATAGGAGTATTATTTTAACTACAATACAATCTCTATTTTCCAAATGTCCTAGGGGACACTAAGTAAGTTCAAATAACTGAGGTTGTGGATAATCAAGGCAATTTTCAATGTAACAGACATTGGGAGACATGATCTCGCTTTGGATAACAAAGAGTTTCAGAAAATTGAGCTTTGGATAAATGAGGTTGTATTATAAGCCTTCGTTATAGTGCTTTGAAGATGTAGAACGGTAAACAATATTTTTTTTGTTCCTGCTGGGCTAAGCACAATGTGGGTGTTGTTTTCCTTTAATGTTAGTGATCACACTGATTTCTTGCTCCATCCTTTGTGGGAATAAAAGCACATATCCTAAAGAAAAACATACACAACTGAAAGTTTCATAGGTGAAGAGATCTGAACCTTGTTTACTTTCTTGTTAACTCTAATACATACATTTGGGCACCAATGAACAATGACACCTTTGCTTAGCACCTTGTTCTCTGGGGTCTGAAAATAGAGTAAATTAAGTCTCCTGATAGTTCTGATAACTTCTTGTCAGCATTTAACACATATTCACGGAGACACCAAAATAATGTTTTGGCAAACATACAGCTCATCTCCTATGTCTGATTAACAGTTCTTTGTTCAAGTCAGAGAAAAGAAACCGGCTATCACTTCAGTACAGTTGTGTATGTACACATACATACATTTTACTATGTATATGGTGGTGATATCTGATAAATTACATGGATATCATATGACCTCTTCCCATCCATCCACCTCAGAGGCACTTATTCTAGCATTCCAAAGCCCTGAGCAAATTCATAAATAGACAGACGCACACAATACGCAGGCATCAGTACAGAAAAGTACTTAAGCCTGGTTCTAAGTGTATTACTGAATTTGCCATCGTGAACCTTTAGATTTGTACCCATTCACACCATGATTACTTTTTTTCCCCTGTATATATTAGTAAACTTATTTTTTACTCCAATCAGTTCAAGAATTGACCACTTCATTAGCTGGCACAGCCTAATATATTAGTTGACTGAATTTTATTTTCCATGTGAAACTACTGCAATGACCAACAAAGGCTATTCCATAAGTTTCTATGGGTAAGGATATTTCTTTGTCCTACTTAAATTAAAAATACAATCCAACACACAAACTGAACCATGCCCTTTAATGAAGTATACGGTATTATTTATACATCTCATATTTTGAATACAAGTTAGCAAAAACAGAAAATGCAGTTTAGAATCTCATCAAATCGCTGAATCCTCCACACAAGAATATCTTGAAATCTATATTAAAATACACATTAACCAGCCATGACAAGTGATCAGTGCTAACTAGTCCAGTGCAAAGCCAATAAAAGAGACAATATCAGTATAGAATTCTAAAAGGAGTGTTCATAAAATAACTTATTTCATAGAAGAGTCAAACATTTAAGGGCTTAGTCCTGCAATCCTTTCCTTTTCAATCCTTCTTTCCTATTCAAAACTAGAGCTGGTCAGAAACAAACGAAAATTGAATCATCTCCCCGCTCCGCCCCCCCTTTTGGCTGTTGTTGAAATGTAGTTTCCCAGAAATATCCCAATCAACTCTACTCAGAACTCTCATTGACTTCCCTGGGCACGACACATGACTGAAGAATTGGGCCAAAATATTTTCCCCCTCAACACTACATTTATTTGCAATATTGTTGCAGTCATGTTGGTCCCAAGATATTGGAGAGACAAGATGGGTGAGGTAACAACTTTTATTGGACCAACTTCTGTTGGTAACAGAGACAAGCTTTTAAGCTTATAAAGAGCTCTTCTTCAAGTCTGAGTAAAGTACTAAGCATGTCACAGCTAGACACAAGGTTCCAAGCTCAAAAGCTGGTCTCTCTCACCAACACAAGTTAGTCCAATAAAAGATATTATCTCACCCACCTTGTCACTCTCATACACATATTTAGGCTTTATGTAAACATACAGGTCATCTGCTTAAGCGCTTTGGTCAATTGGGCCCATAGTTAAGATTCATAGAACTATATGGCCAGTGATTTTAAAACTGTTGTTAATTATTAGTTTACAACATTTATTTTGCAAAATTTAATGTTAAGAGCAAATTGGTACAGGCAATCATTTTTGCAAACATATACCGTATGCCTGATAGAAACAATTACAGTGCATGTTACTAAGTAGTGGGCTTTGGACCACGTATAGTAGTTATGTCCTCTCATATAATCCCGCTGCTATTCTTGCACATACAATCTAAGTTCTAAATATTCTCACAAGGATAATTTGGTTGAAATTTAGTAACCTAAAATGTATCATGCATGCACAGAAATTAAAATTCTCTCATTATTTGTTGGCTTTCCACTGCTCCCATATAATGCAACAAAATGGACTAATCTGTAAAAAGCTAAAACCATCTGTTTAGTTCTAGTATTATAAAATGCACATTTTCATTATCTTATCCATTACAAAAATATTAGCTCTCAGCCTTCTTATGATTATATTTTTTAACTGCTGCCTTTATAACGAAAACACTGATTCAAGACTAAACATTGTAGAATGATGTACATCAAACTACTATAATTCCAAGAGGTGAGAGTGGAGCTTACTCACATAATGATTCTTAAATTATTCCCAATTCAAATTTAGCAGCAAGGGAATTTTTTTGCCCAATTTTTAATGCTTTCCTATCTGTAATCAAAATTCTGCTTCCCAGCACAGTTTGGAACCTACAACATAAGAGACGCTCCTCAACAATGTATGTAGATATGTAACCGAATCTTCTTAAAATTGAAATCGTCACCACTTAATCAGAAGCTTTATAAAAAGTGAAAATCATTTAAAATCCTACAGAAATACGGCATCTTTTAGGAGCTGATTCTCAAACCTCTGGCCTTGATCCAGCGAAGTACTTAAGCATGTGCTTAATTTTACACATGAATTTTATGGATATCACAAATGCAAAGGTGTCAGTGGAACTGCTCATGTATTTCAAGTTAAGCATGCGAATATGTGCCTTTGCTGGATCAGGGTCAGAGTACTCAGCACCTTGTAGGCTTGAGCCCTTGCGCCCTACGCTAGCAAAGCATTTAACCACATGAGCAGACCCATTGGACTACTCACATGCTTACTTTTACACATGTGTTTAAAGTATCTTCCTGAAAAGGCCTTACAGAGCAATATTGTATTAGCTATAAAATTTTAAGCTGCATATGATTAACATACAGCTTGTTCAACAATGTTATCTGTTGACATTAACTGTTTCTTAAAGCTTAGGGATGCCTTGTTCTAAGAAATCACTTTTAGAAAGCACAAAAGAAAGTTTTAAAAGCTGCTTTGAGAGTATGAAGTGATATAACCAAGCCTCATTATGTTCTTCATTTCTTCCTCTGACATCTTTTTTCTGACATCTAGAGAGAAAAGAACAAAAAACAAACATCAATCTATTCAAATAAGAATCAATGCATTTTCTCTCTTAAAAAAAGCTGGAGAAAGCCACAATCAAACTTCTGTATACAAACATCACTTACATTTCAGATCCAGATCCAAGTTTTGCTGTTTAAGTGCTCTTTTCCATGGAAAATAAAATAATCAAATAGTCACTTCCCAAATTAGAGCTAGTTTTATTATTTTACGCTGAAGATAATGTGAAAGTCCAACCCTGAAAGGTCCCTAAGAGCTATCATTTCCATCCACAGGAGATTTTCCACACTCAGTGTAGTCACTTCATTTGTGATATGAATTCTTAAAAAATGGTCTATCCCAAACAACAGCTATAAAAACGGAGGGAAATATCAGATACTTGCATGCAAATTTAGCAAAGACATGCTAATCCAGGGGGAAAAAGAAAAAGGAAAACCACGTTTCTGTAACAGTGCTGGCATATTGTTTAGTACTAAACTAACCAAGCAAAAAATGTCACAGCAACACTTCATAATGACCATTCTGCTACTGCTGGCCTTTCATTGTTACTATATTTAAATCCTCATTGTGGTCGGAAATATTATTTTATGTATCTGACACAATATGATTTTTATAATTTCTTACAGCTTCATGTTAAGGAAGTTTCAAAAGTTGCTAAATGTATTTTATTCTTTCCTAAAGGTAAAGGGTATTTAAAAAAAAAATTGTCTTATTTTTTTTAACCTGAAAGCTCTAATGCTTTTGGAAACAGCTTGGGTTTGGTCAAGCATGAATTTCTGCTGGACCAAAGACATTCACTAATAAAATTACTATTGTTATAAGTTACTGCATGGCTGACAGCTGAAGTTGAGATGTGACATACTAATGCAGAATGCATCTGTGCTCACAGGAAGAACTCCAGACTTGCCCTGGTGAGCAGGGATGAATGTAGAATTCATGTATAGAAAATTGGTGCACTAGATAAGAAGTCAAGATAGATACTTTCCATCTGTACCAGACTTGGTCTGTGACCTATCCCCCACCCATTCAGAAGAGTTAATTTGACCTGTTTTTTTAAGAGCAAAGTTCACAACGCATTTAACTCACGTAAAGGTTTGCTTTTAAAACTGTATTTTATTGGTGCTCCGACTTTTAAAACTTCAAAGTGTAAAACCCAGAATCAGTGTTTGCTTTAGAAATTCATTCTCCATGCTTCTGCCCTTACATCTCTATCCTCAGCTTCTCCTATAACACCTTCCAATCTCTTTGTTCCATTCAAGCTTTCCTCCCGACCATTCTCTTCATTCACTCCCAACTCTGTGCCTTCTTCCTCACTGCCTTTTCAATGCTTGAAGCAGACTTCCAGTTAACATAAACCAAGCTCCGTCATGGTCTTCCAAAATACTTCTAAACTACCACAGTTTGCACGCAGCATTCCAGTTATAACAGCCATAAAAGTTTGCTTTTCCCACTTGGAACTCAAGGGTGGGGTTTTCCCAAAGCACTGGTCATTGGCCAAACTCTACTCCCACTGAAGTTAATTGGAATTTTAGCATTGACTTCAATGGGAGCAGTTAAGGTAATGCTGAGTGGTTTTGAAAACAACATCCTTAGACTCTAGGGCATAACTGTTTATGTTTGAAACGCTTACCAATTCACAGGAATATTTCCTAGAAGATGATCTTTAGTATTCCATATGGTGCCACAATGCTGGAAATCACTTACACTCCCAGGATAAAAAATTAGTACAGCAACAAAGTGACAAAGGAGGTCTCAAAAGAATTGCTTATAACCAACTGGAAGAACACAGATGTGACAACATCCGGTCTTAATTGTTAAGAGTTGTTTAGTTGACAGATATTGACTTCAGAATGGTACAGGAACCTCTGCAGATGGTTGGAAAAAGGGCTGAAGACAATTATAGATCAGAGTGATCAGAATGTCATGGCTCTGCATGGTTTTCTTTCTTTCATTCAAACCCACCATGTTCTGAGATTTATCTTTTGCCTTGTTTCCTACAACTTAGTTGTAAAGCAGTGAACAAATATGAACTATGATCAGATTAACATAGATTATATTATACACATCTATGAATTATTTCTTTATATCATGGTCATGTCAGTCCTTCCGTCCCAACTTCCTTACACAACAAAACAAAAGTTGAGGCACCCAAGAGTGGAATTTTTCAAAAGCACCTAAATGATTTAGGAGCACAATTTCAATTAAAAATCAGTGGGATTTGTGCTCCTAGATTAGGACTGGGGGAAGTTTATTTACTGAAAAATGCAGTTATGGGTCCATCAAAATGATCTGTGAATGTGTGTCAAGTTTGCTGAACACTTTTGACTGAATTGAAAAAATCAAAAACATTTTGGTAATGTTAAAACAAAATGTTTCATTTCCACTTGAAAACTGTTTTGATTTTAGGCATTGCAGCAAAGAGTTGGATCCACAAAATGGCTGGGAAGGAGGTGGTGCTTCTGCCTCACTTGGACGCTTTAGCCAAGTGGCTCACATCGGAGACTGGGTTCAATTTCCTTCTGTGCCTGATACGGTGACCTTGAGTCTCCCCCATTACAGGAGAGCACCCTAGCCACTAGGTTATGGGATATTCTGGTCTGCAGCTTCCTCAATTTCTCCTGATGAAGCTATTCCACTGTTTATAAGCTACATGAAGAATCAGTGAGCCAGAGAGATAGAGTGACTATTGGCTGGTGGTTAGGGCATCCACCTTTTGCTTATTTGGATTTATTGAGATTTGGTCATTAGGCTTGAAAATCTCAGTCTTTGTCTTTAAACAAACATTTGGCAACTTATTTTGGTAAGAAGCCATGATTCTTGGAAACACACAGTGAAAGATACATAGATTTTTTTTTTTAGCAGATTTATCACACAACTTTTCAGTGATGTTATAATTTTTAAAGAAGGTGTAGAGGTGTATATGCAGGGAAGCACTATGAGGGTACGTCTACACAGAGATAAAAGACCCACGGGCCAGCCATGGCTGGCCCAGGTCAGCCGACTCAAGCTTGCGGGCTAAAAATTGCTGTGTAGATGTTCAGGCTCAGGTTGGAGTCTAAGCTCTGGGATCCTGTTAGGATTTTTTATCTCTGGATAGACATATCCCAAGTGCCACAGCTTATCTAAAACTCAGCATACTTCTATGAATATAGAAAACACAACAAACATTTGTTTCATACATCAATTTATTATGCTATATTCATTTTGTTATTTATTGCAATTACAACAAAAACAACGCAGGAATTCTGGGCGCAAAGATAACCTACCCTAAGCAGCTCTCACATCACGTGTTTTGACCTGGGCTAATAAGGAAACCTTAAGAAGCTGTTCCAGTCTGATTTTATACAACATGTAAATCTCAGAAACATAACACACTCACTGGATCCAAAAATCCTGCTTTAAAAATCTTCATTAGCTGAAAGACTAAATAAACCACCAACAACAACAAAAACAGGGGAAAAGAGAGTTAGCTTTAGAACAATAGTAACTACAAAAATAATTATCTATCCAAAATATGTTTTAGTTTCAAATCTTTATTTTGTTACTTTAGGTTTTGCACTAAAGAAAGCAGACATGGTTTTCATTCCAGTCTTGTCAACTTTGGCCAGAGCTTTCTGAGCGGCCGACATCTTGCTAGTTGTCTGTTAACGAAATGAGGTAAAGAGAGAAAAAAAGAAAAATTACTGAGCAAATCTGCAGAAGGGGATGCTAATCTACAAACTCACACATACTGAAATCAATTAAAGGTTTGCTTGGTTTCTTAGTCTACAGTATACAGGGAAAGATGATGTGGGATAAAACTGAAGGAAAAAACCTTACAATTTTGAGATTTTTCAATAGAAAATAGTTGTCATGAATTATTTAACCTCAAAGACAGAGAATCTGTTAAGAGGACAAGGAAGCAAAATATCTCTCCCTGCTGCAGAATGAGGTATCCTAACTCAAATGCTTACTTTGGATAATCCTGGAGTGTACACTAACAGGAATAATGCGTGCAATACAACAGATGTATACTGTACCCTGTGACTCAATCTCATGATTATGTTGTCAGCAGGTTGAATTACAGCCATGCATTACAGATGATGAATAATTCACACTGATTTACTATCGAAATCTTTTAGAACAGTGAAATAAAGGGAAAGAGAGGAAAGGACACTAACGATGAAAGAGGTAACCAAGATTTGAAAAGCATGTTGAGGCCACTGGGACAGCTTTCTAGAGACTGTTACACCTAAAACACATTTTATGTGCCACATTTTATAGAGCTGACCTCCTTCCCTTCTTACATTTTAAAATAATATGCTTCACATCTCTAGCCATTTTCCCTCTTAAGAAATCTTTGCATTGACCTTTCCTTCTGATAGTCCTCCTACTGTAGGACTTATCAATTTCACTCGATTTGGGTTCAGCTATGATATTATGGACAGGATAATGATATGCAACCAACTGTAAGATTATCTGCATTACTTACAGTGCAAACAAAAACACTGCCAAAGTATTTTAAAAGTGCAGTACACTGAACAGAACCCACGAGCCAATTCATCCTTCCCAGATGCTCTTAACTACATATTTTGTTATTTCAGAAGTAAATCAAATTTAATATTAAAGTTTTCTTCAGTCCTTTTTGTATCTTTGTGCCAAGATTCAAAAACTGCATGTACATTATAAGGGAGTGGGGGAAAAAATGGAGCTTTTGAGTCATTTATCACAAGAACATAGGGGAACTCCTGTACTGTCCTTTAAGGCTGTGGAATGCCCCTAATGGAAGAGGGTTTGTGGGAAAGGGCAGAGGTGGCGGTTGGAGGGGAATGGAACAACCACTAGGACAGAGGTGGGCAAACTACGGCCCGCAGGACAGTCCTGCCCGGCCCCTGAGCTCTCAACCGGGGAGGCTAGCCCCCGGTCCCTCCCCTACTGTTCCCCCTCCCCCGCAGTCTGAGTTCACTGCGCCGCCCACACTCTGACGCGCCACTCCTGCGGGGCAATGCGGCAGCATGGTAAGGGAGCGGGGAGCAGTCAGGGAATGGGGAGCAGGGGAGGTTGGATCTGGGGTGAGGTTCTCGGGGGCGGTTGTGTGGACAGGGATTGGGGCAGTCAGGGGACAGGGAGAAGGGGTGGGTTGGATAGCGGGTGGGGTTGCGGAGGTCCCAGGAGGGGGGCGGTCGGGGATAAGGAGCAGGTGGGGTTGGATGGGTCGGGGTTGTGAGGGGGGCAGTCAGGGGGTGGGAAGTGGGAGGGGGTGGATGGGGGTGGGGCCAGGCTGTTTAGGGAGGCACAGCCTTCCCTACCCAGCCCTCCATATAGTTTTGTATCCTCGATGTGCCCTCGGGCCAAAAAGTTTGCCCACCCCTGCACTGGGAGGACCCACTGGCCAGGGCTCCTGGAAGAGTAGAGGTGCAAAGAGCAATAGCTGTTACAATAACAGCATGGAGTGGGGCTCTATTGCCTCCCTATGGACTGGAGAATTCCTTTTTCTTCAGCATCCACAGAACCACCCAACACCAAGCCTGGCTACTTAGGCTTGGTGCAGAGAGAGGATCTATTTATTTTCATATCTCTGCTTCTCCCCTTGGAATGACAAAATGGTAGACTCCGCTGGACTTCCCTGAAAACTTGCATTGAAGCTGGCAAATTAGGCAGCTTGGTATTGATTTACTTTATTAAACCACACAAACAACTGCACAATACAACATCTGTGGGCAAATTAAGACCTGTTTGAAAATACCTGGGAATTTAAATCAATGTTGCCTCCCTTGTCCCTTTTTTAAAAATAATACAATAGCAAACGAATTGCACTCCCATTTTCCATAATAAATAAATAATAATCCTTTACACTGCTGTAGTAGCTTTCATCCAAGGGGCTCAGAAAGCTTTATAGACATTCACTAAGCCATATAACATTAGTTAAGTAAGTGGCGATCTAAGGCCCACCACTAAAACACAGTCACCTTTGCAGTTATTTAACGTTGCACTACAACACTACACAACAGTTTAGGATGGGAAATTAAGATTATCCTGCCAAATGGAAATTGCAGGTACAGTTTAAAGAAGCAGAATGCAATTGCTTTCACTAAATTTTTTCCAAGATTCTGGAATCAACACTTCTATGGTACCTCTTATGAAATGTGCCATGATAAATGGTGATAATATATGGTCACAACCTTCACTTCAAACCTTTTTGATTGTTTCAAAAATTTCTGACCTGCCTTATTCACAAACAATTAAGTATCTCAAAAGAATATTGACTGCTTTAGAAGACTTGGCAAGATCAATATATTTAGGGGGTAAAATACCAGGAAGAGTAAAAGGACAGTGCTGACATGAGAACAAATGGATATAATCTGACCAAGAGTAAATTTAGGCTGGAAATTAGAAGAAGGTTTCTAACCATCAAAGGAGTGAGGTTGAGGAACAGCCTTCCAACTGCAGTAGTGGAAACAAGGAACCTAACTGGTTTCAAGATGGAGTTTGATAAGTTTATGAACAGGATTATATGATGGGGTTGCCTGAGATAGCAGGGAACTGGACTCAATGACTCAAAGTTACTTTCAGTCTGGTTCTTATCAAGGTGAACCCACCTATAATACAGTACATTGATTCTAATTCAGAACATGTTGAATGTACTTTCTGAAAACATCCATTTTACATTTGCTTTTCTGACTAAGAGGCACATTGCAAAAAATGGGCACCCTGTGTAACTATTTGACCAGTATTAAAACATGCTTTAACAAAATGTGGGCATGCACATGCATAAAGCACACGTACCTTTTTGTTCTTGAGATCACTGCTGTTAAATTTAGTGTAATCTTCTTCTGCTTCCACAGGTGCATCTGAGAATTTCCTTTTCTGAAATGTTAAGAGTGATGAAGTTGCTCTGTCAACCACTACTGTGATGTACACACATTGCATGTTAAAACTGAAAAGGCCCTCTGGCTTTCTGGTGTAAGCTAGACACTGAAAAGGCACAGGCAACCAAACAAGTTGCAATATACGCAATATAGTACTGGTACGTCTCTTTTCATAACAATCTTTTCAGGAAGATTGAGTGATCAGGAACAGTCAGCATGGATTCACCAAGGACAAGTCATGCCTGACTAATCTAATTGCCTTCTATGATGAGATAACTGGCTCTATGGATGAGGGGAAAGCAGTGGACGTGTTGTTCCTTGACTTTAGCAAAGCTTTTGACACCGTCTCCCACAGTATTCTTGCCAGCAAGTTAAAGAAGTATGGGCTGGATGAATGGACTATATGGTGGATAGAAAGTTGTCTAGATTGTCGGGCTCAACGGGTAGTGATCAATGGCTCCATGTCTAGTTGGCAGCTGGTATCAAGTGGAGTGCCCCAAGGGTCGGTCCTCGGGCCAGTTTTATTCAATATCTTCATAAATGATCTGGAGGATGGTGTGGATTGCACCCTCAGCAAGTTTACAGATGACACTAAACTGGGAGGAGAGGTAGATACGCTGGAGGGTAGGGATAGGATACAGAGGGACCTAGACAAATTAGAGGATTGGGCCAAAAGAAATCTGATGAGGTTCAACAAGGACAAGCGCAGAGTCCTGCACTTAGGACAGAAGAATCCCATGCACCGCTGCAGACTAGGGACCGAATGGCTAGGCAGCAGTTCTGCAGAAACGGACCTAGGGATTACAGTGGACGAGAAGCTGGATGAGAGTCAACAGTGTGCCCTTGTTGCCAAGAAGGCCAATGGCATTTTGGGCTGTATAAGTAGGGGCATTACCAGCAGATTGAGGAATGTGATCGTTCCCCTCTATTCGACATTGGTGAGGCCTCATACGGAGCACTGTGTTCAGTTTTGGGCCCCTCACTACAAGAAGGATGTGGAAAAATTGGAAAGAGTCCAGCAGAGGGCAACAAAAATGATTAGGGGACTGGAGCACATGACTTATGAGGAGAGGCTGAGGGAAGTTGGATTGTTTAGTCTGTGGAAAGAAGAATGAGGGGGGATTTGATAGCTGCTTTCAACTACCTGAAAGGGGGTTCCAAAGAGGCTGGATCTAGACTGTTTTCAGCCAGTGGTAGCTGATGACAGAACAAGGAGTAATGGTCTCAAGTTGCAGTGCGGGAGGTTTAGGTTGGATATTAGGAAAAACTTTTTCACTAGGAGGGTGGTGAAATACTGGAATGTGTTACCTAGGGAAGTGGTGGAATCTCCTTCCTTAGAAGTTTTGAAGGTCAGGCTTGACAAAGCCCTGGCTGGGATGATTTAGTTGGGGATTGGTCCTGCTTTGAGCAGGGGGTTGGACTAGATGACCTCCTGAGGTCCCTTCCAACCCTGATATTCTATTATTATTCTCAAGAAACAGGAGGATAAACAGTATCTCTTCACTATTCAGAGAAGTTTGGTTAGTTTTTTAGGAAACACACTTTCTTCTCTTTTGCCCACAGAAGACTGATTTATAGAATCACTTACATATACATTTGAATTTCCATCCTTTGCCTTTAGTTTTTAATTCAGAGACTATTTGACTCATCTTTATGGATTAGTGCTGAAAAGTATTATCTACTGGCCAAGGAACAGGGGACAAAATTCAGGTCCTTGTGGTCTCTTGGGACTGGAAAGCACCAAGCAATCCTACATTTGGAACAATGTCTAATCTGTTTGTTGCATACAACCTCTCCTGGGATCGCTACTTTCCACAATCTGGTAATGTTCATATGTTGACTTGTTTGACATACATTGACTTGTTTTTGCTCAATGCTCTCTAATTTCAGTTCAGTGACAATCTAAGAGCCTAACTATTCAAGTTGCTAGCTATCCTTAACTACTACTGAAGTCACTGGAACTCAAGGGAGTTCAGCACTTGATATGATCAGGCCTTAAGAGTGCATGTTTCTTTCCCTAAACTGTGTGTATTTGGCATTTCACAAGTGTAATGAGTGCTTTTTTTTTTTTTTTTTATTTTCAGAGACAATTACCATTGCCTTAATATCCTGTGAAATCTGAACTGCAGCCTTTCTAGTTTCTTTGCCAGAGTGAGTGATAGTGAAAGTAATGTAAATGGTAACCATTCTATTTTAAATACTTGTTTTTCACTCTATTTATTGGCACTTGTGATCTCTCTCACTGGCACAAAAACCAGGTCTGCATCTTAAATTTCTCAGGCCTTAGGACCAGATCCAACAGCAGCCATTTTTTTAAGTTCAATCCAAGTTGGAGCAGGCCCTTTGGGAGGTAGTTTTCTTAAATGCTACACTATCAGAACATTTTTAAATGACAGCCTAACAATAAATTATATGTCCCTCTTTTGGAATCTTCATGTTTTTAACTTTCAGTAAAACTTTTGTAGTTCAGCTTTAAGTGATCTCAAGTTTTTGCGTGGCTATGTATTATGATCTGACAGCACCAGACTTCATACTCTGAGAAGATATAGTGATTACAATGCAAGATTGGTGGTTACAATTAATGGGATGGTTGGCATATGTCACATGAAGAGTTCAGACTTTCTCAAAAAGTCCTGTAATAGAAGAGTAAGCTTTGTAATATGCTCCAGCTAGTGGACATTTGTAGCTAAACTCTAAGGCTCCTGTGTCTCTCTCCCTTCAGAAATTTATTTTAGATTATTATTTAAGAAGCAATTATTCTGTACTAATAAGAGACATACATCAGACCTGTCTTGACTTGTAGGAACCATACGTTTTGTCCTAACACACACCTTGGTTTCACATACGAGAAATTTTAAAATAAGCTAAAACAGAAGGTTTAAAGCAAATCAAATTTCACCTAATTTATGCCTTGATCCTGTAAAGCAGTGAGATAAAACATATTAAAGTAGCATTTTAGGCCCTGAACCTACAAAGATTTACACATGTGCTCAACACACCGTAAACAGCCATGTGGAAGTCACTGGGACCGCAGACATTATTTCACAGTCAAACTATTGAACAAAATTCTAAAAATGGCTTGTGTTGTAATCACACTGCTGATTATTTTTAGAAGTCACTAGACCTTTCTAAAAACAGATTCTCAGCACTATCCAAACAGCATAATAGACATTCATACACATTGTATAATCCACATCACAAGAACGCTCAACAGAGTTAGTGTAACACCTAATGAATATCACTTGGCTCAAGACAGAATCAAAGGAATAAATTGTGGCCACAGTTACTTCCACGTGGTTGGACAGGTGTAACTTTTATGAAAAAGACATGAGGTCATATAGTCCCATCAACCTACCAACAAGAGATGCTCAATTTTTTTGATTTTTCATTATAAAAACAGGACAAAATTATTGACAAAGATGACAAATTTTGATGAATAAAAAATAGAAAAATATTTGGCAACATTTTTGGGATCCGCCTCCTCCTATATTTCTTATCAGTGCTACTACAATGCAGGTTTGCTCCTTACTGCATATTTTTTAATGCTTTGTCCAGTCTAGTTTTAATTGACTCAACCATTTGAGAGAGACTAATCAACAACAAAACAGACATCCATCAAGAAGTTTTATTAGTTTTCTACCTTCCAATTTTTCCTATTTTCCTACCTTTAGCGGAGGGTCTGCTTCTGGACTTGTAAGTTCTGGAAGCCTTCAAAATAAAAGATTTTAAGTTACAATTTTCATATAGAAAGAAACTAATATATTGGAATATAACTTTTGAATATGTTAACTTGAAATTACATTCCTCTCCCACAAAGAGGGCATCAATGCTAATCCCATCAATCACCCTCAAAATATTTTCCACTTCATTTCATATTACTTTTATGACACACTAACGATGAGAGCCAAGTTTTCGAAAGAAGTGGCAAGTGGGGTGCTCATTAGGTTTAATCATCTTAGGTGACAACTGAAAGGGGCTTGAGTTTCAGAAAGTGCTGAGCAAACACCCTCTGAAAATCAGTCCCCTTTAATGGTGTCAAGTCAGACACCTAAAACGGAGGAAAATCCAAATCACTAGTTACTTCTGAAAAGCTCGGCTATGAGCTGTGAAAGGATATTTTATATATATATAGCAGCTGATTGAGTGAGAATGGAGAGGCAGTGTAGCTTAATCGCTAGACCACTGCAGTGGAACCCAGGAGTTTTGGGTCCTATTCCTGGTACTGCAAGTAGCCTACTGGGTGACTTGGGGAAGTAACTTCACCTCTCTCTGTCTCAGCATCTCCTCTATAAAATGGTGATAACAACATTGAACTTTGTAAAGCACTTTGAGATGAATGGATTAAAAGTGCTATGAAGGGCTAGGTATTATTATTATAATTATTAGTTTCAGACTAGCAGCCGTATTAGTCTGTATTCACAAAAAGAAAAGGAGTACTTGTGGCACCTTAGAGACTAACAAATTTATTTGAGCATAAGCTTTCGTGAGCTACAGCTCACTTCATCGGATGCATTTGGTGGAAAATAGAGCGAGGAAATTTATATACACACACAGAGAACATGAAACAATGGGTTTTATCATACACACTGTAAGGAGAGTGATCACTTAAGATGAGCTATTACCAGCAGGAAGGGGTGGGGGAAGAACCTTTTGTGGTGATAATCAAGGTGGGCCATTTCCAGCAGTTAACAAGAACGTCTGAGGAACGGGGGGTGAGGGGGGGATAACATGGGAAAATAGTTTTACTTTGTGTAATGACCCATCCACTCCCAGTCTCTATTCAAGCCTAAGTTAATTGTATCTAGTTTGCAAATTAATTCCAATTCAGCAGTATCTCGGAGTCTGTTTTTGAAGTTTTTTTGTTGAAGAATATCCACTCTTAGGTCTATAATCGAGAGATGGAAGTGTTCTCCGACTGGTTTTTGAATGTTATAATTCTTGACGTCGGATTTGTGTCCATTTATTCTTTTACGTAGAGACTGTCCAGTTTGACCAATGTACATGGCAGAGGGGCATTGCTGGCACATGATGGCATATATCACATTGGTAGATGCGCAGGTGAACGAGCCTCTGATAGCGTGGCTGATGTGATTAGGCCCTATGATGGTATCCCCTGAATAGATATGTGGACAGAGTTGGCAACGGGCTTTGTTGCAAGGATAGGTTCCTGGATTAGTGGTTCTGTTGTGTGGTTGCTGGTGAGTATTTGCTTCAGGTTGGGGGGCTGTCTGTAAGCAAGGACTGGCCTGTCTCCCAAGATCTGTGAGAGTGATGGGTCCCAGAAGTCACCTACTACAGGACAGGCCCAACAAAGAAAACAACAAAACGCCACTAGCCATCACCTTCAGCCCCCAACTAAAACCTCTCCAACGCATCATCAAGGATCTACAACCTATCCTGAAGGACGACCCACTCTCTGGTCACTCTATTATAGATGTAAGAGTGGCTATTCTTCAACAAAAAAACTTCAAAAACAGACTCCAACGAGAGACTGCGGAATTGGAATTAATTTGCAAACTGGATACAATTAACTTATGCTTGAATAGAGACTGGGAGTGGATGGGTCATTACACAAAGTAAAACTATTTTCCCATGTTATCCTCCCCCGCCCCCGTTCCTCAGATGTTCTTGTTAACTGCTGGAAATGGCTCACCTTGATTATCACCACAAAACGTTTTCTCCTCCCCCCCCTTCCTGCTTGTAATAGCTCATCTTAAGTGATCACTCTCCTTACAGTGTGTATGATAAAACCCATTGTTTCATGTTCTCTCTGTGTGTATATAAATCTCCCCACTGTATTTTCCACTGAACGCATCCAATGAAGTGAGCTGTAGCTCATGAAAGCTTATGCTCAAATAAATTTGTTAGTCTCTAAGGTGCCACAAGTACTTTTTCTTTTTATAATTATTAGTATATTTCTACTTGCAAAACATGCTGTTTACATTCACAATGCCAACCTAGCCTTAATAAAGAGAGCTCCACTCTTCCTAAGAATGGCCATACTGGGTTAGAACAATGGTCCATCTAGCCCAGTATCCTGTTTTTTGACAGTGGCCAGCGATAGATGCTTCAGACAGAACAGAACAGGGCAATTATTGAGTGATCCATCTTGTCACCCAGTCTCGGCTTTTGGCAGTCAGAGGTTTAGAGGCACCCAGAGCATGGGGAGGCATCCTTGACCATCTTGGCGAGTAACTATTGATGGACCTATCCCCCATGAACTTACCTAATTCGTTTTAGAACCTGGTTATAGCTTTGGCATTCAAAAAGTCACATGCCAAACAATTCCAAAAGGTTGACTGTGCGTTGCATGAAGAAGAATTTCATTTTATTTGTTTTAAACTTGCTGCCTATTAATTTCATTGGGTGACCCTGGGTTCATGTGAAGGGGTAAATAACACTTATTCACTTTCTCCAAACCATTCATGATTTTATAGACCTCTGTCAAACCCACTGAGTCATCTCTCTTCTAATCTGAACAGTCCCGGTCTTCTTTAATCTCGCCTCATATGGAAGCTCTTCCATACCCCTAATCAATTTTATTGCCCTTCCCTGTACTTTTTTCCAGTTCTAATATCTTTTTTGAGTGACCAGAACTGCACGTAGTGTTCAAGGTATGGAAATACCACAGATTTAGACAGTGGCATGGTATTTTCTATCCCTTTCCTAATGGTTCCTTATACTGTCAGCTTTTTGACTGCACTTCAGCAGATGTTTTCAGAGCAGTATCCATGATGATGCCAAGATCTCTTTCTGAGTAGTGACAGCTAATTTAAACCCCATCATTTTGTATGTATAGTTGGGATTAGTTTTCCAATATGCATTACTGTGCACTTATCAACACTGAATTTCATCTGCTATTTGGTTGCCCACATACCTAGTTTTCTGAGATCCTTTTGTAACTCTTCTCAGCCAGCTTTGAACTTAACTATCTTAAGTAATTTTGTATTGTCTGCAAATTTTGCCACATCACTGTTTACCTTCATTTCCTGATCATTTATGAATATGTTGAATTACACTGGTGCCAGTATAGATATTTGGGGGACCCGCTATTTACTAGTGAATAGTGAAAGCCGACCATTTATTTGTACCCTTTGTTTCCTATCTTTTAACCAGTTACTAATCCATTGAAGAACTTTCCTCTTATCCCATGACTGAAGAACCTTTGCTGAGGGATCTTGTCAAAGGCTTTCTGAAAGTCCAAATACACTAATCCACTGGATCATCTGTCTACATTTGTCGATACCTTCAAAGAATTCTAATAGGCATGATTTCTCTTTACAAAAGCTGTGCTGATTCTCCCCCAATATATCATGTTCATCTACATGTCTGATAATTCTGTTCTTTGCTATTGTTGGCACTGAAGTTAGGCTTACTGGACTGTAACTGCCATGATTCCTTCTGGAGCTTTAAAAAAAAATATTGGCATTACATTAGCTGTCCTCCAGTCATCTGGTACAGAGGCTCTTAAGTGATAGGTTACATTCCATACTTAGCTGTTCCACAATTTCATATCTGAGTTCGTTCAGAGCTCTTGGGTGAATACCATTTGGTCCTGTGACTTACTACTGTTTAGTTTATCAATTTGTTCCAAAACTTCCTCTACTGACACCTCAATTTGGAACAATTCCTCAGATTTGTCACCTAAAAAGAATGGCTCAGGTGTGGGAATCTCCCTCACATCTACGCAATAAAGACTGATGCAAAGAATCCATTTAGGTTCTCTGCAATGGCTTTGTCTTCCTTAGGTGCTCCTTTAGCACCTTGATAACTCATTGGCCCCCCAATTGTTTGGCAGGCTTCCTGTTTCTGATATTCTTAAAAAAAAAAGTTTTGCTGTTAGTTTGTGTGTCTTTTGCTAATTGGTTTTCAAATTCTTTTTTGGCCTGCCTAATTATACTTTTACATTTGACTTGCCAGAATTTACCTTCCTTTCTATTTTTTTCAGTAGGATTTGACTTCCTCCTCCAATTCCTACCCTCCTCGGATATTTAATAAGTGATAAAAATATCTCTATCATTCCCTATAATTTGATGGTCAAAGTTACAGTATTCAATAGAAAAGGTCACCTGCAGAGCAATGTGTGTCATATAAAGCTAACAAATAATTAAAACAATACTTACTGTAAGTATTTAGATAGCTCAGCACTCAGATCTTCAGAAATATATTCTGATATTAAACCATGGGCATATCGTACATAGTCATCTGAAAGTTAAAAAAAACAAATGTGATTCGGGGAAAGAGAGTGCGTGCATCCATGTTATACAGTCACAGGACTGCTTTCCAATCCATGCTCTTGTATGTCACTATAACCCATTCTGATGAGCTAATGCTAAGAAACTACTAACAGACATGTGATGTTTCTCTTTGTTGAGTAGTTTATGTTATAGGACACTTGTAGGTTTAATTAAAAAGCAAGGAGTTACTATGCTTACTTTGTCAGCACAGATGTTATTAATCTCTGTGGCATGTACTTTATAAAACCTGTTTGCTTTCTGAGAACACTAAATATAATGTATTTTTTCTGCACAATTAATTTTTAAAAAATGCTGCAGAAGTAAAAAGCTGACTCAACAAAATGTGTAATCATTAATTTTAAAGCATCTGGATCCTACAATTATTTGGCAACAGTTTCAGTACTAATATATATTTCTGGCTTCAACTGCAAACAATTAGATGAGACAATGAGTCTATTTCAAAGCCTTGTACTTAATGTCAGTATTTTATGAAAAATGCCAAGGCATATCTAAACATCACTGGCAAGACAGGATAATTATCTGTGGAAATATGAACTACTAGAAGCTGTTTTCAGGACAGGAAACTCTTGCTATAAAAGTTTTTCTGGAAATCAAACCTTTGGCAACATGAAGTCCTAAAACATCTCTTTTTCTGTCCCCCTCCCCACAAAAAGACAAAAACAAGGCTTAGCTCCTGCAAACTCTTCTGTATGTGAATAACTTGATGTCAATTGGGCTATTAGAGAGTAACTTTACTCACATGCATAAATGTTTGCACAAGCAGACCCCAAGCCAATACCTTGCCTCTTAATTAGCCTTAAAACAGCCAAGCACTTCAACCCCCTCCCCGGAACTATATGGTAAACCAGCCCCCAGAGTAGCAAAGACACATTTCTCCTGGGTCAGAGATGGTTTGCCACACACGGTTACGTGAAGTTTGTAATAGCACAAAGCAAATTGGCGGCAAAACAGATAAAATTAATAAAATGGCCCCAGTGTGCACATTTTAGCTCTACTGGCACCACTTTCCTGTGTGCTTTACAACAAAAAAAAGCAGATTTGTTTCTCAAGTATTTCCTCCTCCCTTAACTCCCTTTGGCATCCAAAACCATAAAGGAGTGGTCCAGATTCTGAACTTCACTCTTATACCCCATCTATACCTAAATAGAGATATTCTTGTTATCTTGCTCTTCTTTTTATGGCACTGAATTGTTAGGTCAAGTCAGTTACTACAGCAATTCTTCACTTCTCTCAGACCCAGATATGAGGCTGCATCACCCCGTCCTCCAGAAATCTTCACTGGCTTCCTTATTTATTTAAAAATCCAGTACAGAATTTTCCAAGGAATTCCTACTGCCACCCTAACCCATACCCTAACTCTTAATCTGCTGCCAGTTTTTCCATTTATTCAGGCCATTTGCTTCTCTTCTCAAATGTCAGAGAATTTTGTATCTCCCTTCTTTGTCTTTTCTCAGTGGGCTTCTCCCACACTGCTCTCACCATATAAAATAGCCTCCCTAATAGCAAATCTCATCTCAAGATCCATCTCTTCTCCCTGGGTTATATGACTCCCAACCTTCCTCTCTAATAAAACATTCAGATCCTATATGCTAATCCTTGCTTGTTTCCCTTGTACTCATTTCTCTCACTGGATGCCCTACTACACTTCTGCCTTACCACACCAACAGATGCTACCTGGCGGTTATTACTGTAATCTACACAGCTGCATTTACAAGTAGACTGTGAAGATTTCTGCCATATTCTTGAATCAGCAACTGTATGCAAAAATAAATTGCAGTCTCTTATCACTGAATGATGATTAAAAATAAGTGTTGAGTAAGTTCTCTTTGACTTTCTACCATGCCCTTTGCTACATACAGTACTTAGAGACACTTTAGAATCTTCTCCAAAACTGACCTAACTTTAACCCACAATATTTCCTCCTTCAGTGTTGTTCTTTAAAATCTTTTCAATGGCAAAACTATAATAAAAAATATACACACCTTCCTGTAAGGTAGGAGGATACAAGATAAAACATTGTTGATTGAGACTAACAATAAATTTACCAAAGATAATGGTTAAATATAGTAAAGATGGACCTGATCTGACAGTTGCAATTTCCTTTTATTTATTTAATCTTTTTGGAAGTAATAAAAAGTTACTGTAAAGTTAAAGGCACGCAAGTCTCTCAGCACCACCTCCTTTTTGAAACTATATATTATAATGCACCCCCTATAAAACTGTCTAGATAGCTCTTAAATCTGATTTATGCTTTTTCCTTTAATATCATTACTTGATAACTCGTTTTCCCACATACTCAGTACTCAAGAGTTCAAGAAGCCTGCTAGGATTACCTGTTCATTGTTTCCTCATTTTTAGATTGCATGCTGGCTTCTGAACCTCTTAGTAAAGTGAATCATTTACTTCGCTTAATTTGCTCTAATTACTTTCTGAATTTGAATTTCTTCTCTTAAAATTTTGATCTTTTTCTTCATCATAGTGCACGTTCTGAAGGGCATATCTAGGATATTTCATAATCCAACCCCTCCGTGACCTTGTCCTCAGGAAAAAAGGTGATCAAAATAATGGTGGAACCTTACAACTTAATGATTATGGTAATAACTCTAACACTTTGGGTGGAATTTTCAAAATCACCTAAATGATTTAGGAACACAAGTCGTAGTGACTTTCAGTAGGACTTGTACGCACAAAGGCACTTTTGAAAATCCCCCTTTATATTGTGTATTCAATATATTATTAAATCACAATTTATGTTATGTGAGTATATATAATATAACTATGCCTATACATACTGTATAGAGATAATTCATATATATTATACTAAGATTACACGAGATGCACATTCTCTCTCTCTCTCTCTCTCTGCATAATCATTACACAGGAGTACGATCCCAACTTGAGTACTTGTTCTCTGAGCACATCAATGAATAACGATGGTTTGCTGAATTGGCGCCTCAATTAGATCTCACTAGAAGCTATTCAGAACCCTCCTCCCTGTACATTTGGTGCATTATACAATTACCATGTTTCAGGCACCACAGAACTCAAAACAGTCATGGCACCACTACAGTAACTACAATAAAAACATTTTGGGCAAGAAATATTTTTAAATGTTTACAAACCATTTAAAATTATTGTTAGATTCTAGCTGAGCATCTAAGCTGCAGGTATCTTATCACATAAAGATATATTTAGTTAGAACTACACTTAGTTTTCTTACCTTCTTTAACATCTGTGATTTGTTTGCCGCTGATAAATGTAGCTGATTGCACCCTTCCACCCACACATACATTGCTGCTTTTAAGTACTTTCACTGTCTGGCTGACCTATAAGGAGCCACAGATTGAAATGTCTAAATCAATGTTGTTATGCACGTGTGTTAATACGGTGACAAAGCTCTTGTAATTTGGTTTAAAGGACATAAAATGCTCAAGTTATGAACTGTGATGAAACTTAATATACATCTGTAATGACTAGCATATGATCTCAAAAAATTAAGGATCCAGTGTTCCGACCTGCTGCCTTTGAGACATGGCAGCTAGATTTGCAGCTCCGCTGAGATGGGCTGGAATTTACAGTTGGAGGAGCTATGGATTTTACAGATGATTCATGCACCTGCTCAGAAAAGTAAGGGTTTTTCCATTTCCATTAGAATGGGAATGGAGTCCTGAACAGGAATGGAATGTAATCACCAGGATTCTGTAGGCCAGGGCATTGTCAGATTCAATATAAGAGAGAGATTGTCAATAGAGAAGGATCCAATTTTGTTTTCGAGCTCACAGAATCCGTGACTTTAATGGACCTCCATGACTTCTTTTGCTTCAGCCCATGGGGCTGAAGAAGCTGTCAGCCCCTGCCCAGGAGCAGCAGTGGGGCCAGAGTAGTGGTTGGTGATCAGCCCTGCCACAGGAGCAGCAGCTGGACTGAGTCAGCCCCCAGGGCTGCAGAAGCTATCGGCCCCAACCGAGGAACAGAGGCGGGGTTGGAGCAGGGGCCAGCCCCCGGCGGGGCTCCAACTGTTAGTTCCTGCCCCCTCAGGTATTTTTAGTAAAAATCACAGACAGGTCACAGGCTTCCGTGAATTTTTGTTTATTGTCCATGACTTTTACTAAAAATACCGATAAACTTTTGATCTATTGATAAGGTTAAGAACATTATAACTATATAACAGGCACCTGCAAAAACATAAATATTCAGCCATGGATGTTAAAATTAATATCAGAGATGTGAAACTATATGGGCTCTTCCAGTGATATTTTTCCCTTATACCAGCGTTGGAAAAATTCCACTTAAGTCAGACCAGTACTTCCTTTAACAGGCAAGAACATTATTGTTATCCCCTTACCCTGCCCATGATCATGGCAAAAGGTGAGAAGTAGATTTTGTACTTGGTGTGGTAAATGTTAATGACAATTTTTCAAGGCTCCCTTACCTCTTGTGATTGACATAGATTTAATCATTTTCTCAGATGGATGCTGTTGCAGTAGATCTATTCTGACTGAAAGAATCTGCTTCTTTGTATACAGCAGCGTGGACAAGTACAGTAGCTTGGACAACAGCTTACCTGACACAGTAGAATTGCTTTTAGGCATAGAGAGTGTGGGCAGGCTTGTTTCACGGGTGATACATAGTTGCACAACCCCACCAGTATTAGGGGAGACAATGTAGAGAGCTCATGAGGAACACAGTTGTTGCATCAAATCACAGCAGTGTTTAAGGTATGCTTCCCTCCATTTTTGGCCGGCTGCTATGGGCTAGGGAGCAAGAAATGGTCATAGCCTTGCTTCCTTCCCATGCTTTAAGGCAAAGAGCAGTCCCTGAGCTCAGGGATGACATAGAAATAGCAATTGTAGCCTACTCTGGACCTTTCTGTGCCTGTGCAGGGACCAACCACAGTCTGGTTCTGTCTAAGAGGGAATCTGCTAGAAATCTTCTATTTCCTTAATACTTTATATTTGTCACATTCTAAAGTATGACAGCTTTACTGATGTGTTTACTCTTGTTCAACTGGATATGGACTTTGAATATACTCACGTTTTGTGATTCAAATATAATGAGAAGAAACTTCTTACTATTTTAAATTTTGAACATAAAAGCTCTTTGAAAGCAAAAGTGAAACATAATACCTTTTTCTTTAACCACTTCAATGTCTTCTCTTGGCTGTATTTATAAAATTTCTTATTGCCAATTTCTAGGATAAAACAAAACAAGGGAATAAAGTCATAATTGGTTTTCATTTTCAATACATTAAAAACTCAAAGGATGCACATAAGGCATGGAAGTTATTTCATAGTTTGCACATATCATCAGGGTAATAATACTGAAAAATATTGGAAATGCAGAAAAACAACACAGCAAGCTGATGTTCACAAGACCATGCAACTTGACAATTGTCTCTAATTAACCCGGATTCAGGAAAGCACGTGTGTCATTTAAGTATATGAATAGTCTCAGTCCCAATGGTTTCAAAAGTGGTTTCAAAGAGACTATTTACATGATCAAAGTTGAGCCATGCTTAAGTGCTTTGCTGAATCCCTTTTGACACATGCCAACAGACGGTTACATTTATAAGTGATATAGTCACAGCTGTTTTTTTCGTCTCAGGTTCAGTTCCTAGTCAATTTGTTGTTAAGCCTCATGTCTTAAACCTGGACTTTGTAATCAGATGCATCTGGCAGCAAAGGCAGAAGAAAGAATAGTTTATAAAAAATATTTCACTGCTCTTCCAAGCATTCTTCCCCAAAGACTCATAGGATGGTGGATAGCAACATTTTCTTTTTCATCTCCTCCTCCTGCTTCGAAATAATTTAACATAAATGTCAAAGCAAACAAGTTGTAGTTCTTAAAAAACAAAAAAGAGTGAAACATTCAAATTATTTGGGGATGGTAATATGTCTTATCTATTATTTGTTAAGCACAATATAAATTAATTATGATATATGTATTAAAATATTTTCCATATGTGCAACTATGAGAGCATAAACATTCATTGCTGATGAATGATTAGTTATCTGCGTGTGCTGGGGCAAATGGGAGAAGAAATTACAAAGATTTCAGGAAAATTTCAGCATAGAACTGCACACTAAATTAATAGTGCATAAAGTCCGGAAATTGAATGAAATGTGTAATAAGATGATATAGGAGACTTTAGAACACACCACATTTCAATCTTGCTCTTTAACAGGTATTTCAATAGGGTTTAATAACCTATAACATTACCATTAATACTTATATCTGTTTTATGTAATTTAAAAGGTCTGATACCATACTCCAGCACTAGGCTCATGGAGTTTCTTCCCTCCCTGCAAACAACAATGCTTTAGTTATGGTTCCTTCCAGCATTTCCTTCTTTGAGGTTTATTTTGGCTCTTTCAAACTGCATACAAATATCTAATTGCTATGTACTTTTTGTGTGTGCATAGCAGGGGATGGTGATAGGTTGGGGGAATGTTACATACAAGATATAGTTTAATTTCATCTCAACCATTGTAGAAGAGTAAAAAAGTAAATATTTTTACATAGCAAAAAAGAAAAGAAAACTCCAAATACTATGCTTCATTTTATAACTGACCTGTTGCAGATTAAGTAGTTAGTTGCAATATTGTTGGCTACAGCCTTTTGGGTCTCAAAAAAAAAAAAAGTTTTAAAATGGTCCTTAAATGAAAAAAAGTTTGATAGAAACAGAAAAGGGATACACGAACCTGTTAGTTGCTCAAAGAAACTAACATGATTTTGGTCCAAGAATATAATGTACAATTTTTGGATTTCCCTTATCTGAGAAAGTTCGAGGAGAGGACACCCTCTTACCACCCTCCCCAAATCCATGTTGAAAAATAGTTCAAGTCCAGATTTCCAGGCAGAATCTCCAAACAGCATGAATCAGAGTGACTCAGTTAGGGAAGGAAATGTAGAATTGTGAAGCCATTGTCATTAAAACATGAAAAATAATTACATTGAACCCTTCAGAGATCACTTTGTTTGAAAGTATTTTATGCACTTGACAGTTTGTACTATTAAATACTAGGAACTGACAATATTTGAGACCTCTGAAGAATTGAAATGAGTTGTGAAAGTCAAACTGCTGACAAAAGGATTCAATACTGGAACATGGATTTTACATGTAATCCACATTTGATATTGGTGAGAGTTAGCGACTATGTTTGATAATATGAGAATATATTGGAAAGGCTTTTTTCCCTAATGTGTCTGGTGCCTATAAAACTGGTCTGAGACATCTGGAAAGATTGGGTTTGAGAAATACAAATGGAATATAAGTGGTTCTACAATTAAATAATATGTTCAGCAATTGGGTAATCGCTATGTAGACTTGGAAGTTTCCCTGATGTATTGTTGAGCAAACTGCCTAAAGCACATTTTAACATCTATTTTCTCAGTGCTTTCCATAACTCAGAAACTCATATGGCCCCTTTTTTCCTACCTTTTGGGAATATAAGCTTGGCAATATTACTTAGTTATTCTAATCAGGTAAGTTTTTTTGGCTCTTCATATTAATCACATCAGACAAGATCACAGTGCAACTTTTGCCTTGCAAAATGAAACAAAGAGTAACACTCACAAACTGAAGTTCATAACCCTCTATTAATCCTTTTCTATCATAGTGTCTCCCTCATACATGAACTTATTTTGAAACAATCTTCCTCACCCAGATCTAGTGAACAGAAAGAAGTAACTTCCTCTACCAACGAAGCAGGTGAATGCAAGTGCAGTGTGGTTTTTACACAGAAACAGAACTCTGACTGCTTCAGTGCCCTGGCTGCTGGGTGCCAGGCAGGGGGACTTCTTAATGTTAGCCCAGCAAGTGTAAACTATCAGTGCTCTAGGTTCAGAATTTACCACCCAGATTCCCAGTGCCAGTTATGCTTTTTTTTTTTATTTGTTAAGCACCACTACCATATTCAGTGCCATCCACAACAGAAATACGTCTTGCCTCAAGAAGCTTATTCTCAAATAAGGCAAAGTATACAGAGCAATGAGAGGCCGTAGTAGAGAAGTACTAGGTTCTTTTAAAAATGCATTAGTCATAATATCAGTAATTCTTGTGAACACTAGACAAAGTAAGTCTTTAAGAGAGATTTGAATGACAAGCGAGTAGTGGGTTAGTGGAAAGGAAACGTGAGACGTGATTAATAGCCCCAAGTGTATTTGTTACATATTCATGTAGTGATAGATACGCTGGAGGGGAGGGATAGGATACAGAAGGACCTAGACAAATTGGAGGATTGGGCCAAAAGAAATCTAATGAGGTTCAATAAGGATAAGTGCAGGGTCCTGCACTTAGGATGGAAGAATCCAATGCACCGCTACAGACTAGGGACCGAATGGCTCGGCAGCAGTTCTGCGGAAAAGGACCTAGGGGTGACAGTGGACGAGAAGCTGGATATGAGTCAGCAGTGTGCCCTTGTTGCCAAGAAGGCCAATGGCATTTTGGGATGTATAAGTAGGGGCATAGCGAGCAGATCAAGGGACGTGATCGTTCCCCTCTATTCGACACTGGTGAGGCCTCATCTGGAGTACTGTGTCCAGTTTTGGGCCCCACACTACAAGAAGGATGTGGATAAATTGGAAAGAGTACAGCGAAGGGCAACAAAAATGATTAGGGGTCTAGAGCACATGACTTATGAGGAGAGGCTGAGGGAGCTGGGATTGTTTAGTCTGCAGAAGAGAAGAATGAGGGGGGATTTGATAGCTGCTTTCAACTACCTGAAAGGGGGTTTCAAAGAGGATGGCTCTAGACTGTTCTCAATGGTAGCAGATGACAGAACGAGGAGTAATGGTCTCAAGTTGCAATGGGGGAGGTTTAGATTGGATATTAGGAAAAACTTTTTCACTAAGAGGGTGGTGAAACACTGGAATGCGTTACCTAGGGAGGTGGTAGAATCTCCTTCCTTAGAGGTTTTTAAGGTCAGGCTTGACAAAGCCCTGGCTAGGATGATTTAATTGGGACTTGGTCCTGCTTTGAGCAGGGGGTTTGGACTAGATGACCTTCTGGGGTCCCTTCCAACCCTGATATTCTATGATTCTATGATTCTATGTGTGTGCTGCTGTAAAAGAGAAAAAATAGCTAAAGTCCTTGCTCCAAGATACAATCCATAGAACAGACACAAATGGGACAAGCAGCACTTGGAGACCCATAAACGGTTATGACTAAGAACGGTGTATAAAAAAACACTGAATTAAAGTCAACTGCATTTTTACATATTTCAAAACAAAATATAAAGATGCTGGCTTTCAGAGTTTGTGCCAGTTGCTGAAATGGCTATACATTATATAAAATTATATACATTTTATATATAAACAAAAGTAAATAATTCCCATTTGTCTAAAGGAATAAAGGAGCTTCCCAGAAGTTGCTTTGTTGTACTATAACTGCATTATTATTTACAGAACTAACACTGAGATAAGGTTAAGAAAGAACAACTTTTTATGGTAACCACTATTATATTTTTGCTATGAAATTAAAAAAAACCAATGATTTCCTAAGGGCTACACTGCGATTTGTACTAGGCATCCATGCAAGGGAGTAACCCACCCCCCCTTAATTACCCCTACACAGACTTCCTAGTCTGGGTGGCTCAGGAGTAAACCAGTTATTCCCTCAGTGGAGTAGGTGGATAGAACCTTGGCTTCTCCTCCTTCACTTGCTGACCAGCGTGGAGGAGGGACTGAGGGGACTGTAATTTACTTTTGGTACAAACCAGCAGTAAAATTACTACCACTCCAGAGCAAGGAAGAAGTGTGGAGAAACACTGACCTTGAGGCGTATGTGTGTGTCACACAGTGCCTTCTAGGGTTACTCCTGGGGTAGTGCAGATTTTGCACCACCCCTTTGTCTAGGCTGTGTCCAAACTCACAATCTAGCTCTAAAGTAAACAGTCATACATATCTGCTAAAACTATGTGCAATGTAAGCCTTTCTGAAGAGTTAGTTTTGAAACCAAACAAAATAATCTGCAACTCAGAACGGTAAATCTGAGTGCTGACCCAGGACCCAATCCTGTGAGATGCTGTGCACCTTCAACTACCACTGAAAGGCCTCTATAGACAAGGCTTCCTGCTTTCATCCTTTGACGTGTATATCATTTCTTTAGTCGTTTACCCTCTTTCGCAAGCTAAGCACAGGTTTCTGGTCAGGCCCACAGCTGGGTTACTTTATTCGTTGTACATGTAACTGGGAATAGTAAGGACACTTTCTCCTTTCTTAATGAAAGTTTACGTTGTGTCCCAGAATTTCTTTCATCTTCGTCACCAGGCTGAGCCTAAGGAAGATAGAAATCTAATCTCCTTCCACCCTTGCTTTATAATTAAATCCTCTCATTTCTGGCTACAGTCAGTCAGTATCCATTCAGCATTCCTGGTCTCAACACATAGGTAGTAACTGTGTTATCAGTAAAAAGAAAAGGAGTACTTGTGGCACCTTAGAGACTAACAAATTTATTAGAGCATAAGCTTTCGTGAGCTACAGCTCACTTCATCGGATCGATGAAGTGAGCTGTAGCTCACGAAAGCTTATGCTCTAATAAATTTGTTAGTCTCTAAGGTGCCACAAGTACTCCTTTTCTTTTTGCGAATACAGACTAACACGGCTGCTACTCTGAAACCTGTGTTATCAGTATATTCTCCTTTGGTCCTGCTTGCTCATTGCAATAAACATGACTATTTTCAATGGAAGCAAGTCCTACTTTATGTTCAAATGAAGCTTTTTAGGAAGAAATGGCTGAACACATGCAATACACCCCTTACCCATACAGGACACAACATCATCTCATATTGTGAGAATATATCCGGTTCCCTAAAAGTTCAACATGCCTCTCCAGGTTACTGTTAAGTTACATGAAACAATAAGTTTTTAGTTTTCTTCTGTTTGTGGTACTTACTGTTCCATTGTTACTTTTCAATTCTTTGGTAGTTATCCTTGTAACACTGCCTAAATCTTCCCTCCCAAAGTGACAACTGCAGCCTGCCATGGCTAGCAGGAATTGGTTCAAACAAGCCTTCTTGTTCGCATACCTTAGTGCCTTGTAGGTGCTCTACACAGTACAGAAATAGAAAATCTGGTTGATTTTTTTTTAATGGAAAAAGAAGGCCAATGTGGAAGATTCTGTTTTCTCCAGCTTCTGTATCCTTCTTGAATGATTACCCTCTCCATTCAGTCAGGAGGTCAGTGCAGGACCTTTTGGGATTTTTACAAGTCTTAAATTTTCAGATGACATTGCTATGAATTATGAAGCCTCTTTTCCATGTCTGCCAATCTGTGCTATGAAAAAAGCCATGTATTTAAATGTATCTAACAAACATTTAGGGCCATATGTTGTCCTCAACTGACACAAACTCCCAATAATATCAATGGGAATTCTGTGTAAAGATCAAGGATAGTATGTGTATACCCTTGACTGATGGAGTTATTTCAGGTTTTCTTTAATACAGTTTATCACCAAGCACCCCTTTCAGAACAAAGCTTACAATAGCAGACAACTGCTGACTTTTTTAAAATAAATTTTTCTTTTTACTTAATTTTAACACCATACTATAAGCTTATGCAAAACTGCAGGAACTTGGGTTGTCTCTTCTCCTTTCCTGAAATACTTCTCACAGCCATTCATTCTCCCTTTTCCCCATCCCAGCTTGGGCCTGCTTACTCTTCATATACCGTACTGGTAATTCACAGGGGACACTGGTGCCACTGCTCCTTAGTGGACCACCTGGCAAAACAGTCACTCCAACACCCATGCGATACTCACCAACAAAAAAAAAAGAGATATTGCTCACAGGATAAGGGAACCACTTGGATTCCTTTTACAACTTTAATGATATATCATTTTTAATATCAAATGGTAGAACTGTATGCTACTAATTTAGAGCTGCAGTATATAATTTCAGCCAAGTGCAACACCTTTTAAAATACCGAAATAAAGACCATTTCTAACATCATTCCTTAAACTTAAACAATCACTAAAGTGCAGTTCTACTCTGAGCCAATGACATTGAGGGGGTTACATGTTTATTGTCTCAATGTTTTTCAGACCAAACATTTATATGTGAAAAGCTGGTGTTCTACTTGCCAACCCTGCACACTCAGCCTGGGATGTAAACACAAGCTAGGTTCCTTCTATCACACGTATCACCCAAAGTAACAGAGCCTCTATATGCTCAATTAGGCCTTCAGCAATACCTGTGCAACTGCAATATACAAGTATAACTGAGTAAACAATTCTGTTGCTGATGCAAAAGGAATAAAATCCAGCTCATTCACTCATAACTTGGCAAAAACAGCCCAACCACCGGAATAAAAGCAATAAAAAAAAATTATTGCTAAAATCAACAGATACAACTCTAAACACACAAAATGATGAGCATGGTGGTGCTATTATCATAGTCACTTTTCAGCATAAACTCGCACTTTTAAAAGTCAAGTCTTTCAGTAGAGTACAGTTTTGATTAACCTTTAGTTAGACCCCTCCTCTACTGAGAAAGCACTCTTTGTGGATCCCTGAATTTACTGCAGTTGTGGTGGTTACAGCTGCAATCACAGAAATGCACATACATGCACACGGTAAAAAAAAAAAATTAAAAAAAATAGAGCTGTAACTGAGATACAAGTTATAAACAAAAGAGAAAGGCTTAATTTGCCAAACATGGCAGTTACTTTATGGAAGGAAAACTTTTTGCAAATTTAGGAGACTGATCAACTACATGAATGGATTCCAATAATAAAATGCAGCAGGACATGTGGCAGATTACATTGGCACACCAAAGATGCTTGGTGAAACAAGGCGTAAAAGCCAGTGCATGGTGCTGTAGGCTAGGCAGCAGAGTGGCTTCTAGTCCCACTGTGCAGAGGTCAACTGAAACAAATAAATTCACCAATATTATCTGAAGTATTAGTCTGTTAGCTAAACTGATATCCAAAATCGTGTACCTTTTTCTTCTATCACATGATGTAGTGAGTCCATAACTCTTGCACTCTGTAGCAACATCGTACAGCTAGAAAATTCTGAATCAACCACAACTTGATCCAGTGGTTGGAACTTTCCTTGCTGAAAAAAAAAAATCAAAGGGATTATAGAAACATTACTGTCAACAACAGCAAAAATATAATAAGCCATTAAATTTTTTTTATGGCTAGAGCCTTAAAACAAGGATTACAAAGACTGGATTGCTAGCAGAACCACAACATATTCATAAACTGTTTACAGAGCAACAAACTATGAAGAAAGATTTCAAAACCGTAAATACTTACAAAGTACTGAACTTTTCAATTAGTGTACTTTAAAAGGTCCAGTTTTAAAATATCATGGAGACAAACAAATGCAAAGTACAGAGGGTTTACTTTGGAAGATGACAGCATGTTACAGTAGTTAATGTGTGCCAACAGCTTTTCTAGATACAACCTGCTGGATTAAATTCAGCATCATAATTTTCATTAAAATTTTGCTTTTTTCCCTTCCATAAAGAGGAATCTCAGAGGAGCAGTGCATCTTAAGAAACATAGTACTAACCTTTCACCTCTGGAAAGTGAGTTCCAGTTTGGCCTGAAGTCTTACATAAAGTGGTTTTGGCACAGCTTAAATAGCACTGTACACGACAGAACCATCAAACAAATCTTGCCTTTGCCAGACATTACAATGCATAATTATTCAGCACAGTTTGGCACAACTGGCAGCTTTCCCTTTGGAAATCTCCCCGAGCATATCAGTACAAAGGCTCAGTTAGCTCTCCATCCTTAGAGTGAATGGTCTCGGGGGGCCAAAACTGAAGTCATTATGCTGGTCAGTAACACTTCGGTAAACCACATTCATTATTAGAGAATAATCTCATTGGAGCAATCAGAGAATTCATAAAACAACCAACTGAAATTTACAAGGTACAAAACAAAGGATTTCATATTTGTTTCTAGCGCAGAAAAAAGTAGATGTAAAAATCAAAAGAAGAAAATGATTATAAGAGTAAAAAAATAAATGTATATTAAAATTAATCTGTGGATAAGGTTTTCAAAAGGCAACCAAATCTGAAAGAAGTGTGGTTCATGGAAAGCCATTGAAAGTATTCTTCTGTAATTGTTTATAAGAATGTGGACTACTATAAGACTGGGATGGACTGCAATACCATAAAGCAAACATGTTTATGGTTACCCTTTATCATAAAATGATGAAACATTTCCAACACAATATAGGTTAAATTACTGGTTAGAAATATCAAGCAGGTGTTGACTGCTAGAAGAAAATGCATAAAAGTAAGATTGTGTATCCTCAATCCACTACTTAAAAGCACAATGAAAATAATTCTCTCCCATCCATATACTTTTTCTTCCGTGACACAGTAGCAGGGAATCTTGGAGGGAGAAACAAGAAATAGGTACTGAAGGAAAGAGAAGCCTTTCAGATAAGTAAACCTAATTTACTGCCTCCATCTGGCATGAATGAAGAGTGGCATTTAAATTCTTCCAGTTAGATAAGCTAGTGTCCTTTGGCTCATGGACCAGAGATTATATTAACTAATTAAGTGCATTTTTCTATTCTTCCTGATGTATTGTACTTTTAAATTACACATGAGACTTTGCAGAACCATGTGATCAATTCATTTATTATCTGCCTTGGATTACTTAACCATCCCTTTGCCCATAATCTGCAAATTCCAGTACTCCTTTTCTTTTTGCAAATATAGACTAACACGGCTCCTACTCTGAAACCATTCTAACCCCTGTAACTACTTCAAATAGCCACCTTTTTTCTTTAAGATCAACCTGCCATAGAAATGTTTCCTTCTCCTTCCCACAAACATGTGGGTTCCCCACAAAAGTTGCATCTACTCCTGGCTCAGGAAAGGCACTATTCAGTCCTACACAAACAGCTGCTTATCAGTTCAAACTCCAATACCTCTCAGCTCTACAGGCCTAGACTCAGGTGCTCTATAATGACAAGAAAGAGGAGATTCTCTGTTTCCAGATGGGTACTAGCATTCACTTCTGGCCCTGCAGGGTGACAATTACTTTAAAATGGTAGTATTTTAAAGTTATTTTAGGTCATGTTTGGAGGTGTTTCATATATATTAATTTTAATTTTTCTCCCTCTTTGAGTCCTGTGCAGTGCAGTGTGACACTGACAGACTGATTGACTGGTATAACCCATAACAACTCAACAGAAGGTACTGAAATGATGAACAGGGTCATTCCCTGTAGATTCCCTGTAGATTTCCACCAAATGCATCCGATGAAGTGAGCTGTAGCTCACGAAAGCTTATGCTCAAATAAATTTGTTAGTCTCTAAGGTGCCACAAGTACTCCTTTTCTTTTTGCGAATACAGACTAACACGGCTGCTACTCTGATCCCTGTAGATAGTTATCAAAGGCATGTTAAGTAGACTAGAAACTCTGATATGTTTGCTTATACTGTTAGAGAACAAGAATAGATAATAATTGTATTGGTCTGTGTTTATCTATATCTTGTTAGAAGTTTAACAATGTGGTCTAAGGAACCTTATAGATTAAACAGACGTATTGAAGCATAAGCTTTCGTGGGTAAATACCCACTTTGTCGGCTACCCCTCGGATCTAATTTGCTTGTAGATGCTAAAATTCTGTTTCTATCTGTAATGATTCATTACTGTATTCTATTGATTCAGAGATCAAAAAGGGATATTATCATCTAGATGGGACTTGTAGTTTAATAAATATTATTGGCTTCATTTTTCTTTGAAACTTGTAAATTCCACATAAGTAAACTACCTGTGAACTGTTTGAATGGTTAATTATGATAATGAATACAACTAGTAACCAGGAAAAGAGATTAGCTTCAAAGCAACAATATACATTAGCTATTCGTCATCCAAGAAAGGCCCTGCTGTGACCATGGCTGGTTCAGCTATAAGAAAAGACCTGGGCCTGATCCTTATCTTATCTCAGATCTGCTTAAACTTTGACGAGGTAAGTCTAAGCGCACAGGACTGAGGTCTCCAGGTTACTCTGGATCCATCCTGAAATTCTAATGGGAGAATTTGAACAAGCTCTGCACATGGACTGCCTATGGGACTATAACCTATTGAACTGATTCTAAAAGAACTTTTGCAGATCAGCAGCCTCACCATCTCTGCAATGAAACAGACTTTACTCATAAAGAACTTTACTCATATCCGTATGTATATTGATCTTTTAACCATAACAATTCTCTTCTTTCTTTTTATTAATAAATCTTAAATGTAGTTAATAAGAACTGGCTGTAAGTGTGGGTGAGATATGAAATATTCATTGACCTGGTGGGCAATGCGTCTGGTCTCTTGCGATTGGCAGAACTTTATATATGGTGAATAAGGTTTTTAGTAACCGTCACTATATTAGACTTGGCTGTCTGGGTGGGAGCCAAAGGCTGGATTGCTTAAAAGGGACTATATTTTGGTTTCTTGGTAACCAGTAAGGTATTACAGAAATTGTTTGGTTACTGGTTTGGTGAAATCTAATTATAGAATAAACCACCAGTTTTGGGGATTGTCTGCCCTAATCTTTGCAGTTTGCCCTGAATAAGCATTCTCGGTGTAGCTCCTCCAGGTACCACAGTCACAGGGACTCATAGGAATCAATTTCTAGGAACAAAGAATGTAGGCCATCCTTATAGGATGGGGGGAATCTATCCAGGGAAGCAGTGACTCTGAAAAAGATTTGGGAGTCATGCTGGAAAATCAGCTGATCATAAACTCCCAGTACAACCCTGTGGCAAAAAAGGGCTAATGCAATCCTTGGATGCATAAACAGGGGAATCTTGAATAAGTGTAGAGAGGCTATTTTACCTATGTATTTGGCACTGGTGTGACTGCTGCTTGAATACTATATCCAGTTCTGGTGCCATCAATTCAAGAAGGATATTGGTAAACTGGAGAAGGTTCAGAAAAGAGCCACAGGAATAATTAGAGGATTATAAAACATGCCTGACAGCAACAGAGTCAAGGATGTCAATCTATTTAGCTTAAATAAAAGGTTAACGAGTGACTTGATTAAGTCGACAAGTGCCTTCACAGGAACAAATATTTGATAATGATCTCTTCAATCTAGCAGAGAAAGGTATAGCACAACCCCAGTGGCTCAAAGTTGAAGCTACACAAATTCAGACTGGAAATAAGGTGTACATTTTTAACAGTGAGAATAATTAACCATTGGAACAATTTACGAAAGGTCATGGTGGATTCTTCATCACTGACAATTTTTAAATCAAAGAATGGATATTTTCTAAAAAAATATGCTCTAGAAATGTTTTCAGGGATGTTCTATGGCCCATGTTAGACAAGAGGTAGACTAGACAATCATAATGGTTCCTTCTGACCTTGGAATCTATGAATCCCACAAAGTACTAAACAACCGGCCCAAATCCAGCAAAGTACTTAAGCATGTGTTTAAGTGCTTTGTTTGACTGAAGCCAAAAACTTAACTCAAATTTTAGAGGGAAATCTTGAGCTGAGCAGTCACAAAACGGATTTTTCCAATGATTATAATTCAGCTTGTTTTTTTAATTTTTATATTTAGTTAGGCAAACTGGCTTAGAGATTAGTCCTCAGTAAGGACTAGACATGTGGAAATTTCAACTTGTGAAGGTCAGTCATTTTTAAACTCATGAACGAGCAAAGCAGCATCTTCACATTTTCCTAGAGTGGTAAAAGTATTTTTGTTTCCCTCACTTTCCATAATCAAAAATGGATGAATGAATTCATCTCAAACTTTCCAAAATATTCACCTTTGGGATGAGACCAAGAATGGAACATTTCAAATGAAATGGAAAATTTTTTAGATAATTATGAGCAGAGAGAAAAATAAGGCTTACATCAAAGTCAAATAACTATAACATCCTTTACTGACAACACATCTCTAATCACCAAACAACAGTGGCAAAGATGACAACAACCTGTCTGGGACATGTATTTATGCTTCAATGAAATATAATGCAATATTCATTTAGTGTGGGAGTCCCACTTTAAAGAATTAAAATAACTTTTAGAGAAAATAAAGTAATAAATAGTAATAAATAAATAAAATTTCTAATGCCAGAATCAAGGACACTTACCTCTTTCTCTGCCTTTATGAGGTAGAAAAGCACCAGAAATAAAGGATCCATTGGTGTTGCAAACAATAGGCGTCCATCTATGGACAGAAAGATGAAAGAACATTTTATTCTCAGAAGCATAACATAGGCAGATTGATTATTTCCTTTTAATTTTACTGATGGGGTTGCAGCATTTTCATGGAGCAGTTAAGTAAATTCTGTTATTTTGTTTTATAAATGCCTTAATATAAGAAGGCTTAATTCTTAATTGTGCCTAAGCCATATTAAAATACAGTAGAACAAGTGTCTTGATAGGAAGCTGACTATAGCTCAATGATTCTGCTCTCCCCCCTAGTCCTTGTGTAACTTAAAGCTACAGGGGGCTAGCTTCAATGCACACTGCAGGGGAAATCCCTTCCATCAGCAGAGAATCAGGCATAACGAGGCCTCGCTCTGCTGTGGCCCTTTCCCCACTTACATCAGGCAGAAAGCTCTGCAGTAGGAAGCAAAAGAGAAGTTGTAGCTGAATTCTGCGTGTTTTACAATGGCCAGAGATTCCCTCTGCATGGGGGAATTCTCTGTTGGTTTCTTATGTGACACAAAGTGAACTTAGGTTTCAGAGTAGCAGCCGTGTTAGTCTGTATTCACAAAAAGAAAAGGAGTACTTGTGGCACCTTAGAGACTAACAAATTTATTTGAGCATAAGCTTTCATGAGCTACAGCTCACTTATAAATTTGTTAGTCTCTAAGGTGCCACAAGTACTCCTTTTCTTAAAGTGAACTTAGTAGACCAGAGAATATGGCCCAGTGCGTATGTTTAATAATATATACCAATTTCAGGGTGGGGCCTTCAATTAACAGAGCCTTCAGTATAGATAATTGAAAACAACAATGTAACATGAAAGAAATTAATGAGATAAGATCTAATAATTGATAACCATTTGACATTAGAAAACCAAAAATGAGTATAGATATATGGACTTGACAGCTAGAGGGAGGTTTTTGTTTTAATTCACTAAGAGGGAATGAAATTTTAACATACTTTTCCCATTTTGTATTTCCTAAATCTTGCTAAATCAAGATCAGGTTATTGGAGAATCATTTGGCTTACAACTAATAATTTATGTTCATATTTCAAAAAGTGTTGATTTTCCAATGGAAGACCTAACAACAGAACCAACAGTCCCAATGGTAAATTATAATGTGTGATGTCTTTAATTAATTTGCATATTTATTTCCAAATCTTCTCCATTTTAGAGTAAGATCACTAAATAAGTAAGAAACCTCATTCCCCAAGTTCTATCTTACAGTCATCTATTCCTTGTCATTGGTACTTTTTAATCTGACGGCTGTAAAGTACCACCACAGCACTGAGAAAGCAATTTTATTTTTAAAGACGCTTTTTTGTATTTTGGGGACACAGAATTCTGAATAGGAGTACTTGTGGCACCTTAGAGACTAACAAATTTATTTGAGCATAGTGAGCTGTAGCTCACGAAAGCTTATGCTCAAATAAATTTGTTAGTCTCTAAGGTGCCACAAGTACTACTTTTCTTTTTGCGAATACAGACTAACACGGCTGCTACTCTGAAACCTGTCAGAATTCTGAACGTATTTCTATTTCTCTACACACTTTTGTTCCCGTAAAAACATTTTCAGTAGCAATGAGTCTAGTAATGCATTACTGTCACTTGGAAAATATGAGAAAAATCCAAACAATGAGATCATCATTAAATATTTAAAAATAAATTATAAAAAGGCAGAAGGAAAGACAGGCCTTTGGAAGTCAGCAAGAAACTCAGGATATGTCTACACTACAAGTGCTACAATGGCAGAGCTGCAGTGCTGTAGTCAATCCACCCCCTTGAGAGCCAGTAGCTAGTTTGACGGAATTCTTCTGTCAACCTATCCGTCTAAACCGGAGTTTTGGTAGGCTTAATTTTTCACACTCCTGAGCAACGTAGCTAAGTCAACCTATGTTTTAGGTGTAGATCAGGTCTAAGTTTCTGGAACAGCTGAAGATGGAGAATGCTGTGAAGATGACATGCTGGCTACAAAGGGAGGTAATGTTATGTTTTTCATACAGCAGTTTCTGTAGTCTAGATCATTAAGAGCCACAACAAATACGTTACTGCTTGAGAGGCAGTTCAACCCACCTTCCAGGTAGTGCATTTGCATGAGCAGTGGGATATAAAGAAAAAAAAAGCCAAACAAGAGAAGGTAACATGAATTATAGGGAATTAGAGTAAGCTCCTCTTTCAGGGGATGCAGGAAATCCAGAAGCAGAGATTCCATGGCAGAAGTACCGATATGTCAGACAAATGGGAGAAAAGACAGGGAAACTCCACTCAGGAACCTGAAAGGCTCACTAACAAAACTAAGTTTAACACGGACCCATTTTACAGGAACTGAAAAACTAATGAATTTTGGACTTATACATAGTTAGAATACTCAAACAAAAACAAAAAGCTGGAGAATTATCTTCAGAAGAATAACTTTTTCAGAGATACAGGAGTTAATTTTATACATGCCCCTGCAGCACTCAAAGAAATTAGGAACACCTTTCCAGGCTTCTAAACAAAATGCAGGTGATGGTTTCTGAGGACAGCTATTTCTCAGGGGCCAACGCAGAAGGTGGGAGGAGAAGAGACATAGAAAATTCAATAGAATCAGCAGCATAAAGCATGCACGCTCCGGTCGGCTCAACACCCACCCACAGAAAATCAAAGCTTATAGCAGCATTACTTGCAGTCTGGTTATTCCTACATGCACCTGTGCAAAGGAAATTTAGAATTAAACACACACCTAGAGATAATACAATTAAAGAAGATATACAGTTTTTAGAAAATTGTGTGTTCCCCTATCATTAAATGATACTTTTTCTAGGGAAAAGAAATCAAATAAAATAGGATGCAGTAATTGACTGGGCAAGAAACGTTTCTCTAGTGACATCCTCATTGATAAAAACATTGTTAGATCCTTGGTGAGAAGGTACAGAAAGTTGTCTGCCTTCTATTTAAAAAGATAGACTAGGAGATGAGAGGGCTGTGAATAAATAGGGGAACTTGCTCCAGGTGATGAAATTCCTAAATACCAGCCTCAGAAAAAGAACCATCAGCTTGAGATCCCAAAGCTTTTCTAGGAACCAGAATGGTAGGTTAAAGGAAGAGGGACCAAATGTTTCAATGTCTGAAACTATATTTTATTGCTAAAATAAGTGGGTCCATTTATGCTTTATTCCCTAAATTTAAAATATACATATGTTCCCTGAGGACTTGTCAGGTTGATTGACAAGGAAAGCTAAATATTTTGTGGCACTTGAGTTTACTACAATTTGATTTTTTTCAAGACACATGAACATCTGTCTAATTGAGGCTGCCAAATGCAGTCTTCTAAGAAACCACAAAGCCCCACCCCTGGCTAAATCCAGATGGCATGTGAGTGCCTCAGAAGGTGGAGATACTGTGTGACTGGACTCTAAAATTAAGAGATACACCAGTAAATTTATCGGGGGGAAATGTATGAATATTAGTTACACTTAGGGGTAAGGGAGGGGAAACACTATGTTACTCACCATGTTGAACAGCCTGACCTATAAACCAAGAACGATATTCTTCATGAAAAGCTTTTACTTCAAACAGCTGCTGTGCACTGCTATTGAATAAGTAGAGGGCAGCTTCCCCTGTTAAAAGAAATCTGGTTTGTATTTGTAAGCTTTCATGAAAATCAAAAGACCATCCAATATGTCTGAAGAACGTGCCTAATATATACATAAACATACATACATTCTCCACACACTGTAACTACAAAGAAAGCTTAGACAAAGAAAACTATTATATACAGATGTTCATTTACCAGCTCTATAATCCCTACTCAATTTTGAATAAATAAGAAGTGTGAATAGTTCATCTTACAATGCAAAGCCTTTGATTCAAACCCAAATCAGATCACACAAGAAATTAGCTTTTGTCTGTACGGGAGGGGGTGGTGATAGAGAGAATTTCCCTTTTCTTTCTTTGTGTCTGTCTCGGAGTTATCTGACACAGGGATAGGGAATGAGAGTCTCAACTCTTTTAAGTGCCATTTTGTTGTTTCAGAGTAGCAGCCGTGTTAGTCTGTATTCGCAAAAAAAAGGAGGACTTGTGGCACCTCAGAGACTAACAAATTTATTAGAGCATAAGCTTTCGTGAGCTACAGCTCACTTCATCAGATGCATTTGCATTTTGTTGTTTGTCATTTATTTTTGTGTGTTGGTATAGATGTAGGGAGATTATGGGTTAAATGAATTAGGTGAATGAGGGAGCTGAACAAGTGGGTTTTATTAGAAACTTGAAATCTTGGAGATGACAGAAATTGCTTTGTTTTAGGCCCCTTCACAAAATCCCCCTGCTTCTCACTGCTTCACGTGGATAAAGTGGAATGGATCATTCGTATGCCTCCCATATTAGTTTTGATTACCAAATGCCAAATACATTGTGAACAAAGCTGACAATCTCCATTACTATAATGGAAAGTCACCAAGACTTTGCTTTGGAAGTTGTATGATTTTGCAGACTTGGTTAGTTCTCGCTGAGCACTCAAGAGCACACATTGCATGGGTGTTTATACAATATTTGGAGACAACAATTTATTTATTAAAACACAAATATTCTAAAAAGATGCTAAAAGGGTGTTTTCTTCTCTTCCTATTTCAGACCCTGCACTCATACATAAGGTTACATAACCAAAGGTTTGCGCATTATAGATCTTTAAATAGGCTTCTGGTAATTCTAGAGTAAGTTTCCCAGCTTCGGTGTCAACAACTACATTTAAAGGTTTTTCTCTAAAAGCCTTCCCCGACACTTTTCATTCTACAAGTTAAAGAGAGCACTTTCTTCCCTGGTAAAATATAAATTCTTAGCCACTTTTTTTCAATTCTGGTGACAAACTGCAAAGCCAATTCAGTACAGCAGACAGAAGTTGTGCATTGCTTTATATTTTGAAGCTAAATTCTGAATATTTTTAAACAGAATAAACTCTCTTCCCATTCTGCATCTCTTGTCTTTCACTACTCTCTTCCCCTAGGCACAAAGCAGAAACTAGCAGATTATCTGCACCTGTAATTAAGGTTCTCAGACGTGTTTTAATGTCATAAATGTGAGTGGTGACATTTTAAAAAACCCAGTGATCCTACCAAAAGCAAATGAATTTATGGAGTGAAGAAATAACCTGAACCAGATTTTTTCAAACAAACTACTTTAAATGTGAAGATTTTCCGTTTAAATAAACTAAACAAGGTTTAATACTGTATATTTTAATGGAAAGAAAGTCGTAGACAAGGGAAGCTTTAAGATACACTAGCTATACAACCAAAGAAGAAAATGATTGTTTTGGAGATTGGAAGGAGGTTCATTAAATTTTCTACATTATTTGTTTTTCTAATATGTTTCTAATTAAAGGTAAATCATCATCTACTGTCAAGAAAAGAGATACCACACTTTGGACTGAGTAAAAAGAAAATCATAGTTAAAAATGAAAAGGCTCAAAAGTTTGGCAAGTGTAATAAAAGCCTCTCCTAGCTGAATGTTTATTTTATAGGTGATTAGCTGAAGAATCTAAATTTGGATTTATAAGAAAGGCCTGTGTATCCCCAAAAAACTAATGCATTTAAAAGACACATTTGAAATATACCACTTTTTTGTGCTGCCAATATTTCTGATGAACAGTTCAACCAATTAAAATTATAAAATAAATCCTAAATGTTTTAACTGAATTAACTACATGGCATCCTCAGCAAAATCTCTGGCACACGAGATTAACCCTATCTCATTTCAGTTTGCAAAATATTAATTCTCTGGTAGAGATAAGGAGAGAATTAACCATAATATTAACAATGTCCTTAACTGTTGCAAACTTGCCTGTACTTGGATTACGCAGTCTTGTAAATAAAGGTCCACCATCAGGTTTCATAGGAAGATCAGTAACAGGCTCTGAAAAGAATTATAAAATTATAAATTGAGAGATCTTTCCCACCCCATCATACTTCACCAACATACTTGTCTGTATTAATTGGATTTACCTTTCAGATACCAGTAATTTCCCCCTGAAAGCCACCCAGTATGTCCATTACATCAGAACACAAGAATGGCCATGCTGGACAAGAACAATGGCCACGTAGCCCAGTATCCTGTCTTATGACAGTGGCAAGTGCCAGTGTTTCAGAGAAAATGGACAGCACAGGGCAATTTCCAATCATCCATCCCCTCATCATCCACGCCCGGCTTTTGGAAATTGGAGGTTTAAGGACATCCAGAGCATGAGATTGCATCCCTAATATCTCTTATATATGCTAATATATCTTCTTTAGAGATGGGGTGACCAAAACTGCACATAGTACTGCAGGTGTGGGTGTTCCATGGATTTATACAGTGGCGTTATGATATTTTCAGTTTTGTTTTCTATCCCTTTCCTAATGGTTCCTAACATTCTGTTAGCTTTTTTCCACTCCTTTGACCGCTGCTGCACACTCAGTGGATGTTTTCAGAGAACTATCCACAGTGCCTCCACAATCTCTTTCTTATGCAGTAACAACTCCTTTAGACATCTTTGTTTTGAATGTATAGTCGGAATTATGTTTTCAAAAATGCACTACTTTGCCCTCATCAACACTACATTTCATTTGCCATTTTGTCACAGTCACACAGTTCTGTGAAATCCCTTGGTAACTCTTCAAAGTCAGCTTTGGACCTAACTATCTTAAATAATTTTGTATCATCTGCAAATTTTGCCACCTCATCATTTACCCCCTTTCCCAGATCATTTATAAGTATGTTGAATAGTCTGGTCCCAGCACAGATCCTTTGGGGACCCTCCTATTTACCTCTCTCCATTTATTCCTACCCTTTGGGTATGCCTACACTGTCATTAAAAACTCACAACAGGCCAGTACCAGCTGACTCAAGCTCAGAGTACTTGGATTAAAGGGCTGTTTAATTGTGGTGCAGACATTCAGGCCTGAGCCTGAACATCTACACCACAATTAAACAGCCCCTTAACCTGAGTCCTGGGAGTCTGAGTCAGCTGGCATGGGCCAGCCATGAGTGTCTAATTGCACTGTACAGATACCCCTTGTTTCCTAGCTTGAAACCAGTTACTGATTCATGAGAGGACCTTCCCTCTTATCCCACGACTGCATACTCTGCTTAAAAGCCTTTGGTGAGGGACCTTGTCAAAGGCTTTCTGATAGTCCAATTACACTATATCCACTGGATCACCCTTGTCCATGTTTGTCAGCACCTTCAAAGAATTCTATTAGATTGGTGAGACAGCATTTGCCTTTATAAAAGCCAACGCATTGTGTTCATCTATATACCTGATAATTTTTTTCTGACCTAGAGATTCAATCAATTTCCTGGTACTCGAGTTAGGCTTACTGACTTGTAATTGCCAGGATCACCTCTGGGGACTTTGTTAAAAATTGGTGTTCCATTAGCTACCCTTCAGTTATCTGATGCAGAGGCCGATTTAAGTGATAGGTATATCACAGGTAGTAGTTCTGCATTTTCATATCTGAGTTTCTTCAGAACTCTTGGGTGAATACCAACTGGTCCTGGTGGCATATTACTGTTTAATTTATCTATTTGTTCCAAACCTCCTCTATTCATAGATTCATAGATACTAAGGTCAGAAGAGACCATTCTGATCATCTAGTCCAACCTCCTGCACAGCGCAGGCCACAGAATCTCACCCACCCACTCCTATGAAAAACCTCACCTATGTCTGAGCTATTGAAGTCCTTAAATCATGGTTTAAAGATTTCAAGGAGCAGAGAAGTCTCCCTCAAGTCAACCATGCTCCATGCTACAGAGGAAAGCGAAAAACCTCCAGGGCCTCTCCAATCTCCCCTGGAGGAAAATTCCTTCCCGACCCCAAATATGGCAATCAGCTAAACCCTGAGCATATGGGCAAGATTCACCAGCCAGATACTACAGAAAATTCTTTCCTGGGTAACTCAGATCCCATCCATCTAATATCCCATCCCAGGGGATCAGGCCTATTTACCCTGAATATTTAAAGATCAATTACTTACCAAAATCACATTATCCCATCATACCATCTCCTCCATAAACTTATCAAGTAGAATCTTAAAGCCAGATAGATCTTTTGACCCCACTGCTTCCCTTGGAAGCATATTCCAAAACTTCACTCCTCTGATGCTTAAAAATCTTCATCTGATTTCAAGTCTAAACTTCCTGGTGGCCAGTTTATACCCATGTGTTCTTGTGTCCACATTGGTGCTGAGCTTAAATAATTCCTCTCCCTTTCCTGTATTTATCCCTCTGATATATTTATAGAGAGCAATCATATCTCCCCTCAACCTTCTTTTAGTTAGGCTAAACAAGCCAAGCTCCTTAAGTCTCCTTTCATAAGACAAGTTTTCCATTTCTCGGATCATCCTAGTAGCCCTTCTCTGTACCTGCTCCAGTTTGAATTCATCCTTTTTAAACATGGGAGACCAGAACTGCACACAGTATTCTAGGTGAGGTCTCACCAGTGGCTTGTATAATGGTACTAAAACCTCCTTATTCCTACTGGAAATACCTCTCCTGATGCATCCCAAAACCGCATTAGCTTTTTCACAGCCCTATCACATTGGCAGCTCACAGTCATCCTATGATCAACCAATACTCCAAGGTCCTTCTCCTCTTCCGTTACTTCTAATTGATGCGTCCCCAGCTTATAACTAAACTTCTTGTTATTAGTCCCTAAATGCATAACCTTACACTTCTCACTATTAAATTTCATCCTATTACTATTACTCCAGTTTATAAGGTCATCCAGATCCTCCTGTATAATATCCCGATCCTTCTCTGAATTGGCAATACCTCCCAGCTTTGTATCATCTGCAAACTTTATTAGCACACTCCCACTTTTTGTGCCAAGGTCAGTAATAAAAAGATTAAATAAAATTGGTCCCAAAACCGATCCCTGAGAAACTCCACTGGTAACCTCCCTCCAGCCAGACAGTTCGCCTTTCAGTAGGACCTGTTGCAGTCTCCTCTTTAACCAATTCCTTATCCACCTTTTGATGTTCATATTGATCCCCATCTTCTCCAATTTAACTAATAATTCCCCATGTGGCACGGTATCAAATGCCTTACTGAAATCTAGGTAAATTAGATCCACTGCATTTCCTTTATCTAAAAAAATCTGTTACTTTTTCAAAAAAGGAGATTAGGTTGGTTTGGCACGATCTACCTTTTGTAAAACCATGTTGTATTTTGTCCCATTTACCATTGACTTCAATGTCCTTAACTAATTTCTCCTTCAAAATTTTTTCCAGGACCTTCCATACTACAGATGTCAAACTAACTGGCCTGTAGTTACCCGGATCACTTTTTTTTCCTTTCTTAAAAATGGGAACTATATTAGCAATTCTCCAATCATTCGGTACTACTCCTGAGTTTACAGATTCATTAAAAATTCTTGCTAATGGGCTTGCAATTTCAGGTGCCAATTCCTTTAATATTCTTGGATGAAGATTATCTGGGCTCCCCGATTTAGTCCCATTAAGTTGTTTGAGTTTCGCTTCTACCTCAGATATGGTAATATCTACCTCCATATCCTCATTCCCATTTGTTATGCTACCATTATCCCTAAGATCCTCTTTAGCCTTATTAAAGGCTGAGGCAAAGTATTTGTTTAGATATTGGGCCATGCCTAGATTATTTTTAACCTCCACTCCATCCTCAGTGTTAAGCGGCCCCACTTCTTCTTTCTTAGTTTTCTGCTTATTTATATGGCTATAGAACCTTTTACTATTGGTTTTAATTCCCTTTGCAAGGTCCAACTCTACTCGACTTTTAGCCTGTCTCACTTTATCCCTACATGTTCTGACCTCAATTAGGTAGCTTTTCTTGCTGATCCCTCCCATCTTCCACTCCCTATATGCTTTCTGCTTCTTCTTAATCACCTCTCTAAGATACTTGCTCATCCAACTTGGTCTACAACTCCTTCCTATGAATTTTTTCCCCTTTCTTGGGACTACTGACTTCTCAAGCTGTGAAAGTTCCTCAGATTTGTCACCTAAAAAAATGGCTCAGATTCATGGATGTCACTCACATCCAATACAGTGAAGACCAATACAAAGAATTCATTTAGCATCTCTGTAACGGATTTGTCTTCCTACAGTGCTCCTTTAGCACCTTGATTGTCCAGTGGCCCCACTGTCTATTTGGTAGGCTTCGTGCTTCTGATGTACTTAAAAAAAAAATTGCTGTTGGTTTTTGTGTCTTTTTCTAGTTGTTCTTCAAATTTTTTCTTGGCCTGCCCTAGTTTACGCTGGACTTGCCAGAGTTTATGCTCCTTTCTATTTTCCTCACTAGGACCCAATTTCCACCTGTTGGACCAGATCCTTTGTATCACTTAGGATTAAAACAAGAATTGGCTCTCCCTTTGTGGATTCCAGGACAAGCTGTTCCAACAAGCAGTTATTTATGATGTCTAGAAATTTTATCTGTCTCTCTTCCTGAGGTGACATATACCCAGTCAGTATGAGGATAGTTGAAAGCCCCCAATCATTAATTTGTTTTCTGTCTTTGTAGCCTGTCTAATCTCCCTGAGGATTTCACAATCATTATCACCATCCTGGTCAGGGAGCCAGTAGTAAATTCCTACTACTATACTTAGATTGTTCAAGCACTGAATTTCTATCCATAGTGATTCTGTGGTACAGTTTGATTCATTTAAGATGTTTACTTTATGTGACTCTAGGCTTTCTTTCACATACAATGCCATGTCTCCACCAGACCTACTCTGTCATTTCTTCCATTAGCTAGAAGTAATTTTCATTAGAAATCAGTTATGCTTGAAAATCAGATTGGCATGCAGCCGGGGAGAACTTTGCAATGGTGCTGTCTTGCAGAAATGGATACCAAACCAACTTGGCCTTGAAATATTAAGAAACCCCTATTTAAGTGGAACACATACAGGAGAGAATACTCAAGAATAAGAAGTCAGGGTAAGAAAGCATTACTTTTGTGGAAAGGGCATCAGATACAAGAGAAAAAGACCACAGTTTGCAAGCCTTGTGAAAGGCATAGAGATCTTTACTTACAAAGGTAACTGGATTGCCTTTTTGTTTTTTGTTTTTTTTGGAGGTTTTCAGCCCCATATTCAGTGAAAAAGATAATGTTGTTGCTAAGTTAATGGGCTTTCTTAAAGAGAAATATCAAAGCAGCTTTGTTGTTTCCAGGAAAACTAAGAATTAAAATGTGTCTTTTCTCTTAAGATCTAAGACCCATAGTTGGTTAAAAAAAAATGGAGAATATAAGTAAAAACCAAACCAAAGATGTAAGAGGTCTCTTCTTAAATCCTAAAGGAAGATGGATTATTTGCCACAATATACAAGTATAGTTTTTATAATCTCTGCCCCAAGGAGTTTCTTTTATATGAGCAAAAAACAAGTTAGTGAGAGTGTGCAAGGTCTTTTGATTAGAAATTATGCCTTTCAATTAATTATACTGCACCTAGACACTGTACCAAGATGGAGGCAGGTAGACAAAACTGCTCACCCAGTAAAGGTGGGTGTATTAGCAATAGATAAACTAGACAACTGTTCATCCAGCACAGCATTTAAGAATATGACTACATTACAGATTCACACAAATATATAGTGCCTTTATAACCCTAACAAACGAGGTAATTAAGAGGTAAGCATAATGTGTTTACAGGGCTGTTTAAATAAATGTCAAAACTGATTTTATGCAGTATTATTATAGCTGTGTTAGTCCCAGGATATTAGAGAGACAAGGTGGGTGAGGTCATACCACTTATTGCAGTGGCTCTCAACCTTTCCAGACTACTGTACCCCTTTCAAGAGTCTGATTTGTTTTACATACCCCAAAGTTTCACCTCTCTTAAAAACTACTTGCTTACAAAATCAGACATAAATACAAAAGTGTCACAGCACACTGTTACTGAAAAATTACTTACTTTTTCATTTTTACCATCTAATTATAAATCAACTGGAATATAAATATTGTACTTACATTTCAGTGTATAGTATATAGAGCAGTATAAACAAGTCATTGTCTGTATGAAATTTTAGTTGGTACTGACTTTGCTAGTGCTTTTTATGTAGCCTGTTATAAAACTAGGCAACTATCTAGATAAGTTGATGTACCCCCTGGAAGACCTACCTCTGTGTGCCCCAAGGGATTCACGTACCCTCGGTTGAGAACCACTGTCTTATTGGACCAACTTCTACTGGTGAGAGAGACAAGCTTTTGGGCTTTCTTTATTACCTTTTTTATATTACCTCATCCACCTTGTGTCTCTCTAAAATTGGTTTTGGTATATATCATTTAAGATATATTCTACAGTAATCTTTGCAGTATTCATCAAGTAACACTAAACAGTTTAAAAAAATGCTCTGAGACGGACATGTCATTTTCACTGAAGTCTACAAAGTGAATTTCACAACTTACTCTATCCTGAACCTGATTTAAGAGAGGCTATAAAAGCTTTGAAAATGGGCAGCACAGCAGGTACACTAAACGGTAATCCCAGCAGCCTTACTTTCTATCGTCGTGCATTCCCTCACATGAAAGCCTCTCCCAGTTTAACACAGGCCAAGTCTAAAATAATACCAGCACAAACAATTAAAGCTTTTTAAAAGTGTCCAGACTTCTTTCACATTTAATGAAAACACTCAGGTCATCTGATGACTTTCACTTGCCCGATTCATTCCTAAAATCTTGGGGGAAACCTTATCACATTTCCTGGAGGTCACACATACAACCAAATTCCATATTACATAATGGTTATTGTTACAAGACTAAATTGGAAGTGCATTTTATTTTATTTTATTTTTAATCCAGGCTGGTGAAATTGACCCTTGATGTTCTGACAGCTGCTAATCGCTAGCTCCACCTTTCATTTCATCACATCCCTTGAATTCCCCTGCAGGCCAGTTTCTCTCTGTGCCAACACCGGGCTTGCTGCAGTCCTGCATTATACTTCTACTACATAAAGGAGCATAAAACCCCACCAAGCTACATGAAGCAATTATGGATGACCCAAAATCTATTTTTATAGGCGAATTTTAGAAATGAATACTCTGGTTAACAGACTGGTATCAAAGGATATTGAATTCTCAGGCAAAAAGATGCAATTAAGGTTAGCCGTAAAAGAACATTAACATTTTTCAAAAGGAAAGGCTCATTAAAAAGTCTGGAAATACAAAGCTAAGTTTCCATTTAAAAACAGATATTAAAACATACGGATTTATCTAATTTAAAGTCATATACATTACTGCAGGGAATGGAAGAAAATACAGTTCTGCCAGCCCATGCAGCCTTTGTACATTGTTTATAACATGGGAACATTTTGATGAAGTCCTTTTGATAGATATTTAAATAAAAGCTTTAAATAAAGATAGAGTGACAGAGATACTAATACTGCAGATATTTTAGATCTAACAATCTCACTTCATTTGTGTACCTCGTGGAGTCAAGGAACTCTGAAGTACATGGCTTTAGTTCAGTACCAGCAACTCTATGGTACACAAGTGTGATGCCCTACGACTCTGCAACCCGGGTTTATAAGTAATACAGACCTTTTAGAAGGGCTGAATAAGATTACATAGGATTTATGACACTTTACATCATCCAAGAGCTTTACAAAGTTTAATTAATAATCCATATGAGGTATACATTTAGTTCCAATCAACAGAGGAATAAACTCAGTTATACAGAGGATAAGTGACTTGGTAGAGGTCAGAAAGTCAGTCAAGTATCAGAGACAGGACTATAAACTTGATTTCTTGACTCCCAGTCCGATACTTCATCTTCACAAAAACCCTCAACTACTTTAGCAAACAGGCACTTTTGCACAGACACATTCTGTAGGAGCATCCATTGCATCTTCTTTGAAAATTCTGCTTTTGCATTCGATTTCTCAACTATGTTCAAACATCAGAAAGTGCTGGAGAGCTTACATTTCTGGCTTTCTTCATAACACATCTGTAATACTATCTTCAAAAATTGAGCGAGGACTTCTCCAATGCTTACTGTCAATGCGCTAATGGTTATCAGTCTGGCAATCACTGAAACATTGATTAGTACTCTTCAGCAAAGGACTAAATTCAGAAATGATGTTTAAGGTGGTACAAATCGCACTCCTCAAACTTATACCACCTTATGCATCACCTATGAATTGTAAGGTGCAGTCACGGACAAACATGAGTAATCTTGAGTGAAACTTCAGAGAGAAAACTACCAGATGGTTTGGTTAGTCTTTTGCCCCTATTCCCAAATGGAATGACTGATTTTGCCTATGAGGACCACTATAATCCTCCTCTGGCTTCACCCTGTTCAGGCATAATTCACCTTTTTTAAAGCAACTAACAAGGAGCTAGTCTAAGACTTGCCTACAGAGAAATAGCACTAATTCAGCAATTGGTGTAGCTGTAACCAAGCTGAACCCTAGGTGTAGATAAGGGCATGCCAAAGTTTGCACCCACTGAAGTATGGGTAAACTCTGATTAGCTCAAGCAAGGTTAAATCCTGACTAGCTTAACTAATGCAAACCCCAGCTTCCTCTTGTCTACACTTAAGGGTCAACATTGGTGCAGGTACACCAACTGCTGAATAAGCATTATTCCTGAGTGTAGACAATACCTAAATTGATGCAACTTGCTCACTCAGGAGCCAGAAGATAGGAACAGAAAGAGGGGAGGGTCTCACATCTCTTTACGATTACTTTACTTGCTATACTCCTCTCTTCTGGCCCCTCAGCTTATGAGTTACATCAAAGTAGTCTTCCTTATACATAGTGGACCATATTCAGAGATGACATATTAGAATGGGTGCAAATTACCTGTTGGTAAAAGGTCTTAAGTGGTAAGGGAATCTAAGCGGATGTAATGTACACGTTGGGGGAAGCCCAGGTAAATTATGCCAACAAAGCCACTCTCTAAACTCACCACTGAATTGGCCTGGACACTCAATCCACTAACTTTTAAAGATGACTTTAATATTAATATATATTCTGCAGTGTTTTTATGTAATATGTACAAAGTTCTATTTGAATTTTTTTAAATCTACTTGTTCAGGGAATGTTGTTGAAGAGACAGATAAATATAAAAGTCCAAATGTCTCTCTGAATTTCAAATTCTAAACAATTCCTAGATCCTGTTTTATAACTCTACTACTGTGTTTTGCTCTTTGGCAGAAGAACAAATTGGGCTAAACATCTTTTATTTTAGGTTAAACAGAAATGAACAAAAACAAATGTTTTAAAAGGCAGGATCTTAACATGCTGCTCCTAGGGGAATTCTGCGCAATGCAGAATTTTGCAGAAATTAATGTTTTGCACACAGAATTTCCTTTCCCCCACAAAAATGGACTCTAGTGCTGCTAGCTGCCACTAGGAACCACTGGACTCAGCAGAGACCAGCTTGCACATAGAAGACACTGCTTGGGGGCAGGGAGAGGGAGCTAGAGGGTTCCTGGAAGCTGCAGTTCCCAGCATTCCCTGAGGGAAAGAGAGGGCAACATGCAGGAAACTCTGTGCAAGCCTGGGACCAAGCATCAGGCTGTTTCTCCCTCTGGACCCCTGGGCTCTGAGAGAGGAAGTGTGTTTGGAGACGGGGGGTCCCCACAGCTGGGCTCTGGGAGGGGACCGGGCTATCTGGGCTGAGGGGGCCTTGCTGCTGGACTCTGGGGAGGAAGGGGTTTGGATGTATTGGCTGTGGGGGGGCCCCCATAGGTAGGCTTGGGGGCGAGGGGTTGTGGGTGTCTGGCCCCCCGGCTAGGATCTGGAGGGGGAGGCCAAAGGGGACAGAGAAACAGGAACTGGGTTTCTTTAACTCTCTACTCCTGGGGGAATTTTTGTGCATGTTACAGATATATTTGCTGACAGGTATTTTGAAATAAATTACCAAAATAATTGGTATTGGCGTTATTAACTTGGAGTGTTATTTTGACAAATAAAATTTGCAGAATTGTGCAGAATTTTAAAATATTGTGCACAGAATTTTTAAATTTTTGGCACAGAATGCCCCCAGGAGCAATGACATGTAAAAAAATAAATATAATTTGTCTGTGTAAGTTAATAATAAATTATATTTTGCATACTATGTGTCCTAGAGTTTATTTTAATATGACTACTTTTCCAATATGATCCAGAGTTTTCAGGTTGGTCACTCTCCCTCTCTTATTCCTTAGGCTAATATGAAAGCCCCAGATATTCAGTTATGCTTGTTGATGCCCTATGGGTTGATGGCACAGTCTCAATCTGATAATTCGGTAAACAACATTTGCTCAGGAAACATGCCAAGTATCCTGCAGATGAAAAAGTAAAGCCACAAAATAACTGTTCCTTTCGTTATTAAATGATAAAAACAGACTTTTTCTTTGCTCATGTGATTAGTTCAACTGAAGACTCAGAAGTTGCACCACTCAGCCTTCTAATTTAACTATTTGGCATTCCACTGATTTCTGTTGCAAGTACTGACAATATCTTGCCATTTTCAATGCTGCATCACAGTGATCAGCCAAGGGGAAAGCATGTCACCATTCACTGAAGTGCAAAAGTTTCATATTATCATTTACTATTAGTCTGAATGGTGACTCAGGAGATGGATAATGGAATAACAGAGCTTTTTATTTCTAGCTAACTGTTTTCAAACCAATCTCCCATTAGCAACTAAAAATCATGCAAGGGCTGTTCAATGGTCTCTGACATTAATACAATAATAATTCTCAGTACAATGGGGCTAGTCACATGAGAAAAGTTGTGCATGTGGTTAAGGGTTTTCAGGGTCAGGCCCTAGCTTTGTAGCACTCTATTTCACACCGTTTTCAATATAGCAAGCTGCTGTCATGCTGCTTGGGGCTTGACGGATATCAAGCTACACATGATTTAGGTAGAGTTTCAGTTTCACTTCTGAATACTTGCTGACAGTCCCCTAATTTCAATTTCCCTTCTCTGTCTGGATTGATTTCAAGACATCTGCTTCTTTGCAGAATTAGCCCATCCTCTCCATTAATGTTAAAATAAGGCACAATCAAAGCAAGATGAACTATTCATGTCCAAAAAGAAAAGGAGTACTTGTGGAACCTTAGAGACTAACAAATTTATTTGAGCATAAGCTTTTGTGAGCTACAGCTACAGCTGTATGCATCTGATGAAGTGAGCTGTAGCTCACGAAAGCTTATGCTCAAATAAATTTGTTAGTCTCTAAGGTGCCACAAGTACTCCTTTTCTTTTTGCGAATACAGACTAACATGGCTGCTACTCTGAAACCTATTCATGTCCAGGTGAAAATAATGCTACTGAATATATAGGGTGATACATGACATCAACACCCATGTGAGATATTCTAATGCTAAGATTACTCATATGAGCAGCTACAGGAGTGCCTTAGTGTTTCTAGGATTGGACCCTTTGGATGTACCTACTTTCCAAGAAGAAAAAGTAACAATTAGCTCTTTTGTGCTTATTGTTGTAACATTAAAACAAATCTTTTCTCTCCATAATTCAATAAGTTTCCCTGCATAAGATCAGAAACTTGTTACTAACCTACCCCACAAAGGAGTTGCAAAAACTAGAGAGACAAGATAGAGACTCCACAATTAAGGACCAGATCATGTAAATAATTATTCATCTGAGTAACCCCCTTACCCACATAAGTAGTCCCACTGAAGACCATGGAACTATTATCATGAGTAAGGACTACTCGTATAAGTAAGAGTTATCATGATCAGGCCCTAAAACTGTAATGAGCTTTTGTTATAAGCCCCATTTTGCCCACTTAACTTCCTCAAAAAACAGACTATTCTATTGGAAATTTGGAAAGCAAAGTCAAGTTTTGCAAGTATAGCCACAAGAGAATTTACAGAAATTATGACAAAACACTTCTGAAATACAGGACTTCAAAAAGTGTTCAACTTCCTGTAATTTCTCAAAAACACTTACTCAAAAAACATTACATTTATTATATTCAATGGTCTTCAATTAGACCTCAACCATAGGACTATTTCTGATTATGTCAGCAGCAAAACCTTGGAGCTGTTTGCTGTGGACTTTTGAAACTCCATATGTGCTTTCAGGTTCTACTGAATTTAATAAACTTTCCTATACATTTGATGAACTTTATAAACTTTGCTGGCAAAGTTGGCAGCTTTGCCAGTGCAGTTGTTCCCAGACCAGGAGCACTCTGCTGGTATATTATACCTATACTATACCAGTAAAGCCCCCCTAGTGTACACATAGCCCCTGTAAGGAAACCTGTTTGAGTTCCCGGAAATAACAAGCTCTGGCTTCAATTCTGAAAATGCTGATGTGAGAGATTAACATTTTGCACAGAACTGACTGCTCACATGCATAAAGTTAAGTGTGTTAAAATTAATAGGAAAGAGGCATTTATTGGCAAAGCCAGCTGTTTGAATACAGTACTTAATTCTAAACTGAAGTTTGCATAGATGTCAAAGTAAGAAGTGGCAAAGAGTACTGTAGCACCTTATAGACTAACAGACGTATTGGAGCATAAGCTTTTGTGGGTGAATACCCACTTCGTCAGATGCATGAGAGAAGTGAATCCTCATCCTATACTGGAATTCAGGAAATCTGGGTTCTATTCCTGGTTTTGTCACCAGGCTGGTAGGTGACCTCACTTCACCTCGCCTGGTACCTCAGTTTTCCCATCTGTAAAATGAGAATGATACTGACCTCCCTTGTAAACTGCTTTGAGATCTGCAGATGAAATGCATGATACAAGAACTAGCAGTTATTATTAGGGCTGTCAAGCGATTTAAAAAAATTAATCGTGATTCATTGTGCTGTTAAACAACAACAGAATATCATTTATTTAAAATATTTTTGGATGTTTACTACATTTTCAAATATATTAATTTCAATTACAACAATACAAAGCATACAGTGCTCACTTTATTTTTTATTACAAATATTTGCACTGTAAAAAACTGTATTTTTCAATTCACCTCATACAAGTACCGTGGTGCAATCTCTTTACCATGAAAGTTGAACTTACAAATGTAGAATTATGTAGGAAAAAAAAATCCAACTACATTCAAAAACAAAACAATATAAACTTTAGAGCCAACAAGTCCACTCAGTCCTACTTCTTGGTCAGCCAATCACGCAGACAAACAAAGTTGGTTACAATTTGCAGGAGATAATGCTGCCTGCGTCTTATTTACAATGTCACCTGAAAGTGAGAACAGGTATTTGCATGACACTGTTGTAGCTGGCATTGCAAGATATTTACGTATAAGATGCGCTAAAAGTTCATATGTCCCTTCATGCTTCAACTACCATTCCAGAGGACATGCGTCCATGCTGATGATGGGTTCTGCTTGATAACGATCCAAAGCAGTATGGACCAACACATGTTCATTTTCATCATCCATGTCAGATGCCACCAGCAGAAGGTTGATTTTCTTTTTGGTGGTTTGTGTTCTGTAGTTTCTGCATCAGAGTGTTGCACTTTTAAGACTTCTAAAAGCATGCTCCACACCTCATCCCTCTCAGAATTTAGACAGCACTTCAGATTCTTAAACCTTGGGTTGAGTGCTGTAGCTAGTTTTAGAAATCTCACATCGGTACCTTCTTTATGTTTTGTCAAATCTGCTGTGAAAGTGTTCTTAAAACAAACATGTGCTGGGTTGTCATCCAAGATTGCTATATCAAACATATGCAGAATGCAGATAAAACAGAGTAGGAGACATACAATTCTCCCCGCAAGGAGTACAGTCACAAATTTAATTGATCCATTATTTTTTTAATGAGCATCATCAGCATGACCTCTAGAATGGTGGCCGAAGCATGGAAGGGGTATACGAATGTTTAGCATATTGTCATGTAAATACCTTGCAACACCAGCTACAAAAGTGCCAGGTGAATGCCTGTTCTCACTTTCAGGTGACATTGTAAATAAGAAGCAGGCAGCAGTATGTCCCATCAATATAAACAAACTTGTTTGTCTTAGCTATTGGCAGAATAAGAAGTAGGACCGACTTGGCTCTGAAGTTTTACACTTCTGTTTTTGAGAGCAGTTATGTAACCAAAAAAAAAAAAAATCTGCATTTGTAAATTACACTTTCAGGATAAAGACATTGCACTTCAGTACTTGTATGATGTGAATTGAAATATACTATTTCTTCCGTTTATCATTTTTACAGCACATATATATGTAATCAAAAATAATAATATAAAGTGAGCACTGTGCACTTTGTATTCTGTGTTGTAACTGAAGTCAATACTGAAAATGTAGAAAAACATGCAAAAATATTTAGTAAATTTCAACTGGTATTCTATTGTTATTAGTTTCAGAGTAGCAGCCGTGTTAGTCTGTATTCGCAAAAAGAAAAGGAGTACCGGTGGCACCTTAGAGACTAACAAATTTATTAGAGCATAAGCTTTCGTAATGCATCCGATGAAGTGAGCTGTAGCTCACAAAAGCTTATGCTCTAATAAATTTGTTAGTCTCTAAGGTGCCACCGGTACTCCTTTTCTTATTGTTATTAGTGTGATTAATCGCAATTCATTTTTTGAACCGTGATTAATTTTTTTGAGTTAATCGCTTGAGTTAACTGTGATTAACTGATAGCCCTAGTTGTTATTACTATCAGCAGCAGCATCTTGTACACTTTGCATCTCAGATCCAAGTGTGGAACAGACAGGGAGGAATCAGCAAATCCACAAGAAAATAGGGTTGAGAAATGCATCTTTTCTCAGTTTCCTACAGTTTGTGCACATTCTCTCTCACTCAGCCACCTTCATTTAAAAATTAACCCATCTTTTGTTTGGAGATAACGGAAGGTAAGAATCAGATGTACTTGTGGCACCTTAGAGACTAACGAATTTATTAGAGCATAAGCTTTTGTGAGCTACAGCTCACTTCATCGGATGCATACAGTGGAAAATATAGTGGGGAGATTTTATATACACAGAGAACGTGAAACAATGGGTGTTACCATATGGTAGCTCACAAAAGCTTATGCTCTAATAAATTTGTTAGTCTCTAAGGTGCCACAAGTATTTCTTTTCTTTTTATGGATACAAACTAACACGGCTGCTACTCTGAAACCTAAGAATCAGATGACATTTTAAATCCAGACACTGCAAAAAATTAGCAGTAATGCAATTTTACATTTACAAAAACACACTGAATGACAGTTGTGGAGTGGAGGGAAATACAGGCCAGAGAGGATTTCAGTTTTTAAGGCCCTCATCTGAAACATTCTTCCATCAGATACAGGGAATTCTGTTTTATCCTATAAGGATGAAGGTTGAGTAGACCCCATCAGGTTTAGAACTTTGTGTTTCAGAGGGGTCTAAGTGTTTTGAACCTGATGTTCATGTCTCTACGCCATTCTCTTTAGAAAACAGAATAAACTGTGAAGTAGGTAAGGCTCCTTCACTAGAGATCACCAAAAACAGGTGAGATCAAGCACCTGTCGGAGTACTCTAGAAATGATATTTTGCACTTGCACAGCACCTTCTCTCCAAGGATCTCACAGCAATTTACTAATTCTAATGAGTTAAGCCTTATGACATCTCAGTGATGTAGAAAAATATTGAGTCTGGACTGAGAAGCAGGATGGTGAACTCCGTAAGACTTTGCTTAACGTTACGCACAGGAAGGTCCAAAAAGATGATCCTGCTTCTTAGCACAATCGTGGTTGGCTGGATATACAGAGAGGTCTTGACTAGGGTGCAAATCAGCCAAGGAAATGTAAAGTATTTGATAAGGGAAGATCTCTCTCTTTCTGCAACATCAGTTGCCTTTGAGATGCATCTAGCTCACCCGTGAGAGGGAAGGGGCAGCAGATATAGACCATCAAATCCTGCCTTAAATACACCTCCTGCAGCTGCCCCCGGCCTTGACTGTAATACAGCTGCAAAGAATTTAACCTTCTACAACGAGCAGCCCCTCAACCCCGCTGGGTCCTGCTCCCTGAGACTCGATGGGGCACAACAAGGGAAGCTGGGGTGGACCAGGGGGATCAAATCTCACGGCACTGAGATCGCGCCCCTCCTCGCCGAGATGGGGCACGGGGCTCCACGGGGGCAGCAGGGGGCTCAAGTCTCCCCAGGGGCCCTAGTGGGGGGGGGATGGGACCTGGGGCGCTGAGGGAGGGGAGACGGGGCGCCGGGGCTCCAGCTGCTCCGCGGGGCCCGGGAGGGGGGTTACCTGGTGCAACCAGCACCCACTGGTCGGGGTGCGAGTCCGCCGGGCGCCGCCGCCCGCTACCCAGCATGGTCCGGGTCTCCCGCGCTCTTGGCGCTGCCAGCCTCGGCCTCCGCATCCCAATAACGGCGGGACCCGGGCGGGCGGGCGCGCGGGGCGGGGGAGCCGCGCGCGCCGCGCCCTCCCGCCAGGGCTGCCCCAGGCCCGGCGGGGGGCCCCGAGAGCCCGGGGGAAGGCGGGAGCCGCGGGGTGGGCGCGCGGGGATCACAGGGGAGTCCAGCCGCTCGCGCGGCCGGCAGGCAGGCAGGGAACCCCTGGCTGGGGTTTGCCGTGCACCCCCCCTCCCCCAAATGGTACGCGCCCGGAGGAGGCGGGGCCTGACACCCTGCGGCGCCTCGCGCGGGCTCACCTCCGCTCGGCCCGAGCTTGGCGCGGCCAGGCCGCGCCCCCTCCCCTGAGCCCGCCGCTCGCTGTGAGGCGCTGCCGTGCTCCGCCTTGCGCTGAGGGACGGCCTGACGTCCCCTGACCCCTCCCCCCGCTCCGCTCACCGCACACCCGACCTTCCCCTCCTCCCCGCCGGCCCCGGCGCCTGTGGCGTTCAATTGGTCCCGCGTGCGGCCGTGCCCGCTATTGCCGAGGCGCCCGCCCTGGAGCGGGGCCGCACCGTGCTGCCCCCACGCAACGCGAAGCCCATTCCCGCCCCCAAAGAGCCGATCCGCAGCACGGTTACTAGCCTCTGTCAAGGCGGGCATTAAATAGCAGCGCAGCGCGCGTTGTTTGCCATCATACGGCGTTATTAAAAAAAACAACAACCCCAAACAACCAAACAGCAGCAGGCTAAGACAAGGCCAGGGCATGCCAAGTGGCTACGTTCATGTTACAGAAAACAACTCCCTGATGTTTGGCTATATACATTTATACCCTTAAAATTATCTTAACCTACGTTCATTTTAATTTTCCTTGACTTTTTTTTTAACCTAAGGAGGGATGGGGCACAGGGAAAGCCAAGGGCGGTGTTATGGCATCTGCTGCAAAGCAGAAATCACTGGAAAGTTCTGCTTATAAAGTGATGGCCTGATACGGTTCCACAGTTATTCTCTTTAGGACCTTACAAATTGCCCGCGCGACCGGATTTGCAAAATTTGCAAAAGTTTATAAATCCTGCTGTTTGTGTTTGCCGTGATTATAAAACCCACTGGAGCTGGCTGTGTTTGTAATCTCTGCCAGAACATCTATATCTCAAACAGAATTGGTCACTGTGTTGAAACCTGTTTCATTTGGAAAATATTCTCTGTAAATATTGGCAACAATAATAATTTGGGCCTTCATCCCGGAAAGATTTAAGCTGTTGGACTAGATGACCTCCTGAGGTCCCTTCCAACCCTGATACTCTATGATTCTATAAAAAGAAAAGGAGTACTTGTGGCACCTTAGAGACTAACAAATTTATTAGAGCATAAGCTTTCGTGAGCTACAGCTACAGCTCACGAAAGCTTATGCTCTAATAAATTTGTTAGTCTCTAAGGTGCCACAAGTACTCCTTTTCTTTTTGCGAATACAGACTAACACGGCTGCTACTCTGAAACCTGTCTATGATTCTATGACTCTATATCTAAAGAAACCATATATCCAGTTTTACCAAAGCAGTCCTGATTTTTTGTATGATGTCCTAGGGTCCCAGGACTTTCTTTTGGGGCACTGGAAACGTCCTGGTTTTTCATTTCATCAATGAACATTCTCATTTTTAAAAATGTGTTTGTATCAAAGGTAGAATTTGTTCTGTTTACCGGCAACAGTCTAATGGAAAGTGTTCTGTGAGATGCATAGTGTTTGGAGAGAAAAGTTGAATGAGTGTAAACTCTGTCAAGGCTGTTATTTCGCTCAAAGTGAATGTTAACACTGTTCAATATTTCATGATAAATTTATTCTCAACACTAAATTACTGCAAGAACTCCTCTGCTCCAAGAAATACGAGCAACTTGAGTCAGAAGCTGGCTGTAGGGGGCACCAGCACACATTGTTAAGAATGTACTTTTGCCTTTTGCACGAGTGTTTCATCAACCTAAAAGACATAGCCACAAAAGTGTCTGGTTTTATTCTGCAAATACGGTTACCTTAGCCTTATCTTCAGGATTTCAGGGGATTTCTCAAACCCCTTCCATCCTGAGGAGTGCTTTAAAAATGCAATGCCTTTTGGTGGCCCAGACCCCGCAGATGCAGCAGCCAAAAAATTACACTGAATAGAACAGATATGGACAATTCTTGAGTTTAATTGTTATCTTTATTATTGCATTATTATTAGTTATTATTATTAGAAGACAACAGCTTCTTGGACAGATTTGGCTATCAATGTAGTCACCTACAGAATGCTCTCTTGCCTTCAACAATTTTTTTGCCTAGAAATCTGGTAAATAGAATCAATGACCTTAATTTCTACAAACTGAAGGCCTCATACCCCATATGGCTAGCACACACACACACACACAATAAACTTATATCCTGCAAATTGTTGGACAGATAAGCTATGATAGAAGTATCAAATTTGCTGCTCTTCTGTAATGAGGGATCTATAATAGTGCCAGTCAGTAATCCCATTACAAAAGTCTGTATTATAATTATATTTCAAATTTAGAAAAAAAATACAGTTTTAAGGTATTTTCCACCCATACGACAGAGAAACTCAGGCCAATAAAGAGGGAATTAAAAGTCATCTTGTAACTCCTGGTGAATATATATTGTTAAAGCAGATTACAAATTCAAATAAATAATTCTATTAATTTTAAAGAAATATCCTCCAAAGAAATATGAGCTGGGATGCATTTTCTTCCACATCATAGAATGCTGCTCACTGCGGGTGTTGTCCGAAGTTCCATCCACAAGTTTATTGGTGGTGGACACTAAGTAGCAGCTCTTGAGGGCCAGGCACTTTAATAAAAACTCTCCCTGATTCCTAACATTCCTGTGGTCATTCTTCACTTTTCTTCCAAGCTTTCTCCTGTCCATTTTGAGTGGGAGGATGTTGGCATGTCTCAAATTACTCTTCTCAGGCATTTTTTCTCTACAGTAAGAATTGTGTCACGTGAGAGCAGATAACAGAGACTGTATATAAAAGGCCCACCTGATCACCCCAACCTGCCAGAAGGAGCTAAAGGAAAGTTAATCTTCATTACATTCTTATCACTGAAATTTCTCCCCATTCATGCTGTCATAGTGCAAAGAGCTACTGGTAGGCAAGTCCCAGCCACAATGCTAGTGCTCTGCCCCAAACCAAATTCCTCCTCCTCCAGTTATGTCCAAAAATGAGTGAATTGTGATACAGATGAGATATAAATGAAACAGTTTAAAACACCTAAATAGAATTATTTAAATTACTTTCCTTCAAAACTCTTCTCTTAGTCTTTCCCCAATGATACTCCAACATCTTTGAGTGTTGTATACCAGGATCAATTTCATGAAGTGAGCTGTAGCTCACGAAAGCTTATGCTCTAATAAATTTGTTAGTCTCTAAGGTGCCACAAGTACTCCTTTTCTTTTTGCGAATACAGACTAACAAGGCTGCTACTCTGAAACCAATCACAACCTTGGCTCTGCCCCGGAGTAATGCACATCAAGTCAGACTGCCTGTCATAGTTCCAGGGCTAGCTGCACCCCTGACCCCTGCACCTCTGACCCTCCTTTAATGTACCCTTCAGGTGGCTGGCCTTATGATTCTTCCACTCTTAAATGGGGACATGGGTTGACTGCTCCGTGTATACTAACCATTTATCAACCTGTTGGTCTGACTGGGTTTCAGGCACCTGCATTTCAGGAACCTGTGACCAGTGATATCGACCAACAGACTTCTTGAAGTACAGCATTTTTATTAGGGAGGTGGAACAAAGCATTAGAGAAATAAAGATTTTAAAACAACAAACAGCCTATGCTTGTAGTTAGTTTCACTTAATCTTACACATCATTACACCCAAAATTAGATCAGCTTTTGTCTTAAGTTATTGGAACAGAACAGAATCAATTTACATTCTACTAGCAAGTCCCAATCTTCCCAACCATGTCTCTGTGGGACTCTCAATCTGCTTCCCCCAGTTTGACCAACCCTGTTCAGGCTCATTACCATGCTCCCCCTGGAGAGCTGGCTAGAGTCATTAAGGCTACTTGCGCTAGCATAACCTCTTAATGGCCCTTATGTGTAAGCTGTTCGGTGACTATTAGAAAGGGCCTCCTTCCTCTTTTCCTAAAGTGGGATACATCCGTAGAGTGAAATATCCATCCCCATTTATTGTACAGACAACCTTTGTATTGCCAGACCAAGAGACAGAATAATCACCCAAGAGCACCCTTGCATTTGTCCCACTGCCTATGATATTGCACAATTCAGTTTTATAAATGGATACAAAGGTTTTGCACATGGATGATCAGAACACTTTTTAAAGTTAAATGCAAAGCTGATCTGAGGCCATCAATAGAATATATTTAGATTAAAAACTATAAATACAGTTAAAACAGACTACCTGAAGATTGAGTGTCTTCTGAAACTTCTTACTTACTATGGACCCAACTGGCAAAATCCACACTGACTTCAGTGGAACAGGATTAGGGACATTGTCCTCAGTCCAAGAATCCATGTTTCCAATGAAACAGTTGATGCAACAATAAACACCTAAAGTACAACAGGCAAAGTACAATCCCCTCAAGTTTTAGTGGACTGTGACACTATAGCTCTTAAAGGGAAAACACTGAGTCCTGATCTCAGAATTCAGCATGCAAGTGATTTTCAAATATGTTTTTCAAATAAATTTGTGTGGCTTTGAAGTCAGCATACATACTCCACTTTAGATTAGGACTCTTCAGGTTAAAAACAGTTGTGCCAAACTTGGCTCTAGGGACAGCTCATACTCCCTAGTTCCATGCATGGCAGGGACCGTCGGCTTATTTCTTACAAGAAGTGGGGTTTAAATGCCTCTGTCACCATTCCTCCCACACTCCTGTCCCCATAGAGGTATCGTCATGCAGATTCGTGGTCCTGTGATGGCGGATGTGGTAAAGACCGGCAAGCCAGTGAGAGAGCCACCTAGAAGAGTAAATTAACCCGCCTTCCTGTCCTGCAGAAATAATAGTAATATAGCATAGGGCTTGTATCATCTTTTCATTGGCGCCTCCCACCCCCAGACGGGGCAGCTGCAGCCAGGAGGAGGACATGGTAATGTTGCTCCATGGGACTTATGCTGCCAGAACTGGGGCAGCTGTTGCTAGGGGCTAGGGTTGGTGCAGAAGCACAGGCTCTCCACACAAATGACCTTGGTCTTCCATGGCTCCCTGAGGATCCATTATGTTTGGCTAGAGGGGACGCAGCATTTTCTATAGGGAGCAAACCCCAGCCCAGTGAGCCACAGAGGGGGTTATCTGTGAAGGGATCATTGCAGAGATTTCTTCCCTTTGAGATTCCTCAGTCCCACAGGTTTTTCTATGAGAGGGGATGATGTGGGCTTCACAGGCATAAATCCAGAATAACTCAGCTGACTTACTTTTGTGAGCCTGAAAACAGAATTTGAGTTTACAAGTTTCACAGTGCACTGTGAGGGAACTGGAGGTGCTTTGTAAAAAATTCAGAAGACTCTGTGTTGACCAGGTTATTGGTTATATGAATATGTTGGTTTAGTAACAGGGGTGTGGTCAGGAAAAATAAATAGGAAGGGAAACAATGACTCACGATAAGCCAACCTTGGTAAACACTTAACAGTGCTGGACTAGAAAAGACCTGGGAACATGAGATCAAAAGGACTATGGGACTCAAGAGAGAGGGAGGCAGCAGTTGGAGAGCTGCTCTGGGAAACCAGATTTACATACAGACATCCACTGGAGTGTCTGAAGAAGCTAGGCTTGCCAACATTATCATCAGGGATGGTAAGCTATCGGTACGATAGACGAGAGGAGACTGCTTGTTTTAAAATCCTTTTTCTCTGATGCTTTGTTCCTACTGTTAAACAATACTTTGGTTCAACAGGACTGTCTCATCACTACACCACTGGTCATAGACTTCTGAAGGGAAGAACTGGAGGTGCCAAACCTTCTGGATAAACACGGTTGATGCACAGTGCTGGGAAACTGGGTAATGAATTGTGTTAGTCAAATATATACTAAATAATGTTAGAGAAATGATTTATGATTTATGATTTATGATTGCTCTCTATAAATATATCAGAGGGATAAATATAGGAGAGGGAGAGGAATTATTTAAGCTCAGCACCAATGTGGACACAAGAACAAATGGGTATAAACTGGCCACCAGGAAGTTTAGACTTGAAATCAGACGAAGGTTTTTAACCATCAGAGGAGTGAAGTTTTGGAATAACCTTCCAAGGGAAGCAGTGGGGGCAAAAGATCTATCTGGTTTTAAGATTCTACTCGATAAGTTTATGGAGGAGATGGTATGATGGGATAATGGGATTTTGGTAAGTAACTGATCTTTAAATATTCAGGGTAAATAGGCCAAATCCCCTGAGATGGGATATTAGATGGATGGGATCTGAGTTACTATAGAAAATTCTTTCCTGGGTATCTGGCTGGTGAATCTTGCCCATATGCTCAGGGTTTAGCTGATTGCCATATTTGGGGTCGGGAAGGAATTTTCCTCCAGGGCAGATTGGAGAGGCCCTGGAGGTTTTTCGCCTTCCTCTGTAGCATGGGGCATGGTTGACTGGAGGGAGGCTTCTCTGCTCCTTGAAGTTTTGAACCATGATTTGAGGACTTCAATAGCTCAGACATGGGTGAGGTTTTTCATAGGAGTGGTGGGTGACATTCTGTGGCCTGCGCTGTGCAGGAGGTCGGACTAGATGATCAGAGTGGTGCCTTCTGACTTTAGTATCTATGAATCTATGAATCTATGAAATGAATATTATTATAGTATTATAGGAAAATATAAAGAATGTTTTGCTTTTTGTATGTGTTCCTGCTGATGCAGCATTTCAGAAGTTAGCTGAAACATCTTCAGCGTTGTGTTGTGTAAACCATGAAAGCTGGTGTGTGTGTGTATGTATGTTAATTGTAAAATCTTGATCTGTGGAAATAGGGTTAAACAAAGTGTCATGAGGGAATTGTTAACCTCAGTTGTGCCCTGAACATGCTAACAAGCACATACCCAAGGCCACCAAAAAACAAAAAAAAAAAACCCAAACGAACAAACTAAAACCTACACAGACCAATAAGATAGAACAACTGGAGGGAGCCAGTGGGGTTAACAACAAAGAATAGATGACAGAAGTAGGTTAGATTAAAGTAATAGATTAAAGTAGGTTTTTAGCAGGATAAGCAAAAATGGATTAGTTTGCATTAGTTATTGGGATTTACGTATAAGAATGTTTTAATTGGTGTTTAGAACGGACATGTGTAGAGATTAGGTAACTGATTAAACTGAGTCTGCCTAAAGTTGCAGAACAGGAGATAAAAATAGGTGATTGGTAATAGGAAAGTGGTGAAGAAGACACAGGAAAGAACAGAGATTTGAAAAGAGTCATTTGAAAAGTTTCTTGCCTTATCTGTTTTTGCGTGTATGTGTAATTCACAGGTGATAATACCATTGTCTTAAAATGTACAAAATAAAGCCTGAGCCTAAATTGGAGTGGATCTTGTTTGCAGCATGGGTCATTGAAGTCTTTAAACCATGATTTGACAACTTCAGTAACTTAGCCAGAGCTTAGGGGTCTATTATAGGAGTGGCTGGGAGGGAGGGGGTGGTTCTATGGCTTGTAATATGCAGGAGGTCAGACTAGAATCTGATCATTATGGTCCCTTTTGACCTTAAAATCTGAGTCTATGAGTCAGCCAACAGCAAGGTACTCTAGCCTATGGCCTGGTCTAGGAGGGGGAGAACTGTAGAATTCCATCCCAGGAAAGCCAAAGGCCTGAGGCCTGAAACCTGATGGGGTACATTCAGAGAAACCAGAGTGCATTGTGACCTTGACATGCATCTTTAAGAAACTGTCATTCCACTCTTTAACCTAATGTTTTTATCTTTATTACAAATTAAATTTTCTTTCAACCAAAGGAGCCAGATTCTGCTATCTTTACTTGTATTGAGTAGCACCTTATTCCACAGTTAGTCCCATTGGAATGCCACTTGGATGGCAGCATCTGGCCCATAGTAATCAGTATTCCTTTTTAAATGCTATGTATTTAAGTCTTTTCTTCAGTTACTGACTTTCAAATGTTAACTCTTAATTCAGAATGGTATTTGTATTTAGGGTGACCAGATGTCCCAATTTTATAGGGACTGTCCCGATTTTTGGGTCTTTTTCTTAAAAAGGCTCCTATTACCCTCCATCCCGTCCTGATTTTTCACATTTGCTGTCTGGTCACCCTATTTGTATTATTGAATCTATAAATGGTATTGGAACCAGCTATATTCTAATGTTACTTCTACATCAGACTGGAAATCAGAAAGATCAGTTGAATTAAACATTGACTTATGAAGTTTTGTGTCTTCACTAATGCACATTAGCCTACTATTTATTGAGAGCTGCTAAGAGATTATATTACGAATATATATAAAAACAGATTCCAGCCAAGAACATTCTATAGATGAATTCTAGATGACAAAGGGTCCTTGCTGTTTGAAAGACCTTTAACAATACTTTGTACCTTGAATGCAGATAACTAGAGAGTTGCCTTCTTAAGGTATATTTACAATATATATATTTGTTTAAACAAAGGGGCTGTGTGAGATGCTCTAGACAGATCAAGAAGTGTTGTCTTTGATATAACCCTTATCCAGAAAATCATACCAGAGACACAGATTTGGCAATAAAGCATCCCCTGGACTGGGCTTGGGAAGAAATCTGATTACAAAGAAAGACTGTAAATTGATTAAAATATGAAAGGGTAATATTAAACTTAAAGACTAAAGTACTTGTTCCATATCTTTAGAAATGACTGCCTGAAGAGTAATATGCCTATAGTCTGAAACAGACATGTTATCCTCTGTCTTCTGGATGGAAAAAATCGAGGCATGTTTCATTTATTTGGAATATGACCTTGGATCAAAGAGAGATTAAAAACGTAAGCATGAGGCAGTGCAATAGTGCTTGCTGTAATAGTTAAGTATTCGGACTCTAATGCCATCAGATGCTATAGCAAAATATATATTAAAACTATATAGGATTTGTATTCAATTTCCAGGAAAATGTAATGGTAGGGTGAGGACAGGTATACAGATTATTCTGGGCATTGTTATATTGGGAATATACTTAGAAACATTAAATGTAGGCAATTACTATACTTTTAAAAAAAGAAATTAGTAGACATTTTTATTTAAACAGTGGATCTGCTTTAATTTCATCACTGATAATGCAGAGAAGACACTGAACGGAAATATAAGAAATTCTCATATAGTTCATGTTAAAACATTTTGTGAATAAATTAGAAACAATCAAATATTGTCTTTACCTGAGAACAATGTAGTTCAAAAAACATAGGAGTTTGAAGTATGCCCAAAAAAATTCTATTTGGTTGTGGGAACAAAATCTGCTACATACACCACAAATCTGTTGAACAGATCAAAGCCTTTTTGAACAGGAGCCGCTGGAAAAAAATGATGCATACCAGTTGAAGTCAGCACTTTTATTATTCTGTTTCTAAATCATCTCAACATACCCAGACTGGTGAGTCGTAATTTCTCAGCCTCTCTCAGAATTATGTGTTTAATTTTGGCTAAATGCACAAGATCAGCAGAGATGCATGGTTATATGATTTAAAAGTGTTCAATTGTTTTGGGAGGGATACAGCTATTAATAAAAGAAGAAAGTTGGAGAACAACTAGTTCAAAAGGACATCAAGAGAATTTGTTTGCAATGTTGTTGTACCTGTGTTAGTCCCAGGATATGACAGAGACAATGTAAGAAAGGTAACATCTTTTTTGGACCACCTTTTGTTGGTGAAAGGTACAAGCTTTTCAACTACATAGATGACCTGAAGAAGAACTCTGTGTAGTTTGAAGGCTTGTACCTTCCACCAACATAAGTTGGTCCAAGAAATGATGTTCGCTTACCTTCCTTGTCTCTATCAAGAGAGTTTGAAATTAGAGGGGGACAAATTAGTTTGAATAAAATAAGAAGCAACTTGAACTATCACCTAAACCTCTATAAAAGTTTCAGTTTGAGTTCAGTTAATGTTTGAACAAATATTGAATTTTTCATTCTGTTTTTGTGCCCCTTTCCAGTTTAAGGTTCTGGCTGGCACAAGAAGCTGTAGTGATCAAATACTCAGAGAGGATGTACTAATGCAGTGGCTCTCAAAATTTCCAGACTACTGTATCTCTTCCAGGAGTCTGATTTGTCTTGCATACCCCAAATTTCATCTCACTTAAAAACTACTTGCTTACAAAATCAGACATAAAAATACAAAAATGTCACAGCACACTATTACTGAAAAATTGCTTATGTTCTCATTTTAGCATATAATTATAAAATAAATGAACTGGAAATATAAATATTATACTTACATTTCAGTGTATAGTATATAGCGCAAAATAAACAAGTCATTGTCTGTATGAAATTTTAGTTTGTACTGACTTCGCTAGTGCTTTTTATGTAGCCTGTTGTAAAACTAGGCAAATATCTACATGAGTTGATATACCCTCTGGAAGACCTCTAAGTACCCCTAGGGTTACATGTACCCCTGTTTGAGACCCACTGTTGTAATAGCATAGTAGTTCTAACTCAACTGGAATAAGGAAGTAAAGGAAATCTCACAAGAAAGCCTCTTTCCAGCTCAGGTATATTGATTTAAGAGGTTTTGATAGTTTGAATAAGCATCTGAACTTCTGAGTGCTTCTCTGAAGTGAACCTTTGGAAGCTTTGGTCTGAAGTAAATCAGATGAAATTCAATAAAGACAAATGTAAAGTACTCCACTTAGGAAAGAACAATCAGTTGCACACATACAAAATGGGAAATGACTGCCTAGGAAGAAGTACTGTGGAAAGGCATCTGGGGGTCGTAGTGGACCACAAGCTAAATATGCGTCAACAGTGTAACACTCTTGCAAAAAAAAGCAAACACTATTCTGGGATGTATTAGCAGGAGTGTTGTAAGCAAGACATGAGAAGTAATTATTCCACTCTACTCTGCGCTTATTAAGCCTCAGCTGGAGTATTATATCCAGTTCTGGACGCCACATTTCAGGAAAGTTGTGAACAAATTGGAGAAAGTCCAGAGAAGAGCAACAAAAATGATAAAAGGTCTAGAAAACATGACCTATGTGGGAAGATTGAAGAAATTGGGTTCGTTTAGTCTGGAAAAGAGAAGACTGAGAGGGGACATGATAACAGTTTTCAAGTACATAAAAGGGTGTTACAAGGAGGAGGGAGAACAATTGTTCTTCTTAACCTCTGAGGATAGGAAAAGAAGCAATGGGCTTAAATTGCAGCAAGGGAGGTTTAGGTTGGACATTAGGGAAAAACTTCCTGTCTGGGTGGTTGAGCACTGAAATAAATTGCCTAGGGAGGTTGTGGAATCTCCATCATTGGAAATTTTTAAGATCAGGTTAGACCAGTGGTTCCCAAACTTGTTCCACCGCTTGTGCAGGGAAAGCCCCTGGTGGGCCGGGCTGGTTTGTTTACCTGCCGTGTCCGCAGGTGCGGTCGATCGCGGCTCCCAGTGGCAGTGGTTTGCTGCTCCAGGCCAATGGGAGCTGCTGGAAGTGGTGCGGGCCGAGGGACGTACTGGCCGCCACTTCCAGCAGCTCCCATTGGCCTGGAGCAGCGAACTGCGGCCACTGGGAGCCACAATCGGCCGCACCTGCGGATGTGGCAGGTAAGCAAACCGTCCTGGCCCGCCACGGACTTTCCCTGCACAAGCGGCAGAACAAGTTTGGGAACCACTGGGTTAGACAAACACCTGTCAGGGAGGGTCTAGATCAGGGGTGGGCAACGGGAACCGCAGCCAATGGGAGCTTTGGGGGAAGTCTCCCCCAAAACTTTTGACATAGTCTCCCACAGTATTCTTGCCAGCAAGTTAAAGTAGTATGGGCTGGATGAATGGACTATAAGGTGGATAAAAAGCTAGCTAGATTGTCAGGCTCAACGGGAAGTGATCAATGGCTCCATGTCTAGTTGGCAGCTGATATCAAGCAGAGTGCCCCAAGGGTTGGTCCTGAGGCCGGTTTTGTTCAATATCTTCATTAATGATCTGGAGGATGGTGTGGATTGCACCCTCAGCAAGTTTGCAGATGACACTAAACTGGGAGGAGAGGCAGATATGCTGGAGGTAGGGATAGGATACAGAGGGACCTAGACAAATTAGAGGATTGGGCCAAAAGAAATCTGATGAGATTCAAGAAGAACAAGTGCAGAGTCCTGCACTTAAGATGGAAGAATCCCATGCACCGCTACAGACTAGGGACTGAATGGCTAGGCAGCAGTTCTGAAGAAAAGGACCTAGGGGTTACAGTGGACGAGAAGCTGGATATGAGTCAACAGCGTGCCCTTGTTGCCAAGAAGGCCAATGGCATTTTGGGCTGTATATGTAGGGGCATTGCCAGCAGAACAAGGGACGTGATCGTTCCGCTCTATTCGACATTGGTGAGGCTTCATCTGGAGTACTGTGTCCAGTTTTGGGCCCCACACTACAAGAAGGATGTGAAAAAATTGGAAAGCATCCAGCAGAGGGCAACAAAAATGATTAGGGGACTGGAACACATGATTTATGAGGAGAGGCTGAGGGAACTGGGATTATTTAGTCTGCGAAGAGAAGAATGAGGGGGGATTTGATAGCTGCTTTCAACTACCTGAAAGCGGATTCCAAAGAGGATGGATATAGACTGTTCTCAGTGGTAGCAGATGACAGAACAAGGACTAATGGTCTCAAGTTGCAGTGGGGGAGGTTTAGGTTGGATATTAGGAAAAACTTTCACTAGGAGGGTGGTGAAGCACTGCAATGCGTTACCTAGAGAGGACGTGGAATCTCCTTCCTTCAAAGTTTTTTAAGATCAGACTTGACAAAGCCCTGACTGGGATGATTTAGTTGGAGATTGGTCCTGCTTTGAGCTGGGGGTTGGACTAGATGACCTCTTGAGGTCCCTTCCAACCCTGATATTCTATGATTCTATACCTGGAGGCGTGGCAAGGGCAGCACGCGGACCCCTGTGCCCCCCTCTTCCCCAGGGGCCACGCAGGTACATGGTGCCGGCCGCTTCCCGGAGCAGCGCTGCGTGGGGCCAGGGCAGGCAGGCAGGCAGGGAGCCTGCTCTGGCCCCGATGCACACTGCTGCCACCCCAGAGCCACTTTAGGCAAGCAGCGCCGGGCCAGAGCCCAAACCCCTCCTTGCACTGCACCCCCCAACTCCCTGCCCTAAGCCCCCTGCCCGCACCTCGCACCCCCATGCACCCCAACCCCCTGCCCTGAGCTCCTGCCACACTCCACACCCCTCCTGCACTCAACTCCCTTCCCTGAGCCTCCTCATACATCCCGCACCCCTCCTCTGCTCCAATCCCTTACTCTAGGCCCGTTTCTGCACACCACACCCCATCCCACACCCCATATTCCCTCCCACACTCCAACCCCGTGCCCCAGCCCTGCATACAATTTCCCCACCCAGATGTGGCCCTCGGCCCAAAAAGTTTGCTCACCCTGGTCTAGATAATATTTAGTCCTGCCATGAGTGCAGGGAACTGGACTAGATGACCTCTCAAGGTCCCTTCCAGTCCTATCATTCTATGATTACAAACATGAAATCTACAAAAATGGGATATTTATCCTCTATACCATACTTAATTTGTCTATGTATTCTTAACATACTCATTTCATATTCTCTGTGCATCAGTTTGGCCAGGATACTTATTCTGGTGAAAAGTTCCATAGATTGTAATGTGATATACAAACTCTACACTGAGCCTGAAGGGGTTAAAAGGCAATACTGGGCCCAGGTAGCACCATCCCTCCAGGCCTTCTGAGCATATGACTACTGGAGGAGTGAGTAAAAAGGCGCTCAGAAGCCCAGACTATTGGTCATGGGCAGGCTGTAGGAGAGACTAATCCTCCAGGAAGCCAGATTGAAGGTTGAGCCTAAGATGAGACCATAAAGAGGGTAAGGCCCACAGGCAATGCCTTCTCAAACCACCAACCACTTTAAGAACCAGCAGATCCTGCAGAGCCCTGCTCATTTGGACTCCTTTTGTTAAGTGATTGATTGTTTGGACTATAGGGGCAACATCCCAACCTGAAGGGACTTATAGGTAGGAAGTAGCCCAGGGTAGCAGACAGAGGACAGGTCTACACTACTGCTTATGTCAATATAACTTATGTTGCTCCGGGGTGTGAAAAAGTCATCCCCCTGACTGACACAAGTTACACTGACCTAAGCACCCGTGTGGACAGTGCTACCACTGCAGGCAAGCATCTCCCGCTGACATAGCTACAGCTTCTCGTGGAGGTGAAGTAATTATGCCGATGGGAGAGCATAGAGTGCCTTTACCAGACTCACTACTCACCATGCCTCAGCTGAATCGGTACAGCTGTGCTGATGTAGTGCTTCTAGTGTATACTAGAACCTTAGACTGTCTGCAAGGAAGACCCTGCTGGTGTTGCTCATACAGGCCCTGGGCTGGGGCCTGATGGAGAGGGAGGGCCCAGGTCCCACTACCACACCCCCTTAAGGGTGAGACCCAGAGGCTAGTGGAGCAAATTTATGGCTGATTATGCCTGGTCAAGAACCAGGCACCTCTACCACCTTGACAGAGAGGCAAGGGGCCAGAGGTTAGGTGCACTAACTGCTAGGCCACCCAGTCCTCTGAACATCCTATCACAGCTTGGCTTTATATCTTATCGCAGGACAGCATCTCTAGTGGCTGTGGATCCTCTAACATCACACTGGAGCATTGGATCAGTCCTAACTCAGAAGGAAAAGTGTTTTTTATTGAATTACCAACGTCACTTCATTTAGAAACTAGGTGCTGTTTGGGCTTCTCCCAGCTGTGATGAATTGGGAACATGTCTGTACAATTTATGGATGCTCTGTCAGATGATGAACGCTACGTCTCTGTCCGGTTGCACACTCCATTATGAATGTGCAGCCTTTTGCCTTCTCTATGGTCTGTTTGCTTCTATGTTGGGTTGAAAATTCCAAAGGCTGGTGGTAAAAGAGCAATAGAAGGTAGCTGACTGTTAAGTACCCACTTGTATGAAATCTATTCACTCTAGCCAAGAGACTGATCCCTGCCCAGAACAATTGATTTAGTGGGGGGAACTCACTTTGTGTCACAACAAGAATGTAGGCGGTCTGACTTGTGGTCAGAGCAAGAGTCAGGCTGGGCAAGATACCAGAGGATTATCATCTGCGATAGTGCCAGAGGGCAGACTGAGAATCAGGTGTGAAGAGGTAGGCAGGGGCAGGTTACCAAGAAATCAGAGTCCAATTCAGGCCAGAGAGCAGAGCAAGATTCAGGTGCTAGGCTGGGTCAGGATACCACAAGGTCAGAGTCAAGGAGCAGGAAGTACAAGGGAGGCAGTCCTAAGTAGGGCTACAAACTAATCCAACAACTGTTGTTAGTTTTTAATAGTATAGATGGGGTCAAACAAAGTATGTGTGGGGGCAAGGGGAGGAGGGCGGCTAAGTGGCATATGGTAGGGTAAATGATGACCCCCTGAACAGTGCAAGCAAATAGCCAAGGACTCTCTTCTCTGGATAGGGCCTCTGGGAGATAGATACTTAGTAATTTAAAGATCAATATAAACATTAACTAATGATTAGCAAAAGAGAGCTCATGTTCACTCATTCATGCTTCAATAATTGTAAGCTATGTTCATACAATGCTTCTTGATCAGTGGGACTTAGCTCTACTCCAGCAGAAATCCTGACTCAACCTCTACCGATATAATTTTAATATCAATGCCAGTTGATATATTAATACTTCCTTTTGCTATGAATGTGTCTGCCCTCCAGCTGATTAAAGAGTTGTATAGCTCCAAATTCTGGTTGTAAATCTGTGTTTACATTTCATGGGGAAAAAAGGGGCTAAATTTATTTTGTACTCACAAGTCTGGTTTCTCAGTTATGAAAATGGAATCCTGCCTACTTGATATAAGTCTGACTTGCATACTGATTTGTGTGTACGCACGTAAAGGGCATACACTCTATGATCCGATTCCTATTCTAAAGGCGGGGAAAGCTAAGTTTATGTTTCGTGTCTGTAAGGCGTTTTAAAGTTAATCGGGCCCTTTGGGTCTAATTTAATTTGCGTAAGAACCCTGTTGATGATTAGAATAGTTATTTAAGAGTTTTGGTAACAGTCTGTTACATGGAATCCATGGAAAGATTCCAATAGCAGTATGTTAGCTTTCCCCTGTCAAATTCAGGTTACAGACCCCTCACAGATGTTGTAAATAGACATCAATACTAAAAGCGAATATTACATAAATGAAAATCATAAGTGTACTCAAACTGCCAACTCAGAAATTTTGTTTAAAAACATCTGTCACATAAAAGCAAACATTGAAGGCCATTATATTTATAACAATTGTTTTTATTTTTGATATGTGCTACATTTGTCCTTTCTATTATTTACTTTGATTTTTTCCTTATCCTTTAGTATTTACTTTAACAATATTTATGTCCATGTTTATATAAATTATGTAAATATAAATATAAATAATAAGATCTTCTAATCCAAAGAAATAAAAAAAATCACAACCATAATTGAAGTACTTGGAGAATAAGCCTGTAAAAGTTAACTGACCTTTCTATACTGAGTTCTCAAAAAATGTTATTTGGTATCATAAAGTATTAAAATGGATGCCTGATCATTTAAATCTGCTAGGTGGTTATTTCATCTTGTTCGGTATTTCTATTTGAAAAATTAATGTCAAGTTTTGTTAATGTCATATAAATCTTATTCTGGACATCCCTATTGCAGTATTTTTAATGCAGCTGTTCTAATACTGCAAGGTGCTCACCCCTCCATCGCCTCAGTTCCACTGACATCAAAGGTAGCTGAGGGAAACAGCACATTTCAGAAGGTGCTTAGCGCTTTTACTACAGGGCTAGTACTCTGGAACTGATTAAGGAAATACTACTCATTCTGGAAAGCAGTTAAGCGTGAATTTAAAGTCAAGCACATGCTCAACTCCTGTTGAAGTTAGTGGGACTTAAGCACATACTTAAGAGATTTCTTGAATCAAGACCTCTGGGAGCAGAGTGTAAATTACCAGAGTTGAAAAATGGCTGGAGCCCCCTGACTTATATTTTATTTAGCATCAGCAGTACACTTGACACTGTACAAATGTATATTAATATACAGTCCCCATTCTGAGGAATTTGCAGATCAGTTCAGACCCAGACAATAGTGTCTAGACATAAATAATACACTGGCTTCTGGTGTGACTCAAAGCAGAGCTGCTCTCATGGAGAGATGAGTAATATGCTTAATAGTACGTGATTATGCAATCAGGCTCTTACACTGCACGCTCTTCAAGGCTTTTTTATTTGCTCTGTAAAGAGTCATCCACATCCACTGGGCTGTAAAACATGGTATTATAGAATAATTTGTTAAAAAAAATCTTTAAAACTTTCTGAGCATCCTCTGCACTACAGAATAAGGTCCAAAACTACTAAATACACAGAACAAGATTAAATAAGCAATGATTAAGCTCAGATAAAAAGCATAAACAGAGCCAAGATGCCATGTAAAAGGGCTGCTGAAATGAAAGGCTTAAAACCTGATTTATAGATTAGTTCCATGACCCACCTCGGGTGAAAAGGGACTAGATATCATAACCCTGATGCCAAAGAAGAAAATGTAAGAATATGCTTTCTGTACTTGTGAACTGCAGGCTCTAACAACTCTATTTCCCTTAAAGCTCAGAGAGCATGTATAAGAATCCAAATGCTCAGAAATATTAAAGGCTTGAGCCAGCTCCTCCTGAAAATCAGCAGAAGTCTTTGTTGACTTCACTGGGATCAGGCCCTCAATGGGACTTCAATAGGGGCTAGATCAGGCTGTATATTACTCACTCTTTAAGGGTAAGACACTTCAGTTTCCTTGTAATCTGTAGCATGCTAGTTTTGTTCTTAACTGTTGAGCTACAGCTTTTTCGGTCATCCTGGCCCCTCATGTAGACTGCAGTACTCTGTATTCTTGAATTCATTATGTTTTAAACTGTTAAAAATAATTACCTGTTGGAATCACTGTTTGCCTCATTCTTTGATTTCACATATGCAAGTATAAATCTACTGTAAAATATTTCTTGGATAGCAAGAGGTAGAAAGAATATTGCAAACTGACAGTATCTCAAAAAGCAGAGGAAATCACATTCATTGAGGTCAAATTCTCTCCCCTGTTTACATGACAGTAAGAGGTATGGGAGCGCCTTACTAGAGAGGAGCAAAATTTTTTGGTGGAAATGTTTTTCAATAAAAAATTCAGATCAGCTGAAACATTTCATGTATTTGCGTCAATTTCCACAAATTGTTTTGGTTAAAAACAAAAAAAAACAAAATTGGAGAAAAATCAGAACATTTCTATTTTTCAATTTAATAGGACTTTTTAATAAAACTGAAGTAAATTTCTAAATGAAAACATTTTAAAAAGCTCAAACAAAACAAAAAAAAAGATGCATTTCAGGTCAAATAAAACATTGGTTTGACCTAAATGAATTTTTTACTGCCCCTACTTTCCCCAGTATAGGCAGCGAAGGTTGTCAACTTTCTGATTGCAGAGAACTGAACACCTTTGCCCTGCCCCCTTCCCCAAGGGCCTGCTCCAACTCCACCCCTTCTCCAAGGCCCCATCCCCACTCACTCCATCACTCACTCTCCCCCACCCTCACACACTTTCACTGGGCTGGGGCAGGGATATGCGGGGGGGTGAGGGCTCTAGCTGGGGCTGCGCGCTCCAGGGTGGGGCCAGAAACGAGGAGTTCAGGATGCAGGCGGGGGCTCTGGCTAGGGTGTGTGGGGGGGGGGGTGTGCAGGCTCTGGGCAGCGCTTACCTCAGGCAGCTCCAGAAAGCAGCTGGCATGTCCCTGAGGCCCCTAGGCGGAGGAGCAGCCAGGCGGCTCTGCGTGCTGCCCCTGTAGCTCTCATTGGCTGCGGTTTCTGACCAACGGGAGCTGCGGAGCCAGTGCTTGGGGCGGAGACAGTGTATGGAGCCTCCCGGGCTGCCCCTGCACCTAGGGGCTACTGGGACATGCCAGCACCTTCCGGGAGCTGCGCAGAACCAGGGCAGGCAGAGAGCCTGCCTTAGCCCCGCTGTGCTGCTAACCAGACTTTTAATGGCCTGATCAGCAGTGCTGACCAGAGCCGCTAGGGTCCCTTTTTGACTGGTTATTCAGTCAAAAACCGGACACCTGGCAACCCTACTGGCAGCAAACCAAAACACTCAGTTATTCGCACAATTCTGTTTCTTACACCATGTAATGCAGCTCCACACTAGGCTGACAGATGCCAAGGACAATCAGTTCAGGGTGAAGGATGCAGCATTGTGTCCATACTGAGGAGCAAGGTGTGAAGCTAATTGAGAAGATAGGGAAGTCATGCAGCTCTCCACAACTTCCAGACCCTTTTCTCCCCTCACTGCAGCACTCTGTGGCCTAGAACCATAGATCGGCAGTAACCGCCACACAGTTGCCTCTGTAGTGAGATTGGGGAGTGGACCACAAAATTTTAAAGAAACAAGTTACCACCTCAGACCGAGAGATGGGAGTCAATGGAAGAGCCCCCATCTTTGATTTCCCTGGGGGAGGATCTCCAACTCAGTGGAGCTCTGTGTTCTTTTCCATATGACAGCTCCATTGCAGGGATGGAATCTGCGAGTGCTGCATTAGTGGCTGCCTTAGCCCCATAGATTGTAAACTCCTTGGGCCAGGGACTATGTTTATAACTTGTTCTGAAAAGTGCTTGGAACACAGTTGCTGCCACATAAATGATATGATTGAGGTCTTAATGTCACAAAAGTTGGGGCTCCCTTAGCAACCTTTAAGTCTGCCTTCATGTATTTTGATAGACTGTTTCCAGTAAAGACGGGGGGTGGGGAAGGGGGAAATGTCCTCCATTGAATATCCCAAAAAATAAAGAAAAACCTGAAAGCTTTTGGCATCAGAGTTAACACTAATTAAAAAGGGCACTTATCAATCCTTTTATGGCCTGATCCTGTACTGTACTGTACTGTACCTGTACTGTACTGTAGCTGTAGCTCACGAAAGCTTATGCTCAAATAAATTTGTTAGTCTCTAAGGTGCCACAAGTCCTCCTTTGCTTTTTGCTAACACCTTTAGGAAAACTATTGTGAACTTCTTCAAGAATATGAAGTTTTATATGCAGTTTATTTCAGTATTAATGAAAGTGACCTTTTAAAAACGTAACATTTATATGCTATCATTATGCATCTGTTCCCATATAGAACTAGATTAAAGTTCACATTGCATACACATTCTGTCTCATATTCCACTGAGAATAGTTTAAGCTCTGTTCTGTGCTCATTTACAAGCTGTCAATCGGGCTTTTCCTTAGTAAGTCATCAATGGATGGTAAGTGCAGTGCAGAATTTTGCCCCATCACTTCAATTTCTACGGTGTGTTCTCATGCAACCATATCTCAAGATGTTTTGCAAATGATGCATAATTCAATACAGCCTTGCAACTCATGCTAAGTAAGGGAATAGAAAAGAACCTTTCATTCTCATTTCAGATTGAAGTATCCTGATATTTAAGGGTGTGAAATTCTAAAGGAGATGCTAATAGTCATCCAGTGTAGCATATCTACATAGTGATGATCTCTGTGAAAATATAAGTAAATTTATAAATTGGAAAGATGTGGTAGTTAACAGAGTATGCAAGGTTTTATAGGCTGAGATGACCACCTTAAAGCTAGAGCTGGTTAAAAAAATCATTCAGATGGAAAATTTCCAAATAGAAAATGTAGTTTCCACAAAATTGAAATTTTTGGAAGTAAAATTTTGATTTTTGCCAAAAAGTTATGATTTTTCCATTAGGAACATTAAAATGAACTATTATATTTCAGATAATTTAATTTAGAATCAGTTCAACAGAACATTAAAAACTGTATTTTCCTATCATGGTGGTATATTGCCCTATGGAAGTTGTAGTTCTGTGATTTCATATAGACCAAACAGTGGGATGCATCATGGGAGTCATGTGAAACAAAGCATTATGGGAGATGTAGTCCAGCCAGGGAGCCTGGTTGATAGGGTAAAATGAGTGTATCAAGCTTTTGAACTACAACTCACACTGCACCGCCATAAGAAAATGCAATTTAATGTAGAAATTACTCAAAACAAGGCATTTTGGGTCATATCAGCAAATCAAAACTGAATATTTGGATTTCAGGAGTGTTGGAATGTTTAATTTTGATTAAAAATGTTGAAAGCTTTGTTTAGCTATTTCCAAACAAACTTTTTGGACTTTCCATTCTGTAGAAAATTTTGAAATTTGTGTTTTATCCTATTCTGAGATGAAAACAACGGTTAAAATTTTCCCACAGAATGGAAATTCTGAATCTCACACAGCTCTGCCTAAATGTAATATGGAAGTTTAGGTTGAATATTAGGAAAAACACTTTGGCTAGGAGGGTGGTGAAGCACTGGAATGGGTTACCTAGGGAGGTGGTGGAATCTCCTTGCTTATAGGTTTTTAAGTCAGGCTTGAAAAAGCCCGGGCTGGGATGATTTAGTTGGGGATTGGTCCTGCTTTGAGCCGGGGATTGGACTAGATGACCTCCTCAGGTCCCTTCCAACCCTGATATTTTAGGATTCTATGATATTGAGTGCTTATAATGTTGATATTAAACTATAAAAATTGTATCCCTGCATTGGTTCTAAATGCCTTTTGTAACCGATCTGCCAGGTAGCAGTGGTGGTCAAGTGGGGTGTTGGGGGCAACTCTAGTCCATCAAAGCCTGCACCCCCAGGTGCTGGTCTGGCTGGTGGTTAACCAGTCTGGTTTCACAAAGTCAGCTCCTCCTCCTCAGCTATTGCTCAGTCTGGTCTTCCAAAATCTCCTTCTCCAGCACCAGCAATCTAGTCGCACAAAGTCAGTTTTAACTTTACCATGAGATAAGTCTACAAAGTCATGTGCTGTATATAGGGCTCAGAACCTCTATATGGGAAATCCAGAGTAAAGCAGGACTCCAAACAGAACCCCAGTCTCTTGGACATCATCCCCAGGTCCCTTTGTTGTTTGGGGTCCTTACCTACTTAGGTTGCACTACCCATCAGCTCAGGGTGACCAACTTCCTACAGGGCATATCTTACACAGTTGATATGCCCCTTCACAAATACTGTTACATTAAGAAGCTATTATCAGTCAGAAAATCAGAACAAACAGAATTGCCAAATAATGCAACACTACACACTATATGGCTACAGGCAAGCAAAATTATAATGATAGTTTATGTAAATGAATTCTACCAGCTACCAAGCTTTCCCCTTTTTCTTACAGAGAAAAGCAGAGAGTTCTGTTCTTCTAAACTTTCTAGCCCCTCTAACTTTTACTGCAATCAAGGGTCATTCATTGCCTCAGAGGAGTGAGGGAAATAGCTCCTTCAAGAAGAGACTGTTAATTCATTGTAAAAGACCAGAGAGCCCATCAGAACTGTAAAGGTGTGAATGAAAGCCTTATCATCCAGGCAAATGGATCATGTTAGGGGACTGTGTTAAAAAACCCCAATATTCCCCTAATTATGTTCTAATATGTTTAGGACTTGGCTGTGTGGAAAGGACCAACCATTCCTATATGTTATGGAACCCTGTTACCACCTAACAGGTGGATTGGTCCTTTTCAGGTACGTTACTTTGATAATGATAAGTTACGTTTTGACAATCTTTTTCTTTTAAAAAAAATCAGCATCCACGGGCATTGATAAATGAAGTTGTTACTATTAATGTTTTATTATTGTTAACTATTTCACTGAAAGTTTCTACACATCCAAAATTTAAGATGAGTTAGGTCAAATAGCAGAGACCCAGCAAAAGGATATTTAAATTTGGACTAGCTCTCTTATAAATTAGTGTCCCATAACATTAAAAGCCATATTGATGGAACAAGTGCCATGAAATTGTCTTAAAAAACATTTGAGAGGCAGTTTTGTAAGGTATTCTGTCCTTCAAAAAATCCCACGTTTTTTTTATTCAGGCACATAAACCCAACCTTTTCACATCTGTCTTAAATAGTTTGACCACTAGTCTTAAGCAGTTTGAGCACCAGTCTTCCATACACCACCCACTTGAGAAGTACTGTGTAAGAGCCAATACCATGTCTGTGGAAGGTTTGTGTTCCATGTATTCTTGGTGGACTACAAATTTAGGTGCAATTGAAAACTTGCAACCTGAAAACTTAGACATGCACAAAACCCTGCTGACAATAATGGCACTCCATACAGGCTCGGGGTCTACAGGATCAGTGCCATAGACTGCACAGGGATCTATTCTAAAACCCAGCTAGGCCTTTCATTGATAGGCTTGTACAAAAGAACTCTACTCTAGGGACTTCATTCTGTCCTTCCGAAGAGACAGAGTACAAACTTCAATAATTCCAGCAAATCTGAGGAAGGCCCGGTCTCAAACGCAAACCATCAAGTTTATCAGTGGATGTTAATCTCAGTTGCTGCCTAGTAATGTTCTTCCATAATTCAGCCTGAGGTCTGAGCCATGTTTATAACTGGGTTAAAAGATGCATAGTACCACCAGGCAGAGAATTCAATGCTCTCTCAGGGACTGATGAGATAGGGATTTGGATGAAAGTGAACTGGCTGCAATGACATTGTCCTAAAATGAGAAACTGAAAAGCTTGAGCATTTCTTCTTGGCTGATCCTATTCCCCCCTCATGTCCCTAATGTGGATTCTTTTTGCCATTTAAAAATAATATTCCTTCCTTTGATTTAATTTGGACCATGGTGGGCCAAAGAGTTTGAGGACTGTCTTTTTGGAGCCTTGCTAGAGAGAGCCACTCTTACTACACTTCCTGTAGTTTTTTCAGCATCATACTCACAACTGCAGGGTCTGTGGTCCACCAAAAACTATGGCACCAATAAAAATCCGGAGATTATGGAGGCAGGCCTGAGGTTAGGCAGGTTTGTCTGCAATGGAACCTAGAAAAAATTAAAATCAGGCTTGTCATTCTGGAGAAGAATTTAAAAGAAAGATCAGGAGCTATCTATCCAATTTGTCTGGCCAACTTCCACCAACATGGCACACAACTGCAAGGTCCAACTGCATTCATCAACCTCCCACCAGAAGTGGTTGCCCATGTTGCTTTTGCTATCTATAGCTGCCCAGAAAATTATTGTTATTTTTCTCAAAATAAAGCCTCACAATAGTCATCTGCATCTTTGTTAGCTCTAGACATGACTATTGAAGTGCTTAGGGATGCATCCGAAGTTCACTTGTGAGTTCCAGCCAGGGCAGAATCCAGCTACTCATTTCTAGAGTGATGTGGGTTGGCCTGAACCCAAAACTTTGTGCTTAACTTTCTGCACTGGCTTCCTATTTGCTTCCAGATACAATTCAAGGGGTTGGTGCTGATCATTAAAGTCCTGAGTGGTCTTGGGACAGTTTTCCAGAGAGACCATCTCTCACTGCATACCTCATCATGGCATTTAAGAGAAAGAGCCTCCCCGTAGATATCAGAGTGTCAGTTTAAACACTTTGAGCCAGATCCTTGGTTTGCAGCCAACTTCACTTTGTGTTGCTTAAGTGGTGCAAAGCAAACTTGCCTGAGACTGCCACAGTAGAACTCCCTCTGAGTAGGGGAAATCCACACTGGGGTAGCCGCCTCCTATACCAGCTGCCCCGTCCCAGCTTGAGGAAGCAGAGGGGGCAGGCTGAGGGCATACCGAAGAGAAGGAGGGGGCACAGCAGTGGAGGAGAAGCTTCCATACACCTGATCTGCCACTTGCCAGAGGCAGAAGTTATCAATAGGCTCCCTGCTACTCTAACTTCCTCCAGGGCCAGGCAGTTGAGGATCAGGGACCTGCAACTGGCTCCCTATGGCCACCACTTGTCCCTACATCTGATCATTCAGTGCAGCATAAGGACCTCCATGGCAGGCCGGAGGGCTTTCTTAGCTAAGGAATTCACTGTACAGACAATGCAAAACACATTGATTTAGTTTAGCACTTGATTAACCTGTTGGTTTTTCAGTTCTTATTCTGTGTTTTAATCTCTGATTAAAGCACCACTCAGTAACAATGAGAGGCATGATAGAAATTAGTAAAATTATATACATGTGTGTGGACACATCGCTATAATTTTCTATCCTGTTTGAGTGTTGCAAACAAAAATATACACACTGTCCAGGATGGCAATTTTGTATTCTATTATTTCCTTCACAAATGTGTTCTGAAAGCACTGAAGAATAGTTTTAATGTATTTTAGTAAATTTCAGGTTAAACTTGACTTACTTACTAAATATCCCATTGCTTGGGACATTTAGTAAGCCAGGACAAGACCCCACAAAATGCACCCTAGGGAAGAATGCTTCATTGGCAGGGAGATAAACTAAGTGTCTTACAGGTCGTTTCCACCACTAACCTCTGTGATTCTGTAAATGAGCAATGTTATTTATATTGTATCTCACACAGAGAAACAAAAACACAGTTGAGTGTAATCATGCACTGATTTACAGAACCACCAGGGAGCATCACAAATCCCAGTGGAGGTCCCTGAGTGCTGGGTTGTGTGTGTGGATTTCTGATTTAGCTGAAAGATGTGTAAAACCTTTAGCCAGACAGCTCCCTATTGGCTACATATCTGTGGAGGCTCAAGAGTATTGTATATTTCGGCAAGGGTCTGGAATAAATTACGCTTGATAAAATGGCTCCTGCTATGCTTGTTTCAAAGAGCAGAATATGAAGAACTCATGCACTGTGGGAGCATGTGGCCAAACTACGCTGTTTTGGTGCCATCACAAATGTAGAAGATATGTGGATGCAGGAATATGCAGTTACTGGAGGATGGTGACATATTGGCAGATCAGCACTGTAGCATGGAGATTGCTGTCATTTTTCTTTGAGATCTTTAGTGGTTTTGAGGACAGAGTTAGCCATGAAATATGTACCCAATGACCCACTCCCCCAACTCACATGCATAAACAAGATACTAGGGTGGAACACTGGGAGATCATACTGAAGTCAGTGTGTCATTCATGCACGCATGCTGCATATTTAAATATTTGTAAGGTTATCTGTTTGTTTGTACCTTTACCCTCATATTCTCATCCAAAAACCTGACTCACCCTCATTTGCTAAAGGAAAACTATTCCCTATTCATGTTATACCATACTTCTGACCTTATTCTTTAAAAAAAAACATAGGAAGTTAAATGTTATATAGGTTACCTTTAATGTGAGGAAAATGGCTCTCTTGGTCAAGTTTTCCTCTGTAGCTCTTTAATAGATATCCAGTCCCACATTTGGCTACAACACAAGTCAGCAGTTAATCATAGGCATACAAGTGCTCATTTTCTAAGTGCCGATTTGAGCTCCAAATGCTTAAGAGCTCAATGTTCTTGTAACAAGGTTCTCTTCTTACTACTGGGGCACCTTCTTGTGTCTGCATCTGGAATAGCTCTGCCTAGTCTGATGCCCCCTTCAGTTTCTCATTCATGCTGCGACCCTTCTCACGTGCCAGGAGTTACAGGGCTTCCTCTTTGTGGCTTGGCCCTCCAGTCAGGTCTCTACACACTTTTTCACTTCTGGGGTATTAAAGTCTTACTGGACTGGTTAGCCAGGTATCATTCCTGGCACTCCACCTCAAAACTATGCCATTTTCCCAGTGGCTGGAAGGAAAACCTGGTCCTGTCCATTCCTCTAGTGTCCAGCCCAGGAACCCTAAAACTGGCAGCCAAGGTTTGCAACATTCCAAACCTTGCTGTCATTTCACTGAGCCTTTTCCTACTCCACCTCTATCAGGCTTCTGCACTACCACCTTTCTAGGTAAACCCTTCCTTCTGGGCTAGGATCTCAGGGCTTCCACTTTCCTCATTTCTTTTTCTAAGCCCAGAGAAAAAAGAACGAGGCGTCCTTGTGGCACTTTAGAGACTAACAAATTTATTTGGGCATAAGCTTTCATGGGTTCAAACCCACTTCATCGGATGCATGCAGGGGAAATACACAGAACATGAAAAAAATGGGTGTTGCCATCATGTTCTCTGTGTATATCTATCTATTGTATTTTCCACTGCATGCAGCCGATGAAGTGAGTTTTAGCTCACGAAAGCTTATGCCCAAATAAATTTGTTAGTCTCTAAGTTGCCACAAGTACTTCTCATTTTTTTGCTGATACAGACTAACACAGCTATCACTCTGAAACCTAAGCCCAGAGAACGACTGCAAGCTTTCTCACTGCAGTCTCCTTGTACTCTTGCTTCCTTGGCCATTTACCAGCCCCACCTGCTCCTACCCAGCTGGGCTCCATCCTTAATCATTGCCTGTTCATCAAGCCTAACTCTCCCTCAGACATGACCTATCAGGTTACTTAATCTCTTCTGAGCCACATTAACCCTTTATGGCCTAGTGTGGGGTGAACTCCCATCATAGCCCTGTCAAGGTATCCCTATTTGAAGACTGTTTTATTCAATATCTTCATTAATGATCTGGAGGATGGCATGGACTGCATCCTCAGCAAGTTTTCAGATGATACTAAACTGGGAGGAGTGGTAGATATGCTGGAGGGTGGGATAGGATACAGAGGGACCTAGACAAATTACAGAATTGGGCCAAAAGAAATCTGATGAGGTTCAATAAGGACAAGTGCAGAGTTCTGCATTTAGGACGGAAGAATCCCATGCACCGCTACAGACTAGGGACCGAATGGCTAGGCAGCAGTTCTGCGGAAAAGGACCTCAGGGTTACAGTGGACGAGAAGCTGGATATGAGTCAACAGTGTGCCCTTTTGCCAAGAAGGCAAACAGCATTTTGAGCTGCATAAGTAGGGGCATTGCCAGCAGATCGAGGGACGTGATCGTTCCCCTCTATTCGACATTGGTGAGCTCCCATCTGGAGTAGTGTGTCCAGTTTTGGGCCCCACACTACAAGAAGGATGTGGAAAAATTGGAAAGCGTCCAGCAGAGGGCAACAAAAATGATCAGGGGACTGGAATACATGACTTATGAGGAGAGGCTGAGGGAACTGGGATTGTTTAGTCTGTAGAAGAGAAGAATGAGGGGGGATTTGATAGCTGCTTTCAACTACCTGAAAGCGGGTTCTAAAGAGGATGGATCTAGACTGTTCAGTGGTAGTAGATGACAGAACAAGGAGTAATGGTCTCAAGTTGCAGTGGGGCAGGTTTAGGTTGGATATTAGGAAAAACTTTCACTAGGAGGGTGGTGAAGCACTGGAATGCATTATCTAGGGAGGTGGTGGAATCTCCTTCCTTTGAGGTTTTTAAGGTCAGGCTTGACAAAGTCCTGGCTGGGATGATTTAGTGGGGGATTGGTCCTGCTTTGAACAGGGGGTTGGACTAGATGACCTCCTGAGGTCCCTTCCAACTCTGATATTCTATGACTGGATTCTGTAGGAATGGCAGAAAGTGAATCCAGAATTATGAACCTTTGTCACAGGGTTTCCCAAGTCTGTCTTTGAGCCCTGCCTCTGCCTCAGTTTTCCTTCCTTTGCCAACTAAGATGACATCACACTGCAGGTGTTCTCAGTAACTCTTCCCTTTTGGGACTCTGGTTTATTAACAAATTGCCAAACAACCCTTAAAATTTCCATCCCACCTTCTTAATTGGCTTGCAACCCCCCATTACAGGGTCATGTACCTATCCCTGCTAATGCTTCATCCAGCAGGCTTTTTCTCCACTCCATCTACATAGCTGGCGCTGGCTCCAGCTCCAGCTCCAGCTGGCTCTTACAATCCCCAGGCCCTTGGCCTAGTAGCACAAAAGAGTCTTTATAGCACAAACTTATACACCCCTCCTGCTCCTTTGAGCTTCTCTCTGAATTCAGGTTGCCTCTAATCTCTCCCAGCAGGCCTGGTTTGAAGGCACATACTCCCATCATTTGGCCCCACCCCCCAACTCATCTCACCTGGCGAGATGCGCTACACCTGCCACAGGTGATCCTGAGCCCCAATCCTCTGAAAGAGCCAGTTTACCTTATGACAAATCCATTCAAACTTTGAGTGTTTGAAATTCTATAAACAACTTAAGACCCGGGGTGCTGGAACAGTTTTTAATGGGGGGGGGGGTGCTGAAAGCCATTGAACAAAGCTGTGAACCCTGTATATAATGGAAACCATTTCAAGCCAGGGGGTGCTGCTGCACCCCCAGCACTCCTAGTTCCAGCACTCCACCTAAGATAATAAAATTTGTTTCTCTTATTCCCATTCTAATCTGATATCTGTCACCCCCATGGACACTTTAGTTTGTGCTGTTTCCTAGTTTACACAAATTAGACACAATGATCCAGATTCTCAAATCAATGAGGGTCTAGGTGCCTAAATACATTGGAGGATCTGGGCTAGTCTACTGCAGAAGGAAGAGGAGCTGAATTCTCTTTCTGATGTAACTCCATTAACTTAATGAAGTTATACCAGGAATAAACTCGGTCCAATGTCTTCAAAGGATCCAGCAGGTTTTACAAAAATTGCCCTACCTCAGCTGTACTAGGTGTCACGCTATCTGGAGTGGTTCATGACAGTGAGTGCCTACTTCAGAACAGACTGTCAAAAATAGGGCAGACACCCCAAACTGGTGGTATGTTCTATAATTAGAATTCACCAACCCAGTAACAAATGTGAACTCCTGGATCACTATAACAGTTTCACCATGGAGTCACAGACAGCCCCCTTAGACTCTTCTGTCTATCTTACCTCCCAGGCAAGCTGGACTTAGTGATAAATAGTCACTTACACCAAACAATCACAATTCAGGTTGCTTCCAGTCCCAAGAGATCAGTCACTTACCCCAGATTCTACATCAAAGACAACACCTGTAGCCAATGCTATAATAAACCATCTAAAGGTTTATTAACTAGGAAAAAGAAATGAGTTATATAGAGGTTAAAGCAAGCAAACATATACCCCAGAACAAGTTACCATTCATATTCCGAAAGATGACAGCAATGTGCTAATTTGTCAATTCAGGATGCCTTTCAAGGCAGACCAGAGGGTAACCCCTGGGTATTTTTGCCTCAGTTTAGAGTCTCTGGCCCTGTGAGAGTTCAAACAGCAGAGAGATGGGAAATTTTCCTGTGTCTTTGTTTTATTTCCTTCTGTAGGATAAGCTTCCTCACATGTAGGATTTCCAAGGTGTCATAGGGCCAGTCACCAATCCTTGATATAGTGATGTTCCTTGATGGTCCATCTGATTTTGATAGTCCTGCTGGATGGGTGGGGAGAAACACTCTTCCCATCTAATGTCACAAGTTTAGCACAAACATTTTCAAAGTTATAAAGCAAAAAAACTTACATATTTCCATATAGCATGTAATACAGATATTACAAGTGAGATTAATGCATGCAGCAACTTACAAACATTCTATAGAGTCTGAACACCAAATACATTCTTATAAGACCAATACCTATTTTGAGCAACACTAACACAGAAGTGAACTGATCTGTTCTCCAGCCATGAGTTTGTCAGGTCCTGGCTAATGTCTGCAGCATTACATTAGATTTTATTATTTCTGAAAGGAAAGAAGGCTTCTTCATGAACTAGAAACATGCTGATGACATATGTTTATGATGCTACTCAATAGTTTAAAAATACAGTAAGAGAGTGTTAATCCAGGACATTAAAACAGTGCTTCACCCTTCCAGGAAAAATACCAGCCCTCAGCTAACTCCAACAACAACATATTTATGGAGGGAAGACAACACCCTATGTATACTCTAAAGAATAAAAAGATATGTTGACCCAAAAGAATTCTTAATTGCCTTTACTATCATCAGTACAATGCAGATGTGGATATTAGAAGAAGCCATTTTAAAAGTCAAAACCACCGCATCTTATTTTGTCATCTGTTTCTAGCAGCGAATCTACATTTGATTACTTTTCCTCAGTCATAAAAATACATTAGTCACCTGCATTCAACATCAGCACATCACAGACTAATCTGTGTGCTAGTCTTGTGATGCTTTTAAATTAGCCGAGATGTTAAAATGCAGCACCTGTTAGTCTCACTGGCATGTGCAATGCCTAGTGAGTGTTCTGATATCTTTATAAATACGACCTCCATGCTTCAAAATAGTTGTAAACAAAACAAAATAACTTAAGGAAAACATTTAGTTGCTATTATTTAAAAATAGTGGTTTGTTCTAAGTGTGGCATGCCACTTCTAAATGACACGCATTAAAGTAAAAGATTCCATCGCCGTATCCTTATTATAAGAACATAGCAATTTCCATACTGGATCAAGCTATCTAGTCTGACTGTAACAAGTTCCAGATGCTTCAGAGGAAAGCGTTAGAAGCCCGATAAAGGGCAATTATGGAATAACCTGCTCCTAGGGTAAATATCTTCCTAATCTCAGGCAGTTAGTGGTTGGTTTATGCCTTGATTCTTGAGGGTTTATATCCCTTATAATTTTTATCCTACCCCTTGTAACTGTATACAGTGCTCCTTAATAGCATCAACTTTTTAAAAAAAAATAATGTGATTTAAAAGAGAGCATTATAAATTTGCCTGATTCCATTTATAGTTTCATGTACAAATTGGATCATGATATTCCGGAAACATATGCTTGACACTGACTCTTCCAAAGCAGCTGGTTCCCTCCAATTATGGTCTCCCACTGGTGTCATCCCAGAACTACTGTAATTGCAAAAATGTTTAACATCAACAATCTCTTTGCACATAATATTTCAAAGTAGGGTAGGTGTGTTCAACATTTCATATAACTGTCTGGAGGAAGTTTAAATGTTGGCAAGCAGATAGAGGCTAGCAGCCAAATTAATTCCTGGTGTAATACCATTAATTTCTACACTACACTAGGGATGAATTTGGCAATGGGTTCCATTATTGTCCTTTTGTCAATGCAGAAGGAGGGCCTCAAACAACACATAATACTATTTGCAGCCTTCCTGGTTCTTTAAATTGTACTCAGATGTTTATCATGTTGCAATGGTTTTGTTCTTTATTGCTGGGGAATAAAAAAAATGTAACTCCATTGCTACTAACTACTAAAGAGGATTTGGTTTTGGAGCCAAAAGCTATAAGTTCTATTCCTCATGTCACATGGCTGCAGTTCCAGTTAGCTGACATCTGTGATGGTTGAGCATTTATACAGCCATATATCACTACATACAGCCTCCCAACTTCACATGGGATCAGTTCGTCCAGTCTACCCATTGGTCTCCAACCATTCTAGTACTGTGTTTGGAAGTACCCACACTGTCTACCTACTACCTTTAAGTGGAAGTTCAAATGATAAAGAAAATGAGACCTGAATTTAAAGAATCATATCTTTAGATTCTGAAAAGAAAAAAAAACAAAAGTAGAGTGGTGCCTTCAGAGCTGCTATTTATGTGTGAACACAATACGAGTTGGAACAGAAGAAAAGTCTGCAGGTGCAGAAAATCTATGGATTTAGGGTGTTCCTGCAGCTCCCCCCCTTTTTAAAGTCAATGTTTTAATTGATTTCTTATGAGAATACAAGTATAATGTAAATCCCATGGATTTTGCTGAATTCTACAGAATCTCAACTTTATAGAAAAAAAAGTTTCTATTGCTTTGTAGGTTGGAAAGATGGTCTAAGCACTATGATATGAAAAATACTGCATTTTTTCAAAATGCTAGCAGATTAAAAGAAAAGTCTCTCTTCCTTTCATTAATGTGCTGGTAAATCAGTGGGGCAAACTCATTGCTTGTATAAATAATTGAATTATACAAGAGATGAACTTGACCCCAATGACCCTTATAGCGAGGCAGGACTCACTAGGGCAGTGCAGAGCCTCCTGCTAGTCATCCCAGGAAGTAGCTTTCCAGAGCACCCTCTGCAAGCCAGTGTCTCACCTGCCTCAGGCCCCCCGTCCCTCCCAGACCCCAGTACTCTTTTATTTTGGGTGCTGCCCCCTGACAATACATCATCTCTCTGGGTCTCCCCACCTCACCTCAGTCTATGGCTTTCACCTAGCCCCCCCCCCTCACTGGGGCAGACTGCAGTGTACAAGACATTCATCATTAGCAAAGGGGGGGGAGGGTTGGACCTGCAGCCTTTGCCTACTCTGGGCTGCACCTCTGCAACCCCAGTACCCTTCCCAGCTCTAACAAGGCCTGCAGGGTTTCTAGGCTTGAGCTCCCCCAGCTTTTCTAGCTTTCCCCCAGCCCAGGGCACCTTACTCAGCTCCCACACAGCCAGACCTGTATCTCTACATAGCTAGGAAAGACTACCTGAGTGCTTGGCTCATGGCCTTTTATAGGGCCAGCTGTGGCCTGATTGGGGCATGGCCCCATCTGAAGCTGCCTTCCCCATCAGCCTAGCCTTTGGCTCACCGCCCTAGCCCTCTCCCAGGGCTGGCTGTAACCCTTTCAGGCTCGGAGCAAGTGACCACCCCGCTACAACCAACCCCTTATGACTAATTGTGGCTACTAACAAGCCAACACCATTAACCATTTCACTGCTGATTGATTTTTTCAGACCAGAAACACTCAGGGCCTGATTCACCAGTCTGTTCCAGCTGCACTGCACACCTGCAGTGACACAAAGCAGCCATAAATGCAGGTTAACCATGCTAAACCAGCTTTTTGACAGTGAACCAGGAAATCTGGCCCATAATATTTTTAAAAAGGGTACAATGACAGCGAGGGAATCCCTCATCTGTACCCTTCCATCCCCACTAATTTTACCACTTGTAGGGAAAGAGCTAGAAATTGTTTCTTAGATCAAACAGAAAGGGCATTTGGAGACCCATATGTTATATGCAAATACAGCAAATGGTATTTATTTTTCAATAATGAAACAAGGAAACCCTTGCAGATAATGACATCTATACTCCCCCCTTTCTCCTCACTGGGCAGGGTGGGAGGGAGCAAACCTGTGCTTTAGAGCCTCAGTAGCATCATACAGAAGGGAGGTTCCCTACTGGACACAGCCACCATTCCTTCCTCTTCAAGACACCCATGCAACCCATGGGCTGGTTGGAAAAGGTAGCAAGACATGGGGCATGAGAGAAGCTTGAAGTGGCACGTTCCTCCCTGCCCCTGTAACAGTCAGCAGAAAAAGCTATGGAGAGTTACTGTGATCTGAAAAAAGAAAAGGAGGACACATCGGATGAAGTGAGCTGTAGCTCACGAAAGCTTATTCTCTAAGGTGCCACAAGTCCTCCTGTTCTTTTTGTGGATACAGACTAGCACGGCTGCTACTCTGAAACCTGTTATCTGAGACAGTGCTAACGCCCTCTGCAGACCAACTCCTTCTCTTCTGCAAAGTTAAAGGGTACAACAGGAGAGGAGGGAGAATGGCAGAATGGCTATGGGTCCTGCTGTGGGGCTGGAGAGGGAGTCCTTGGGCCTGATCTAAAGCCTATTGAAGTCAATGGAAAAGCTCACTGTTTGGATCAGGCCTCCTGGGTAGAGCTGGGTGAAAATTTTTTGGATGAATAGTTTATTCCCTGAAAAATGCAGCTTCAGATCAACCATAATTATTTGTGAATTTGGTAAACAGTTCCAGTCAAAAAAAGTCTGACAAAATCTAAATATTTTGTTTTGACAGTTTCTAAATGAAACATTTTCAATTTCGTTTTGAAACGTTGTGTTCTGAAATTTAACTAGCTTTATTTAAAATAAGTTAAACACCCAAAAAATGCAACAGCTCCCCCCACCACCACCCCACAATCATTCTGGGTTAAACCAAGTGTTTTGTTCTACCCACAGCAATTTTTTTTTAAATTTTATTTAGGCCACAGAACCAAAAAGTCAGTTATTTGCTCTAATCTTTGCTGCTGTGTGGAGATGACCAGTGTTTGTGGAGTTGGAGTCCAGCATTCCTTCATATTTCCAGCCTACTATTGCCTTTTTTGGCCTTTCTCCTTACCCATTTCACACCCTCACTTCTCTCCTGGATAAGGGATGACTGCTATGACGGGGCAAGGCCAGATGGCTATAGAAAAGTAGTCTTATTGGGATCCGGGAAGTGGGCGGGCGAAGCCCGTCCACCGCTAAAGGATCCCCCCCAGCCTAAAACAGGGATCCACAGGACCTAGATACCCAAAAAATTCCGGGGGACAACTAATAAAATAACAGGGACAGGAGTGCGGTCAAAGGGTCAAAAGAAGGGAACCGGACGGGGACACCGAGCAGAGAACCCCGGACAGAGCCCACTGCTCCTCAAAGGCGTCAAGGGAGTCAGAGGACGCCGCCCAGAGGAACTCTGCCCGGATACGTGAACGGACCAAGGATCGGAAATAGGCCCCACAGTCACAGGAGACTCCATCGGCCAACCTCCTCACTCTGGTTTTGTAGATGGCCATTTTAGCTAGGGCCAGGAGGAGGTTGACCAGGAGATCCCGGGACTTTGTGGGGCCACGGATAGGGAGTGCATAAATGAGAAGGTGAGGGGAGAAGTGCAACCAAAAACGTAATAAGATATTGGTGAGGAGCCGGAATAGGGGCTGCAGCCTGGCACACTCCAGGTAGACATGTGCCAGGGTATCCCTCACGCCGCAAAAGGGGCAGGTGTCTGGGATTGTGGTGAACCGCGCCAAGTACACGCCCGTGCTCACGGCTCCGTGAAGGAGCCGCCAACTGACATCCCCGGCGGGCTTTGGGACTAAGATGGAATATAGGCTGGCCCACCGGGGCTCTTCACCCTCCAAAGGTGGCAGGAGGTCCCGCCATTTTGTATCGGGGTGGGACACGAGGGTGCGGGCGTGAAGGGTGTGGAACACGAGCGTGTAGAGATGTTTTCTTGGCGCGGTTTGAAAACAGACCGGCTGCATCTCGTGCAGCCGGCTTCTAGTGAAGGGGTGAAGGGATCGGTTGGGTCCACGGGGGAGGGGTCCAATTAAAAGGTCCGGCGGGCCTGGGGTAGTGGGTGGGCGGGGCGTGCCCTCGTGCAGGACCCGGTCGAGATAAACCCGAGCAGCGGGCGGCAAAGCGGCCTTCACCTCCTGAAGTATGCATCGGGGAGTACAAGGTCTGGAAAGCCCCATGCGCTGAGCGAAGGTTAGGGGATCCAGCCAGTCTCCCCGGTCATAGTCCAGGAGGTCTCCGACTCTTGTGACCTCTGCCAGGACCAACCTCTGGCGCACCGAGCGGGACTCCGCCACCTGCAAACGGAGCTGGGGGTTGTGTAGCAGGGGCTCCGCGAGGAGATCTGCCCCCTCGGTGGCCGCCACGGACCTGCTCGTTGTAAAGAGTTTCCAGGTCCGGAGGAGGTCCTGGTAGAAGAACGGCAGCCCGGAGAGGTCTCGCGGAAGACCTCTCGGATGGAGATAAAGGAGCTGTCGGTCGTATCGGAGCCCTCGGAAGCGGCGCAGGAAGGCGTGCGCCAGTATGCTCCACGCCGGACTACCTGCACCATAAAGGAGCCTCTGCAGGGTCTGGAGGCGGAAGACATGGACCTGAGTAAGCAGACATTTGAGGCCCTGCCCTCCCTCCTCCACAGGTAGATGGAGAACCCCTGCAGGGACCCAGTGCAGTCCTGACCAAAAGAACTCCAGAATCGATGTCCGCAGGTTGGTCAGGAAAGCCGGGGCCGGGACCAGGGTGTTGAGCCGGTACCAAAGCATGGACAGGACTAGTTGATTAAGCACTAAGGCTCTCCCTCGAAGGGAGAGGCACCGGAGCAGTCCTGTCCATTTCCGGAGCCGCTCTATCACCCCGCCCTCTAAATTCTGCCAGTTCTCCGGCGGAGAGGGATGCGTGGCAGAAAGGTAAACGCCCAGATAGAGCAGCGGACCCGTGCTCCACCGGATGGCTTGAAGCGCGGGTGGGCGGGGGCTCGCCTGCCGCCAGTCCCCTACCACCAAGCCAGAGCTCTTGACCCAGTTGACCCGCGCAGAGGAGGCTGCTGAATAGATGGCCTGGCAAGCCTCCACTCGCACCAAGTCGCCCGGGTCCTGGACCATGAGGAGCACGTCATCAGCGTACGCCGACAGGACCAGCCGCAGCTCCGGCTCCCTCAGTACCAACCCTGTCAACCTCCTTCGGAGGAGACAGAGGAAGGGCTCGATCGCCAGAGCGTAGAGCTGGCCTGAGAGGGGGCACCCCTGCCGTACTCCTCGCCCGAAGTTGACCGGTTCGGTCAGGGTCCAGTTGAGTCTTACCAGACACTCTGCGGAAGCGTACAGCACCCGGAGAAAGTTCACAAACCTGGGTCCGAAGCCAAATGCCTGCAGAGTGCTCAGGAGATACCCGTGATCCATCCTGTCGAACGCCTTCTCTTGATCTAAGGACAGGAGGGCGAACGACAGACCATCCCTACACCCAAGTTCCAATAGGTCCCGGACCAGATATAGGTTGTCGAAGATACTGCGGCCCGGGACGGTGTAGGTCTGGTCTGGGTGGACCACGTCCGCCAGCACGGACCCTAGCCTCAGGGAGATGGTTTTTGCCACGATTTTGTAGTCCGTGCTGAGGAGCGAGACGGGACGCCAATTTCGTAAATCGCGGAGGTCCCCCTTCTTCGGCAATAAGGCGAGCACGGCTCGCCTGCACGAAAGAGGGAGGACCCCGCTCTGCAAAGACTCGGCCCAGACGGTGACTAGGTCTGGGCCCAGGACGTCCCAGAACACGCGGTAGAACTCCACGGTCAGCCCGTCCATGCCCGGAGATTTATTGGTGGGCATGCGACGGAGGGCTTCCGAGAACTCGGCCAGAGTGAGAGGCAGCTCTAGCCGGTCTCGGTCGCCCACGCTGACCGTCGGGAGCTCCTCCCACAGCACTCTGCAAGCGTTAGGATCGGTCGGCTCCGGGGAGAAAAGGCTTGCGTAGAAGGCTCTCGCCCTCTCGCACATCTCCACCGGATCCGTGAGGGGGGTGCCATCCTCAGTCAGTAGGCAGATGATATGTTTCTTAGCCCCCCTCTTTTTTTCCAGGGCGTAGAAGAAGCGGGAGCCGCAATCCATCTCCCGAAGGAGACGGATGCGGGATCGAACAAAGGCACCCCGGGCCCGATGGTCCTCGAGGCTCCGGAGCTCCTCCCGCTTCTCCCGGCACGCTCCGCAGAGGGGTGGATCCTCGGGGCTGGCGGCCAGACGCCTCTCCAGCTCTAAGACCTCCCGTTCCAACTGCTCTATCGCTGCATCCCTCCGTCGGCTGGTGCCCCGGGTGTAGTCACGGCAGAAGAGCCGGGCGCGCACCTTCCCTACGTCCCACCACCGCCGTGCCGAGGGAAAGGCATGCCGCTGCCCTCGCCAGGCCAGCCAGAACTCCCGGAAGGACGCCACGAAGCCCGCATCCTCCAGCAAGCTGTTGTTAAAATGCCAATAGGCCGGCCCCGGCCTCTCCGCGCAGAGGGAGGCTGTCACGGTGGCTATGTGATGGTCAGAAAATGGGGCCGGCCGGATGCTGGAGGAGTGGGCTCGTGTAAGATGAAAGCGTGATAAATAAATGCGGTCCAACCGGGAGTGGCGCGACCGATGGGCCTCCACCCGGACAAAGGTGAACGTGGAAGTGTCATCCGGGTGGTGGTCGCGCCAGACGTCCACCAGGGAGTGGTGTTCGACTATCTCCTGGAGGACGGCCACGGCGGCCGGGCTCTTCTCGGTTCCCGAGCGGTCCCGTTCCTCAAGGGTGATGTTAAAGTCCCCTCCCAGGACCAGGCACTCCTGAGGATCCAAGGTGCCGAGGAAGGCGGATGCCTGCTGATAGAATTGCAGCCGCTCCGGGCTCGCTGCTGGGGCATAGATGTTGACGAGGTTGACTACGAGCCCCTCCATTTGGACCCGGAGGTGCAGCAGGCGACCCGGCACAGCCTCGGCGACCCCCAGCACCTCGGGCCGTAGGTCGGGGGAGAACAGGGTCGCCACTCCACCCGTATGAACTGTGAGGTGGCTAAAGTAGACCCTGTCCCCCCAATCCAGCCGCCAGCTGTCTTCGGCGGTCGGATCCGTATGGGTCTCCTGCAGGAAAACCACAGAGTACCTCCCCTCTCGAAGGAAGGAGAGCACCTGGGACCTGCGGAGACCCATCTTACAGCCACGGGTGTTCAATGTTGCGATGGTAAAGGGTGCCATGAGGAGGGCTGGGGGGGATCCTCGCCGGCAGGGATGCTCGTGGCTCCCGGCGGGCCGCGTAGCAGTCCGTGACCCACCCCGTAGGTGAGTAAGGAGTCACGGAAGTGGCGGACCCGCTGGTAGGCCGCGGCGCCCTGTCTCCCGGTCCTTTTCCCCTCCCCCATGAGGGCCCTTGCGGCCCGGAGGATTTGATTAAAGTCCCCCCATCGCTGGAGGGCAAGCTGGACTTTGTTGCGGGAGCCACGGACGTCTTCTAGGAACTCCCGCAACTCCTCTCGCAGCGCATGGGGGGCTGGGGTTATGGTCTGGTTGCTTCCCGATGGGGCCCTTGGTACAGCCCCCTGGCCCAGCGAGACGGGCAGACAGGGTGCGGACCCCCGACGGGGCTCTTGATGGGTTGACCTGAATGCTGGGGCGATAGGGGGCGGCGGAGGGAGGATAGCAGCCCCTGGTGGGTTGGGACGGGCAAACACAAAGGCCATTCCCTGGGAGTCATCTGTTGAAAAGGGGAAGGAGACTGTCCCAGGGGTGGCAATAATATCTCGGGAGGTGGGCGGGAGAAGGGCAGGGGCAGGGGTAGAGATGAGATTCTGGGTCGGGAGAGGGCTCTCACCGATGCCGGGCGCAAGCTGTCTGGTGGATTTGGCAGCCACGGCATCAGGAGGTGGACTTTCTTCTGTAGGGTCCTCTCCCGGAAAGGAGGTCGAATGCTCCTCACCAGCGAGGGATGCCCCTGGTGGCTCAGGTTCCAGCCGCGTGGCACTGGCCGTCGCCTCAACTGGCTCGGTGGCTCTCAGCAGGGTGCCCTCTGCAGCCGGGTTGATGGAGGAGTCCAGGGGCTCCTCGGAGGTGGGAGCAGAAGCAACTGTTACGGGGAGGGAGTATGGGGAAAAGGGGGCTGGAAAGAAGTCGCCCAGATCGAGGCCCGCTGGCATAGGATCGTCCTCCCCTTGGGTGACCGGGGTCAGACCCAGGGCCTCGATCTCCTCATATATAGAGGGGAAATTGTTTTCCGCTACCCCGGGATTCTCCCCACCGGCACCTGACGCGATGGTTACTTCGGGGCACACTGGGGTTTCAAATGGTGCCTCGGGGGTCTTGGAGGGGAGGGACTCCCGTGGAGGGGAGATACCGTCTTCCAGTGCTGCCACGTCTTCCCCAGCCGGCTCTGGTGGGTGGAACACACCCGTGGGTAGAGCGGAAGGCTCGGCATCGGTGCCCCCCTTCCTGGTCTTCCGGGGGGCCTCCGCGTCAGATGGGAGGAGCGGAGCTCGAGCCTTCCGCTTGCCCCGCTTCCCCTGGACTAGGGCCCAGCCCTCCATGGCATCATCCGGGGGCTGGCTAGCAGGGGTTGTGTCAGGGGGCAGAGGCGATGGCTCAGGGACTCGAGGGGGTAATGGTGGGGCAGCACAAGGGAGGGAAGATTCCCCTTGGGGCGGGCCCTCTCCCATGCTTGGCGCTGTCCCTGCCGCACCCTCCTCCACAGGCCCCGCCAGATTGCAAACAGCGGGGGCGGGGTTCTCCCGCTTGTCTGGGCATAGTGGGGGAGGTGCCCCTTGGGGCCCGAGCGGGAGCAATGGTGGACTGGGAAGGAGGAGGGGCGGTTTCGGGTGCCGGGCAGCCAGGGGCGTCGGCGATGACGGGGCCGGTGCCCTGCCGGGGCTCGGGGGTCCTGGATGGCCCTTCTTCCCGGGCCAGGGGGCAGTCCCTCCGGACGTGCCCCATCGCCCGGCAGAGGTAGCACCGGGCCTCCCCCGTGGAATAATGCACCCTGTAAGGGGTCCCCTGGTAGGGGACTAGGAAGGACCCCTCAAGTGCCTCTCCGTCGCGCGCCGCCGGCGGCAGTTGAAGCTGCACTTGCCGGCGGAACGAGAGCACGTGACGGAGGGCGGGGTCTTTGCAGCCCAACGGGAGAGGGCTGATGACAGAGATGGGCTTCCCCAAGGTAGAAAGGGCGGGTAACAGGGCGGCATTGGGGAGAAAGGGAGGGACGGAGGTCAGAACCAGGCGGACACCCAGGTCCTCTAGTGGCTCTAAGGGGACGAACACGCCCCCCACCGCCAGGCCCTTCTCCACCGCCTCCTGGGCGGCGGCCTCCGATGCTAGGAAGAAGACGACCTTGCCATACATTTTGGAGGCCGCCACAATGGCCGTGGGCCCCACTACCCTCGCCAACGCCCGCACATAGGTCTCCACGTGGGGTGATGCGGGCACCAGGAGGCAACGGACGCCGTGCTTCCTAGTCATGGTGGGAAAGGGGCCCCGGCCGCTATAGATGGTAGCGGAGGCGGTGGGCTGGAGAAATGATGTAGCGGCAGGCGGGGGGGCTGCCGCCACCTGGGCGTATGCTCTGGGGGCCGGGGGAGGGACACCTGCAGAGCTGGTGGAGGGAACAGCGGGGAGGGGCGCCCCAGCTGGAGATGGGGCCGGGGCATCGGGGACAGCCCCTGCCATGGAGGGCCTGGTCTTTTTAGCGGGGCCCTTCCCCTTCTTCTTCCCCTGGCCCTTCCCGCCGGCTGGGGGGACTCCCCCCAAATCTGAGGGGGGGAGAGACGTGGCAGCAGTGGAGGTCACCCCGGTGCCCGTCGCTGCTGGTGCCCCAGTGGGGGCGATGGCAGATGGTTTGGCAGCGGAGGTAGAAACTTCAGGGGGTGACGGAGGGGTAGGCGGGGGAGGGGGAGCTTGGGCTGCTGGAGGGGTCTCACCCGTCTCATCCCCCGCCATCATGAACAAGGAGGAAAGGGGGACACCAAAAGGAGGAGGGGAGAGGGGAAGCAGGTCGACCACTCCTCCCCGCTAGGCTGCAGGCAGGGGAGGAGGGCGCCAAAAGGGGTGGGCTGGACGGGGGGCAATCAGGGGTTAGGGATCAGTCACCGACACAAGGTGGAAATTCCGGCTCCTCTTGGTGCACTGGGGGGGGGGGGGATTCAACAACATTGAGGGTGCAGTGAAGAGGGTTGCAACTAAAATGGGGAATTGCACAAGCGCATGGGAGGGGGCATGGGCACACGGAGCGAGGGGCTAAGCGGTCTGGAGGTAGAACAGGGAAACCAAGGGGCTAGCTTCAGAGGCTGGGGTGGGGCAAACAAACAAAGGCTGCAGAAGGAAATGGGCGGGGCAGGCAAACAAACTGAAGCTAGTAAGGGGGGCTGGGGCAAAAGAGGAGGCAAAGCAAGTGGCAAATGGGGCAGGTAGTAAAGGGCAAAGCTGGGGGGTAGGCAGTCCAGGGGGGGCACATGTGCCCATGTGCACTTGCACAAGTCTTTTTTAGCTTGCTGCTGCTTCTGGCCCAAAGGGTGGAAATAGGGCGTGGCAAGCCAAGCAAGCAGCTGAGTCCAGAGGCAGGAGCTGAGGCAGCTGGTATACAGCCAGTGGGGGTGGTGGAGGGGGCAGCGGTGGTGGTAACAGTGGTGGGGGTTGGGGGGGGACACACAGATGGATCGGGGGGCAGCTCCACGCCACACCCCCCGTGTCCCTACAAACACAGTCAAAACCCCCACCACAAGAGCACAGTTTGAAATTACTCAGTCTTAGGTCCCCTCCACAGTGGTCTGCAAAGTCTCTAGGTGCTGCCCCACTGGCAGATGATCCTCTTCTTCTCCTCCTCGGGCTTCAGCAGCTCCAGGCAGCGGCCTCTGCAGCAGCAGCAGTTCCAGGAACTCCAGGTGGTGGTCCAGGCAGGCAGAAAGGACCCCTCTCAGGTGGTGGTGGTGGTATCCACAACAGCAGTGGCTGGGGTCCCTCACTCCTCCTCTCTGGGGAGTGGGCTAGCAGCCCCCCCCCCGGGGCTGCAGTTGCAGCAGTAGCAGCACCCAAGAGTGGGGGGTCCAGCAGCCAAGTAGCAGAGAATGGGGGGTGTCTGGCTCAGCCAGGGGAGCAGCTGGAGCAGCAGGGAGAGCTTAGGGCCTAGCAGCAGCAGGAGTAGCAGCTTCCCACCTCCCTCTAAGCTAGAAGGCTATGGGAGAGCAGTGGGAGGGAGAGAGAGAGATTCGCTCCAGGCTAAACAAATCCCTGGTGGCAAATGGGGCAGGTAGTAAAGGGCAAAGCTGGGGGGGAGGCAGTCCAGGGGGGGCCCATGTGCACTTGCACAAGTCTTTTTTAGCTTGCTGCTGCTTCTGGCCCAAAGGGTGGAAATAGGGCGTGGCAAGCCAAGCAAGCAGCTGAGTCCAGAGGCAGGAGCTGAGGCAGATGGTATACAGCCAGTGGGGGTAGTGGAGGGGGCAGCAGTGGTAGTAATAGTGGTGGGGGTTGGGGGGGACACACAGATGGATCAGGGGGCAGCTCCACGCCACACCCCCGGTGTCCCTACAAACACAGTCAAAACCCCCACCACAAGAGCACAGTTTGAAATTACTCAGTCTTAGGGCCCCCTCCACGGTGGTCTGCAAAGTCTCTAGGTGCTGCCCCACTGGCAGATGATCCTCTTCTTCTCCTCCTCGGGCTTCAGCAGCTCCAGGCAGCGGCCTCTGCAGCAGCAGCAGCTCCAGGAACTCCAGGTGGTGGTCCAGGCAGGTAGAAAGGACCCCTCTCAGGTGGTGGTGGTGGTGGTGGTATCCACAACAGCAGTGGCTGGGGTCCCTCACTCCTCCTCTCTGGGGAGTGGGCTAGCAGCCCCCCCCCGGGGCTGCAGTTGCAGCAGTAGCTTACAAGAAGTGGAAGATTGGACAAATGACCAGGGAAGAGTATAAAAATATTGCTCTGGCATGCAGGAGTGAAATCAGGAAGGCCAAATCACACCTGGAGTTGCAGCTAGCAAGAGATGTTAAGATTAACAAGAAGAGTTTCTTCAGGTATGTTAGCAACAAGAAAAAAGTCAAGGAAAGTGAGGGCCCCTTACTGAATGAGGGAGGCAACCTAGTGACAGAGGATGTGGAAAAAGCTAATGTACTCACTGCTTTTTATGCCTCTGTCTTCACGAACAAGGTCAGCTCCCAGACTGCTGCACTGGGCAGCACAGCATGGGGAGGAGGTGACCAGGCCTCTGTGGAGAAAGAAGTGGTTCGGGACTATTTAGAAAAGCTGGACAAGCACAAGTCCATTGGGCCGGATGCGCTGCATCCAAGAGTGCTAAAGGAGTTGGCGGATGTGATTGCAGAGCCATTGGCCATTATCTTTGAAAACTCATGGCGATCGGGGGAAGTCCCGGATGACTGGAAAAAGGCTAATGTAGTGCCCATCTTTAAAAAAGGGAAGAAGGAGGATCCTGGAAACTACAGGCCAGTCAGCCTCACCTCAGTCCCTGGAAAAATCATGGAGCGGGTCCTCAAGGAATCAATTCTGAAGCACTTAGAGGAGAGGAAAGTGATCAGGAACTGTCAGCACGGATTCACCAAGGGCAAGTCATGCCTGACTAATCTAATTGCCTTCTATGACGAGATAACTGGCTCTGTGGATGAGGGGAAAGCAGTGAACATGTTGTTCCTTGACTTTAGCAAAGCTTTTGACACGGTCTCCCACAGTATTCTTGCCAGCAAGTTAAAGAAGTATGGGCTGGATGAATGGACTATAAGGTGGATAGAAAGTTGGCTAGATTGTCAGGATCAACAGGTAGTGATCAATGGCTCCATGTCTCGCTGGCAGTCGGTATCAAGTGGAGTGCCCCAAGGGTCAGTCCTCGGGCTGGTTTTGTTCAATATCTTCATAAATGATCTGGAGGATGGAGTGGATTGCACCCTCAGCAAGTTTGCAGATGACACTAAACTGGGAGGAGAGGTAGATACGCTGGAGGGTAGGGATAGGATACAGAGGGTCCTAGACAAATTAGAGGATTGGGCCAAAAGAAATCTAATGAGGTTCAACAAGGACAAGTGCAGAGTCCTGCACTTAGGACGGAAGAATCCCATGCACCACTACAGACTAGGGACTGAATGGCTCGGCAGCAGTTCTGCAGAAAAGGACCTAGGGTTTACAGTGGACGATAAGCTGGATATGAATCAACAGTGTGCCCTTGTTGCCAAGAAGGCCAATGGCATTTTGGGATGTATAAATAGGGGCATTGCCAGAAGATCGAGGGACGTGATTGTTTCCCTCTATTCGACATTGGTGAGGCCTCATCTGGAGTACTGTGTCCAGTTTTGGGCCCCACACTACAAGAAGGATGTGGAAAAATTGGAAAGAGTCCAGCGGAGGGCAACAAAAATGATTAGGGGACTGGAACACATGACTTATGAGGAGAGGCTGAGGGAACTGGGATTGTTTAGTCTGTGAAAGAGAAGAACGAGGGGGGATTTGATAACTGCTTTCAACTATCTGAAAGGGGGTTCCAAAGAGGATGGATCTAGACTGTTCTCAGTGGTAGCAGATGACAGAACAAGGAGTAATGGTCTCAAGTTTCAGTGGGGGGAGGTTTAGGTTGGATATTAGGAAAAACTTTTTCACTAGAAGGGTGGTGAAACACTGGAATGAGTTACATAGGGAGGTGGTGGAATCTCCTTCCTTAGACGTTTTTAAGGTCAGGCTTGACAAAGCCCTGCCTGGGATGATTTAGTTGAGGATTGGTCCTGCTTTGAGCAGGGGGTTGGACTAGATGACCTTCTGAGGTCCCTTCCAACCCTGATATTCTATGGTTCTATGGTTCTATGGGTCCAGCTGCCAAGTAGCAGAGAATGGTGGGTGTCTGTCCCAGCCAAGGGAGCAGTTGGAACAGCAGGGAGAGCTGAGGGCCTAGCACCAGGAGTAGCAGCTTCCCACCTCCCTCCAAGCTAGAAGGCTATGGGAGAGCAGTCTTATTGGGATCCGGGAAGTGGGCGGGCGAAGCCCGTCCACTGCTAAAGGGTCCCCCCCAGCCTAAAAGGGGGATCCACAGGACCTAGATACCCAAATAATTCCGGGGGACAACTAATAAAAGAACAGGGACAGGAGTGCGGTCAAAGGGTCAAAAGAAGGGAACCAGACGGGGACACCGAGCAGAGAACCCCGGACAGAGCCCACTGCTCCTCAAAGGCGTCAAGGGAGTCAGAGGACGCCGCCCAGAGGAACTCTGCCCGGATACGTGAACGTACCGAGGATCGTAAATAGGCCCCACAGTCACAGGAGACTCCATCGGCCAACCTCCTCACTCTGGTTTTGTAGATGGCCATTTTAGCTAGGGCCAGGAGGAGGTTGACCAGGAGATCCCGGGACTTTGTGGGGCCACGGATAGGGAGTGCATAAATGAGAAGGTGAGGGGAGAAGTGCAACCAAAGCGTAATAAGATATTGGTGAGGAGCCGGAATAGGGGCTGCAGCCTGGCACACTCCAGGTAGACATGTGCCAGGGTATCCCTCACGCCGCAAAAGGGGCAGGTGTCTGGGATTGTGGTGAACCGCGCCAAGTACACGCCCGTGCTCACGGCTCCGTGAAGGAGCCGCCAACTGACATCCCCGGCGGGCTTTGGGACTAAGATGGAATATAGGCTGGCCCACCGGGGCTCTGCACCCTCCAAAGGTGGCAGGAGGTCCCGCCATTTTGTATCGGGGCGGGACACGAGGGTGCGGGCGTGAAGGGTGTGGAGCACGAGCGTGTAGATATGTTTTCTTGGCGCGGTTTGAAAACAGACCGGCTGCATCTCGTGCAGCCGGCTTCTAGTGTAGGGGTGAAGGGATCGGTTGGGTCCACGGGGGGGGTCCATTAAAGGTCCGGTGGGCCTGGGTAGTGGGTGGGCGGGGCGTGCCTCGTGCAGGACCCGTCCGAGATAAACCCGAGCACGGGCGGCAAGCGGCCTTCACCTCCTGAAGATGCATCGGGAGTACAAGTCTGGAAAGCCCCATGCGCTGAGCGAAGGTTTAGGGGATCCAGCCAGTCTCCCCGTCATAGTCCAGGAGGTCTCCGACTCTTTTGACCTCTGCCAGGACCAACCTCTGGCGCACCGAGCGGGACTCGCCACCTGCAAACGGAGCTGGGGTTTGTGTAGCAGGGGCTCCGCGAGATCTGCCCCCTCGTGGCCCCACGGACCTGCTCGTTGTAAAGAGTTTCCAGGTCCGAGGAGGTCCTGGTAGAAGACCGGCAGCCCGGAGAGGTCTCGCGGAAGACCTCTCGGATGGAGATAAAGGAGCTGCCGGTCATATCGGAGCCCTTGGAAGCGGCGCAGGAAGGCGTGCGCCAGTATGCTCCACGCCGGACTACCTGCACCATAAAGGAGCCTCTGCAGGGTCTGGAGGCGGAAGACATGGACCTGAGTAAGCAGACATTTGAGGCCCTGCCCTCCCTCCTCCACAGGTAGATGGAGAACCCCTGCAGGGACCCAGTGCAGTCCTGACCAAAAGAACTCCAGAATCGATGTCCGCAGGTTGGTCAGGAAAGCCGGGGCCGGGACCAGGGTGTTGAGCCGGTAACAAAGCATGGACAGGACTAGTTGATTAAGCACTAACGCTCTCCCTCGAAGGGAGAGGCACCGGAGCAGTCCTGTCCATTTCCGGAGCCGCTCTATCACCCCGCCCTCTAAATTCTGCCAGTTCTCCGGCGGAGAGGGATGCGTGGCAGAAAGGTAAACGCCCAGATAGAGCAGCGGACCCGTGCTCCACCGGATGGCTTGAAGCGCGGGTGGGCGGGGGCTCGCCTGCCGCCAGTCCCCTACCACCAAGCCAGAGCTCTTGACCCAGTTGACCCGCGCAGAGGAGGCTGCTGAATAGATGGCCTGGCAAGCCTCCACTCGCACCAAGTCGCCCGGGTCCTGGACCCTGAGGAGCACGTCATCAGCGTACGCCGACAGGACCAGCCGCAGCTCCGGCTCCCTCAGCACCAACCCTGTCAACCTCCTTCGGAGGAGACAGAGGAAGGGCTCGATCGCCAGAGCGTAGAGCTGGCCTGAGAGGGGGCACCCCTGCCGTACTCCTCGCCCGAAGTTGACCAGTTCGGTCAGGGTCCAGTTGAGTCTTACCAGACACTCTGCGGAAGCGTACAGCACCCGGAGAAAGTTCACAAACCTGGGTCCGAAGCCAAATGCCTGCAGAGTGCTCAGGAGATACCCGTGATCCATCCTGTCGAACGCCTTCTCTTGATCTAAGGACAGGAGGGCGAACGACAGACCATCCCTACACCCAAGTTCCAATAGGTCCCGGACCAGATATAGGTTGTCGAAGATACTGCGGCCCGGGACGGTGTAGGTCTGGTCTGGGTGGACCACGTCCGCCAGCACGGACCCTAGCCTCAGGGAGATGGCTTTTGCCACGATTTTGTAGTCCGTGCTGAGGAGCGAGACGGGACGCCAATTTCGTAAATCGCGGAGGTCCCCCTTCTTCGGCAATAAGGCGAGCACGGCTCGCCTGCACGAAAGAGGGAGGACCCCGCTCTGCAAAGACTCGGCCCAGACGGTACTGGTCTGGGCCCAGGACGTCCCAGAACACGCGGTGAACTCCACGGTCAGCCCTCCATGCCCGGAGATTTATGGTGGGCATGCGACGGAGGGCTTCCGAAACTCGGCAGAGTGATAGGCAGCTCTAGCCGGTCTCGGTCGCCCACGCTGACCGTCGGGCTCCTCCCACAGCACTCTGCAAGCGTTAGGATCGTCGGCTCCGGGGAGAAAGGCTTGCGTAAAGGCTCTCGCCCTCTCGCACATCGCTCACCGTATCCGTGAGGGGGGTGCCTCCTCAGTCAGTAGGCAGATGATATGTTTCTTAGCCCCCCTCTTTTTTCCAGGGCGTAGAAGAAGCGGGAG